>NW_023425403.1:74305495-74835495 GCF_014108415.1 Molossus molossus
ACTGAGTAACTGAGACTATTAGCCTCCAGGCAAAAGCTAGAGGATCACTGAACCTTTCCTGGGCTTGCAAATCTACTCAGGAAAGGGAGACTTGACAGTGGTGTTTAACATGGGCCCATCCAGGCTCATCTAAACCCAGTAGAGGGAGCCACAAACCACCCACAGGGAAAATTTGGCAGGCTCCAAAAGCACTGAGATAGCCAAAATGGTGAAACAAAGAAATAAAACCCAAATGAAAGAACAAGAGAACTCTATCGAAGATGAGATCAATGAAATGCAGCTAAGCAAATTATCAGAGGTTGAGTTCAGAGCCATGATCTTGAGGAAGCTCAACAGCATGAGTAAGGACATCAGCACCATGAGTAAAGATATAGAAACACTCAAAACCAACCAGTTGAAATGAAGAAAGATATAGCAGAAATTAAGAACACATTGAAAGGAATAATCAGCAGAGTACAGGAAGCTGAGGACTGGATCAGTGAATTAGAAGAAAGGGTAGAAAAAAATCAACCTATCAGAAAACCTAAAGGAAAAAACTAGTTAAAAAACAGGAAGACAGCTTAAGAGAATTGTGGGACAGCTGGAAATGTAATAATATTTATATCATAGGAGTCCCTGAAAAAGAAAATGAGCAAGGGTTAGAGAATATATTTGAAGGACTTCAAAGGACAAATCAACTGCAATACAATCATTGCAGGGGACTTCAACACCCCGCTGACATCACTGGATAGATCTTCTACACAAAAAATTAACAAGGAAACACAGACTCTAAATGAAGTATTAGATCAAATGGATTTAATAGATATCTACAGAGAATTACACCCCAAAACTACAGAATTCACATTCTTCCCATGTGCACATGGGACATTCTCAAAGATAGACCACATGTTAGGGTACAAAGTCTCTACAAGTTCAAGAAGATTGTAATCATATCAAGCATCTTTTCAGACCACAATGGCATAAAACTAGAAATCAATTGCCACAAGAACATACAAAAATATGTAAAAACATGGAAGATAAATAACATGTTATTGAACAATGAATGGGTTACTATGAGATCAAGGAAGAAGTTAAAAAATTCCTGGAAACCAATGAATACAAACACACAACAACACAAAATCTATGGGACACAGCGAAAGCAGTTCTGAGAGGGAAATTCGTAGCACTACAGGCCTGCTTCAAGAAAAAGAACATTTCATAATAGACTACCTAACCTCACACCTTAAAGAACTAAAAGCAAACAAAAAGAAAACCCCAGAGCAAGTAGAAGGAAGGAAATAGTAAAGATCAGAGCAGAAATAAATGACCTAAAGTCCAAAAAACAATTCAAAGATCAATGAAACAAAGAGCTGGTCTTTGAAAAGATTAACAAGATTGATGGACCCTTAGCTACACTCACCAAGAAACAAAGAGAGAGAACCCACATACACAAAATCAGAAATGAAAGAGGAGAAATAATAACTGACACCACAGAAATACAAAGGATTGTGAACTAATATTACGAACAATTATACGGCAACAAATTTGACAATCTAGGAGAAATGGACAAATTTCTAGAAACACATTGTCTTCCAAAACTGGACTGAGAAGAGATAGAAAACTTGAACAGACCAATAACAACAAAAGAAATTGAAGAGGTAATCAAGACTCTCCCAGCAAACAAAAGCCCAGACCCCAAGGCTTCACAGGGGAGTTTTACTGAACATTCTAAGAAGAACTAATACACATTCTGCTCAAACTATTTTAAAAAATTCAAGAAAAAGGAAGACTTCCAAACTTGTTTTATGAAGCCAGCATAATTCTAATTCCAAAAACAGAAAAAGACACTACAAAGAAAGAAAACTACAGGCCAATAACCCTGGTGAACATAGATGGCAAAATACCGTACAAAATACTAGCAAATCGAATCCAGCAATACATCAAAAAATTATCCACCATGAATTCATCTGAGTGATGCAAGGCTGGTACAATATTCGCAAATCAATAAATGTGATGCACCACATAAACAAAATGAAAGATAAAAATCATATGATCATATCAATAGACGCTGAAAAAGCCTTTGACAAAATCCAGCATCCATTTCTGATAAAAACGCTCAGCAATCTGGGAATAGTGGGAGCATATCTCGACATAATAAAGGCCATATATGAAAGACCTACAGCCAGCATCATACTCAATGGGCAAAAACTAAAAGCATTTCCCTTAAGAACAGGAACAAGATAGGGATGCCCACTTTCACCACTCTTATTTAACATAGTACTGGAAGTCTTAGCCACAGCAATCAGACAGGAAGAAAAAATAAAAGGGATCCAAATTGGAAAGGAGGAAGTGAAACTGTCATTATTTGCAGATGACATGACACTATACATAGAAAACCCCAAAGTCTCCATCAGTAATTTACTACACTTAATAAATGAATTTAGCAAAGTAGCAGGATACAAAAGAAATTGACATCAAGAAATTGACGGCATTCTTATACACCAATGATGAACTCACACAAAGAGAAACTAAAAATAAATCCCATTTACCAATCGCATATACGTTTACCAAGGTTATATCTTTCTGTTAGATAGATCCATTCAATATTATGTAGTGGCCTTTTCTGTCTCTAGTTATGGCCTTCATTTTGAAATCTATTTTATCAGATATGAGTATTGCTAATGCAGTTTTTTTTTCTTTTCTATTTGCTTGGAAGATTTTTTTCATACCTCTACTTTCAACCTATGTGAGTCTTTTGTTGTGAGGTGGGTATCTTGTAAACAATATGTATATGAGTCATGCTTTCTTATCCAATCAGCTACTCTGTGTCTGTTCTTCTCATCAATTTTTTATTATCTCTCTCTCCCTCTCCCTTCCTTTCTCTCTAAAATCAATATAGATAAAAAATTTTTAAATAATTATTATTATTATTTACCTAATATGAAGCATTGTGATATGTGATTTTATTCCATTATTCACTCATGGTACAAGTAATAATATATCATTTAATAATTCAATTCATTTTTGAGACAAATAATGTGAATTTAGAAAAAAAATGTCATTAAGATTAAAGTAATTTTGCATTTCTTATTTCACCTAAAATTGATAATGAATCAGTGATGGAAAAATATGTAAAGTCAATGAAAATACAATTATTTAAGGATTTACAAATTTAAGCTATAAAATTCACAACAGTTAAGCCAGTAAATTGAGTAGATTTTTGGCTCAGATACTGCAAATTTTCTAAGAATCTGTAAACAAGGTTTGTTAGTATGAGATAGGGCAAAAATTTGAACATAACCTACTGGGGACAAAATGAGGATTAGGGCTGTCTTAATATTCTAATTATTGTTATAAGAGAGTAAATGCAAAGTCAGGAAACTCACAGATGGTGCTACAAGGGAATGTAGAGAAAATATAATAGACCCAATTTAATAACCAAAGAAGTTGAGGGAATACAAATTGGAGAAAAAATGTTATGAGATAATAAGAAATAAAGAAGGAGGTTTTTAAAAACTCCAATATCACAATAAATATATAAGATAAATGTAATATATATGAAGGAGAGCTTGAAGAAAGTTCGGAGTCTTAAAATGCTTTATGAAGAATTTCAGTGAATTTGGCAGAGTGATGAGAGGTATAAGGCTGAAATATTGGCAGACCAGATTCTTGGAAAGCTATCTAATTTATTATATATTTTTACTCACTATAAGAAAGATCTCGCTAAGTGTTGGGTAGAGTGGTGTGAGCTGGGAGTTGTTCCAAAATAGAAAGAGTTTTATTGAAATGTATTTTCTCTATGATGTATGGTTTGTTAATCATCTATTTATCAGCATGTAAGACTCAGATACCTGATTGAACTTTATGAGCATGAAATCACACCTTAAGATTCTAATAAAGAATTACTTTGAGATAGTTAAATATTGAGTCTGTAAAAGCATGAACTCAGGTGACAGATCAAGGCTAGGATCCCATACTTTACTATTTATTAGCAATACAAATTAAGCAAGTTATTTGATTTTTCTGAATTACAGTTCTTTCACATGTAAATATAGTCAGCACCACTAAATTACAAATCTGTAATAATTAGAAGAGTTAGTATATGTATAGAAAATACAATATAGGGTTTTTGTTTTATTTTTGTTTCTGATGAGAATCTCTGAATCTAGAAGCATAGTACATAATAGATTAAGTGAGATAGTTTAAGTAGCATACAGTTGGAAGTATTCAGTCATATCATTAGTCTTTTGTTATAGCATTTAATATTTTTTTTAATATGTAGAATATATAAAACATAAAAATTATGTTGTCACATGTACTTAACCTTTGAGATTACAGATATTTGAGTTAGTTTTGTCTGAAGTCATTGTTATCGATAAACAGTTTTAATGCTTATATTTTAGCAAAATTAGCTGTTTTCATTATGGCATACATGATTATCCTTCCAAGTAAGTAATCAAGTGAGAGAAAAAACTAAAAGGCCCCCAAATTCTGATACCCTAGAGTAATTGTGGACTATAAATATTTTAAGAACCTCTGTCTTAGATCTGTATTTCCAGTAGATAGTTGATACAGAAAAAAATCACTTGGGGCTCTCTTTAAAAACAAAGAATAACAAGCCTCCTTGAGATGCGGACTATGAGGACTAAAAGAGAGAATTCATGTTTCTGTGAAAATCCCTGGGTGAATCTTATTAACCATATTCTGAAAATTAGCTTAAGCCACACCAATGATTCAAGTTTGTGCTTTCTCTATGTTTCAGGAAGGAAGCAAATGATCTTTTGTTTTATTGTGTCAAAACAAAATTTTGTATGTGTTAAATGTATAATTCTTCTTCAAATACATAATAGTGGATGCAAAAGTTCTGTTTAACTCAGTGAGGGGACTGGCAAAATGATAATTAAGTTCCAAAGAGATTGCCAAAGATGAAAGCCTGAAGTAAAACTGCTAAATTAGATACAATCTGGCTAATGTCCTATAGGACAATAAACCCATCATTTTTGAATTGTCTTGTCTTCTAGATAGAAATTAGTTTCATCTTTAAAAGACTAAAAATCCTTTTTATCTTCTCACTCTACTGCTCATTATATGTAACTTTCCAGGGCTATGAAATGTCAAACTATCTGGAACTTATTTAATTGTAAATAGTTTGTCAGAGTTATGTGTTTCTTAGAAAAGGAAATGATCCTTCCGTGGGCCTCTAATGCCCCAATTATATTGAAAGGACTTGTCAAATGTTTTGCTTCATTTCTAAATCTCTTGAAATTTCCTGGGTGATAGCAGTGTTTTTTTGTCCTGGGTTAATTTTATTTTTAATGTTATCTTTATTGTTTAAAGTATTGCATGAGCCCCTTCTCTTTTCCCCCCATTGATCCCCATTTCCCTACTTCCATCCTCCTCCTGACTCCCCCACACTAATTTCTTTGCCATTGGTTATGCATATGTGCATATAAATTCTTTTGTTCTCTTCCCGTCCCTCCCCCCACTTCTCCCTGAGGTTCATCATTCTAACAATCGATTTGTACTTCTGAATCCCTTCACCTTTTTTGCCTATTCTCCCAAACCTCCTCCCATCTAGCAACCATAAAAAGTTCTCTGTATCTATGAGTATTTTCTGTTCTGCTTGTTCATTTGGTTTGTAGAATCAGTTGTTGATAGATATGGATTTATTGCCATTTTATTGTTCATATTTTTTATCTTCTTCTTCAAGAATAGCCTTCAGCATTCATATAATACTGGTTTGGTGGTGATGAAGTCCTTTAGCTTTTTCTTTTATATATCCATTGATTCTAAATAATAGTTTTGCAGAATAGAGTAATCTTGGTTGTAGGTCATCACTTTGAATATTTCTTGCCACTCTCTTCTGGTCTGCAAAGTTTCTTTTGAGAAATCAACTGACAGTCTTATGGGAGCTCCCTTGTAGGTAACTAGCTGCTTTTCTTTTGCTGCTTTTTTTTTTTTCTTTCTTTCTTTATTGATTTGAGAGAGAGAGGAAGGGAGAGAGACATAACGATTGATGAGAGAGAACATCAATTGGCCACCTTTTGCATGCCCCCCACTAGGGATTTGGCCCACAACCTGGGCATGTTCCCTGACTGGGAATCGAACCGGGGACCTCTTGGTGCATGGGTCAATACTCAACCACTGAGCCACACCAGCCAGGCTCTCTTGCTGCTTTTAAGATTATCTCTTTGTCTTTAAACTTTTGCATTTTAATTATGATTTACCTTTATGTGGTCTTCTTTGGGTTTGTCTTGTTTGGGACTCTCTGTGCTTGCTGGACTTGTATGTCTGTTTCTTTCACCAAGTTAGCAAAGTTTTCTGTCATTATTTTCTCAAATAAAATTTCAATTTCTTGTTTTCTCTTTTCTGCTTCTGGCAGAAAATGAGAATATTGACCACTGACCATTGACCTCTGACCACCTTGCAGGATCAGCTATGCAGGGCCTACCATACAGAGCAAGACTTAGTTCAGCAAGGCTCTGGTACTCACTGAGTTCACCCCTTGAGTGTATTGCTTGTGGAGGTGGTTGGGTGGTACTGTTTTGATATGGTCTGAAGCTATCCACTGCATGTGTTGGCTCTGGGGCCTTCTAGGAGGCACACACCAAGGTCAGCCACTGCCTGTGTTCTACTCAGGGCCACAAAACATAAGCTACAAAGCTAGCTACAGACAGCTGTTTCTTCTGTGGAGCTTGAAGGTGCCCAGGCAAGACCGAGCTGTGAACCAAGGCTGGTTGCTGCTAGTGCTTGACCTGGGACCACTTAGCTAGAGGCCAGATGCTCCTTGAGAGATTTTAAGAAAATCCAAAACTTGAGCCCAGGCAGGCCATTCATATGGTAATGCCACTGGAAATAGCTTGAGTGGGCCAACAATTTGGGTGGGGCAAGGCCTGAAGGAATCACCAGGGTGGGGCAAACAGTGTGAGCCAGGTTGCTGGAGTCTGAGATATGTCAACCATCTGCTGATCCTTTAGGGCAGCAGTTCTCAACCTGTGGGTCCCGACCCCTTTGGGGGTCAGATTACTCTTTCACAGGAGTCGCCTAAGACCATTGAAAAACACATATTTCTGATGGCAATTCATAACAGTAGCAAAATTACAGTTACAAAGTAGCAACAAAAATAATTTTATGGTTGGAGGTTACCACAGCATGAGGAACTGTATTAAAGAGTCATGACATTAGGAAGGTTGACAAACACTTGGGAAAGGCTCACCAAAGGAACAAAGACTTCCATTAGCATATCTGTCAGGAAAAATGCTGCCTCTCCAGCTCTTGCCCTGATGCCAAACAATTCAGTTCTCTCCTGCCTCTGGTGCCTTTTAATCTGCCCCTCCCTGTGCTGGAGCTCAATGGTAGTGAGTCTGAGTAAGTCTGTGCACTGTCTCTTTAAGAGAAACTGCTTGGGACTCCAATAGCCTTAGCTGCCCTCAGCTTTAATTTCTGCTGATTTTTGCAGCCAGAAGTATGGGATTTCTCTTCCTGGCACTGGAACCCTGAGCTGGGGGGCCTAGTATGAGACTGGTTGAACTTGCTCCCTGGAAAGGACCTTCAAAGCCAAGGTATCCTTCCTGATTTTTATTCAACACACATGGTTATGGGACCAGCCATTCCTTGTCTCCACCCCTCCTACCAGTCTAGATGTATCTTCTTTAATTTTGTTGTTGTAGGACTTCCATTGAGCTCCATTTTAGGTGGTTCTCAATGATGGTTGTTCTTGAAAGGGTTAGTAATGTTTTAAAGGGTAAAGGTAAACGTTTGCAAAAGGTGGAAACTTTGCAAATTGTGTTGCTTGCGTGACCTTGGCTCAGCCTTTTGTTGAGTACAAACAAGGTTTATCTGGATTATCTGCAAGGCAATGGATAACCCAACAGATGCCTGGGGAGACACCAGGCCAGCCCTACTTTAAGGTGGACAATGGGCCAGATAAAGTACATCGGCAGAACTGCTGGAAGTTAAAAGGAGGGTATATAACCCACACCCCAACCCTAATTCGAGGCTGAACCTTTCTCAGCTCAGCCTGCCTGCACCGAGGTGTATGCAATAAAGCCATTTTGCTCTACATTGGCCTTGTATTGCAGATGTGATCTCTCTCTGGCTCAGACCTTTTAGTTCTGTAGTTCAGTTGTAATTTTGATGTGATTGTGACTGCCATCTTGACCAGATATCCCTGGGGTAATTTTTTAAACAACAATAAGATTACATAAATCATACATTTGCTTTATTTTCTGTGTGTGTGTGTGTGTGTGTGTGTGCTTGTTCATAATACTTTTTTTTTTTTTAAGTCAAGTAATATATGTATAGTCTCAGAAGTTGAGAGAGAAGTTTTTTTTGTTTGTTTTTGTTTTTTAAGAGATAGCTTAGGGACCAAAATGTGAATTAAAAACTGTATTGAATGACTACACCTAACCCACACAAAATTCAAATAATAAAATCTGGTATTTGCATTGCTTAATGGGCAAGTTTGCTTTATTAGAACCCTCTAATTGTTAATTCTTAGAGAATAAAAACTAGCAATAATGAATCAGCCAAATAAATTTAATTTTAGAAATAGTGACTCTATCATGTATAATTCTTAAAGATTAAAATCATTTATTTTTAATTGTTTTCTTAATTGATTTTTAGATAGAGAGGAAGGGAGGGGGGAGGAGAGAGAGAGAAACATCAATGAGAGAGAATATCAATTGGCTGCTGCCTGCATCCCCTATTCTAGGGATTGGACCCACAACCTAGGCATGTGCCCTGACTGGGAACAGACTTGGTGACCTCTTGGTTTCATGGGTTGACGCTCAACCACTGAACCACACTGGCCAGGCAAAGATTAAAATAGTTTTAAATAAGTTATCTTTACTGTGGAGATAAAATTAACTGAACATTTCATAGAAATACATATTTTCATCTATGGTTCATTAAAAAGAAATGATGATTACTGCAAAATCAACTTAGCTAAGACCATTATTTCTGTCACATAATGATGTTCTGATTTCATAGGTTTATTTCTTTTTTTTTTTATCCTCACCTGAGGACATTTTTCCATTTTTTGTTCAGGTAGAGTGGGAGGGAGAGAAAGGAACAGAGAGAGAGAGAGAAACATCGATGTGAAAGGAACACATCGAGTGGCTGCCACCCGCACAACCGACCAGGGCCGGGGACAAACTGCAACCGAGGCACGCGCCCTTAGCGGGAACCGAACCCGGGTCTCTCAGGACCGCAGGCCGACGCTCTAACCGCTGAGCCAAACCGGCCAGGGCTCATAAGTTTATTTCAACCTTTTTACTTTAAACTACTTCATCTTCAGCTTAATAATATTTTAAAATATACAAATATTCAATTTTCTTAGTGACATCATGACTACAGACAGTAAAATTGGGAATAATTGGTCATATTATGCTTCTCAAAATATTACAAAAGCTATTTATAAGCTTATTGTTTAATAACTTTTACAAAAGAGACACTAAAAACATCCTCCTACAAATAAATGTAAGCATTGTGTTCAAAGTTAGCTTAAGGTTATATATTTCAAATGCATACAAATCTAAAGAAAACTGCCCAGCCCGTGCAGCTCAGTGGTTGAGTGTCAACCCATGCAGCAAGAGGTCACCAGTTCAATTCCCGGTCAGGGCACAGCTCAGGTTGTGGGCTCAATCCCTGACTGGGTGCATGCAGGAGGCGGCCAATCAATGTTCTCTCTCATCAATGATTCTATCTCTCCCTCTCCCTTCCTCTCTCTCTAAAATCAATAAAGAAAAAATATTTTAAAAAAGAAAACTACAATGAATTATATAAAGTACTTAAAAAAAAACAAATGCCAAATATTTTATATAATTGTCATATTTATACTTACCTGTTTACCCCATTTTTTTTATTTTTTTTTATTATCATATTTTGAGTTAATAGAAAACCTTCCTCTCTCCCTCCCTCTCTATCTGCCCAGATCTACCCAGCTGGTATTGTAGAATTGTGTGGTGTAGGAAAACTCCCAGCCATCTGGTGTCAAAAGTGTTGTGACTATGGTAGTAGAGTAAAGGAAAAGTTACAAGAGAAAAGTAGGTTTTCTAAACAAATATCTTATTCCAAAATGTTAGCTAAGAAGATATTTTTTAAAATTAGCATTGATATATAATTATAGCATCAAATACCTGTTTTAAAATTATACCTTTATAAATAAAAATGTATATGTTATAAAACATACATATGTACATATTTTCTTTATATATTTACATAAAATATAAGCAAATATTTTCTTTCTTTGTTAAAGAGATAATATAAAATATATCAAACCTAATGTAATTTATATGATGTTTGAATATAGTTATTTTTTTTAACAATTTTCTGATGTGTATTACTCTGCTTTTAGCTATCATTTCTTGTGTCAGTGTCTCTACTGTTCCACTCTTTCGGTTGATGTTTCTAATGTGTCATGACCTAGGATAATAAATAAATCAGTATAATCAAAACATGATATGAGGTATGTTACAGGCCTTAGAAGAATGACTTAACATGACTGGGTTTTCATTAAATGTATAAATTAATTCTAAATTTTAAATTTTCTGGGATTTTTATAATTATTAATATAAGTAGGGCTGTTTTTAAAATTGTTTATTATTTTAATTTATTTTTTTTATTGTTGACACTTTTGCAGATGTTCCCCGTTTCCCTACTCTTTTCCCACGCCCACCTAGCCCTCACTACACTATTGTCTGTGCTCACAGGATATGTATATATGTTCATCAGCTACTCATTTCACCTTTTATCCAACATCCTCCTACCTCACTCTCCTCTGACATTTATTAGTCTGTTCCATGCCTCTGGTTTTATTTTGCTCATCAGTTTATTTTATTAGTTAGACTATAGATATTAGTGAGATCATATGATATTTGTCTTTCTCTGACTGGCTTATTTCACTTAGCATAATAATATCCAGGTCCATCCATGCTGTCACAAAAGGTAAGTTTTCTCCTTTTTTACAGCTGCATAATGGTATTCCACCGAGTAAATGGCCCACAGCATTTTTATTCACTCTTCTGCTGATGGGCATTTGGGCTGTTTCCAGATCTTAGCTATTGTAAATAATGCTGCAATGAACATGGGGTTCATATATTCTTTCTAATTCATGTTTCAGGATTCTTAGAACATGTACCCAGAAGTGAGATTACTGGGTCAAAAAGTAGTTCCATTTTGAATTTTTTGAGGAAATTAATAGTTTCCATAGTGCCTACACCAGTCTGCCCTCCCATCTACAGTGCTCTTGGGTTCCCTTTTTTCTACATCCTTGCTAGCACTTGTTGTTTGTTGACTTATTCATAGTAGCCATTCTGACACTTGTGAGGTGATACCTTATTGTAATTTGAATGTGTATCTCCTTGGTGATTAGTGACTTTTGGCATTTATTCATATGTCTATTGGCCATCTGTATGTCCTCATTTGGATAAGTGTCAATTCAGGTCCTTTGTTCATTTTTTAATTGAACTGTTTGTCTTCCTGGTGTTGAATTGTATACATTCTTTATATATTTTGGAGATTAACCCTTAATCAGATGCATCATTCTCAAATATGTTTTCTCACGTGGTGGGTTCCCTTTTCATTTTGTTGATGGTTTATTTTGCTGTGCAGAAGATTTTAGTCTGATGTAGTCACACTTGTTTATTTTTTCCTATATTTTCTTTGCCCTTGGAGACATATTGACAAAAATATTACTCTGAGAGATGTCTGTGGTTTTACTGCCTATGTTTTTTTCTAGAATTTTTATGAATTTATGACTTACATTTAAGACTCTTGTTCATTTTTATTTTATTCTTGAGTATGGAGTGAGTTGGTAGTCCAGTTGCATTTTTTGCATCTACCTGTCTAAGTTTTCCAATACCTTTTATTGAAGAAACTGTCTTTACTCCATCATATGTTCTTGCCGCATTTGTCAAATATTAATTAACCATAGAGACATGGGTTGATTTCTGGGCTCTCTGTTCTATTCTATTGATATATGACTGTTCTTGTGTCAGTACTAGGCTGTTTTGATTATAGTGCCTTTGTAGTATAGTTTGATATCTGGTATTGTGATCCACTCAACTTTGTTCTTCTGTCTAAAACCTACTGAGGCTATTTAGGGTCTTTTTTGGTTCCACATACATTTTTTGAATAGTTGTTCTAGATCTGTGAAATATGCCATTGGTATTTTAATAGGAATAGCATTCAATCTGTAGATTGCTTTGGGTAGTATGGACATTTTTATGATGTTAATTCTACCAATCCATGAAGATGTATATGCTTCCACTGGTTTGCATCTTCTTCTGTTTCTTTCTTTAATGTCCTATAGTTTTCTGAGTACAGGTCTTTTACCTTTTTGTTAAATTTACTCATACATACATTATTTTGTTGTTATACTAGTAAATGGGATTGCTTTCTTAATTTTTCTCTCTCTGAGAGTTTATTATTGGTGTATAAAAATGGCACCAATTTTTGGATATTAATTATGTATCCTGCTACTTTGCTGAATTCACTTATTAGATCTACTAGTTTCTTGGTGGAGTCTTCAGGATTTTCTATGTACAATATCATGTCATCTGCAAACAATGACAGTTTTATATCCTTTCCAAATTGGATGCCATTTATTTTTTCTTTTTCTCTGATCACTGTGACTAAGATTTTCAGCACTGTATTGAATAAGAGTGGTGAAAGCAGACATCCCTGTGTTGTTTCAAATATAAAGGGAAACACTTTTTTTTTGCCCATTGAGCACGATATTTGCTGTAGGTTTTTCATACATAGGCTTTATGCTGTTGAGGTATGTCTCTCTATTCCCATCTTACTGAGAGTTTTTATCATAAATGGGTGTTAGATTTTATCAAATGATTTTTCTACATCTATTGGTATGATTATAAGATTTTTATTTTTCATTTTGTTAATGTGATGCATCACATTTATTGATTTGCAGATATTGTACAAGCCTTGTGTCCTGAAATAAATCCCACTTGACCATAATGTATGATCTTTTCGATGTATTCTGGATCCAGTTTGCTAATATTTTTTTTGAGCATTATAGCATCTCTGTTCATCAGGAATATTGGCCTATACTTTTTTTTTCTCTGTGTAGTATCTTTATTTGGTTTTTAAATTAGGATAATGCTGATAGTGATAATTCTAGAAAGTGTTCCCTTCTCTATAATTTTTTGGAATAGTTTGAGGAGAACAGGTGTTAGTTCTTCTTCAAATGTTTGGTAAAATTCACCTATGAATCCACCTTGTCCAGGACTTTTGTTTACTGGGAGTTTTTTTTAAATTTTTATTACTGCTTCAATTTCATTAGTGGTTATCAGTCTATACAATGTTTCTGGTTCTTCTGGATATAGTTTTAGAAGATTGTATGTTTATAGAAATTTTTTCCATTTTGATCAGGTTATTCAATTTGTTGGCATATAATTGCTCATAATATTTTCTTACAATCCTTTGTATTACTGTAATGTCAATTGTTACTTCTCTTTTATTTCTGACTGTATTTCTTTGGATAATCTTTTTTTTTTAATTGATGAATCTGATTAAAGTTTTACCGATGTTTATCTTTTCAATGTGTTTTATTTATTTTTGCATTTATTATTTCCCTTGTTCTTCTTCTTCTTCTTCTTTAATCTTCACACGATATTTTTTCATTGCTTTTAAGAGAGCGTGGAAGGAAGTGAGGGGGGAGGGAGAGGTAGAGAGAGAGAGAGAAAGAAACATCCATGTGAAAGAGACACATCAATTGTTTGCTTCCCGCATGTGCCATGATTGAGGCCAGTGATCAAAACAGCTGCAACCCATGTGTGTGGCCAACACTCTAAGCACTGAGCCACACCAGCCAAGCTAGCATAATGTCTTCTAATTTAATTGCATTACATATATTTTTGCAATTATACCTCGATTCTATGCATTTAATATGAAAGGATAAATAGTCCATAATATCTAATAATCTGAATTTCCTTTCTTCCATTATACTAATGCATTTATTTGGATGTTTTTAACTAACTCTAATTTAAAATGCACTATATTATTACTTTAAATGCAGTGTAAAAATTAACATTCTCAATATAGTTATTTTTCACTAACAGGATTTAAAAGATTTTTATTAGAGTCAGTAATTTGATATTAAAATCAATTTATGATTTCTTTCATACATTTGAGAATTAACATGGTGTAACGTAATATTGAAATAAAATTTTAAAATAAAGATTTCCTTCATGTCAACATATTACACTTTCTATCACACATATATTAACTCACCATTTTATGGTAATACTAATTTTAAGTTTTATACAAAGGTATTTAAAACCATTTCTTGGTAAAGTATAAATTCTGGAAATACATTCTATCAAATTTTAATCACTCATAGATTAAATAATTAAAAAAGAGAATCAAGAGGATTCCAAAATGGCGGTGGAGTGAATGGAAACTACACAGACCATCTCCCAGGACCAAACTGGAATTACAACTAAAATAAAGACAAATCATTGGGAAAAAGCAATAGAAAAGCAGCTTGCAAGGACCATATAACCAGGGACACTAACTCGATCCTGGTAGGATTGCGGAGGTATGAGAGGGGGGCTGGGAGCCCATGAACAGCAGTGGCCTTGGCTGTGAGCAGTGCCCTCGGGATTAAACTCCCAAGCGCCTCCACATCACAAAGCTGGGAAAGAGTGCTAAAATAGCCACAGCCACTCACCATGGGCTGTGGCAGAGGGAGGGTGGACTGGATGGGAACTGTGTGGGGACACTAGGGATTTGGAGGGGCTCAGAGCTTTTGCTGAGTTGTAGCCACACAGGACTGTGGGCATCTTACTCCTTCCCAGGGTTCTGGGGAGAGGCAAAAGGCCCTCCCTCAGAGATTCAACCCACCCTATAGGCCATTGAAATGCAAATTGAGGCCCATTAACAACCAGCATGTGCCCCACCCTTGGGAAATCCTCTAACCCTGAACACCGAAGGGAGTTTTTCATTCAACTGAGAAACCAAGGCTCTTCAAGTAACCACGACTAAAAGTCACCAGGCAAAAAAGCTAGAGAATAACTGAACCTTTCCTGTGCTTACAACTCTACCCAGGAAAGTAAGACTTGACAGTGGTGTTTAACGTGGGTCCTCCTTCACTCATCCAAACCTAGTAGAGGGAGCCACAAACAGCAGAACACCAACACGTACAGGGAAAATTTAGCAGGCTCTAAAACCCACTGAGATACCCAAAATGGTGAAACAAAGAAACAAATCCCAAATGAAAAAACAAGTGACCTCTACCGAAGAGGATATAAATGAAATGCAGTTAAGCAAGTTAACAGAGCTGGAATTCAGAGCTATGATCTTGAGGAAGCTCAACAGCATGTGTAAGGACATGAGCACCATGAGTAAAGACGTAGAAACATTGAAAATCAACCAATTGGAAATAAAAAACCACCAAGAAGAAATGAAGAATGACATAGCAGAAATAAAGAACACATTGGAAAGTCTGAACAGCAGAGAGTAGAGGAAGCTGAGGACCAGATTGGTGAATTAGAAAACAGAAAAAGTCAACCAATCAGAAAACCAAAAAGAAAAAACAATTAAAAAACAGAAAGGCAGCCCTGGCCGGTTTGGGTCAGCGGTTAGAGCGTTGGCCTGCGGTCCGGAGGGACCCGTGTTCGGTTCCCGCTAAGGGCATGTACCTCAGTTGCAGTTTGTCCCTGGCCCTGGTTGGTCGTGCGGGTGGCAGCCACTCGATGTGTCCCTTTCACATCGATGTTTCTCTCTCTCTCTCTTCCTTTCTCTCCCTCCCACTCTGTCTGTGCAAAAAATGGACAAATATCCTCGGGTGAGGATAAAAAAAAAAACCAGAAAGGTAGCTTAAGAGAACAGTGGGACAACTGGAAACATAATAATATTTACATCATACGAGTCCCTGAAGAAGAAGAAAATGGGCAAGGGTTAAAGAATATATTTGAAGAAACAGTGACAGAAAACTTTCCTAACTTGGTGAAGGAAGAAGGCATTCAAGTTCAAGAAGCACAGAGAGCCCCAAGTAAGAAGAACCCAAACAGGACCACACCAAGACACATAGTAATTAAAATACAAAAAGTTAAAGATAAAGAGAGAATCCTAAAGGCAGCAAGAGATAAACAACAGGTTACCTAAAAAGGAACCCCCATAAGGCTCTCAGCTGACTTAACAGAAAAACTACAGGCTGAAGAGAATGGCATGAGGTAATCAAGGTCATGAAGAACAAAGAACTGAATTCAAGATTACTCTACCCAACAAAGCTATCATTCAAAATAGAAGGTCAAATAAAGAGCTTCTCAGACCAAAAAAAATAAAAAAAAAAGGCGTAGGGAATACATTAGCACCAAACCAGCACTGCAACATATGTTGAAAGGACTGCTGAAATTAGTAGAAGAAATAGGAAGAAAAATATAACCACACTAAACAAAAAATGGCAATAAATAAGTATATATCAGTAATTACCTTAAATGTAAATGGATGAATGCTCCGATAAAAAGACACAGAGTAGCTGATTAGATAAGAAAGCATGACTCATATATATATATTGTTTACAAGATACCCACCTCACAACAAAATACTCACATAGGTTGAAAGTGAAGGGATGGAAAAAATCTTCCAAACAAATGGAAAGGAAAAATAAGCTGCATTAGCAATACTCATATCTGATAAAATAGATTTCAAAATGAAGGCCATAACTAGAGACAGAGAAGGCCACTACATAATATTGAAAGAATCTTTCCAACAGAAACATATATGCACCCAATATAGGAGCACCAAAATATATTAAAACTCTCCTGGAGGACTTCAAAGGAGAAATCAACAGCAATACAATCATAGCAGGAGACTTCAACACCCCTCTGACATCACTGGATAGATCTTCTACACAAAAAATTAACAAGGAAACAGAGACTCTAAATAAAGCACTAGACCAAATGGATTTAATAGATATCTACAAAGAATTACATCCCAAAACTACAGAATTCACATTCTTCTAAAGTGCACCTGGGACATTGTCAAAGATAGGCACATGTTAGGATACCAAGCAAGTCTCTACAAGTTCAAGAAGATTGAAATCATATCAAGCATCTTCTCAGATCATAATGGCATGAAACTGGAAGTCAATTGCAACAAGAACATGTAAAGACATTTGAACACATGGAGGCTAAATGGCATGTTATTAAACAATGAATGGGTTACTGAGAAGATCAAAGAAGAAATTAAAATTTTTCTGAAACCAATGAAAATAAATACACAACAGCACAAAATCTATGGGATGCAGCAAAAGCAGTTCACAGAGGGAAGTTCATAGCACTACAGGCCTACCTCAAGAAGCAAGAAACAGTTCTAATAGACTATCTAACCTCACAACTTAAAGAACTAGAAAACAAACAAAAAGAAAATCCCAGAGCAAGTAGAAGGAAGAAAACAGTAAAGATCAGAGCAGAAATAAATGACATGGAGACAACAAAAAGAAAAAAAAAAAAAAAAAGAAAGAAAGAAAGAAAGAAAGAAAGAAAGAAAGAAAGAAAGAAAGAAAGAAAGAAAGAAAGAAACAATTCAAGGGATCAATGAAACAAAGATCTGTTTTTCAAAGATTGATGGACCCTTAGCTAGACTCACCAAAAAACAAAGAGAGAGAGAACCCAAATACACAAAATCAGAAATGAAACAGGAGAATTAACAACAGACACCACAGAAATACAAAGGATCGTTAACAAATACTATGAACAATTATATGGTAACAAAGTCGACAATCTAAGCAAAATGGACATATTTCTAGAAACACATATTCTCCCAAATCTGGACTGGGAAGAGAGAAAATTTGAACAGACCAATAACAACTAAGAAAATTGAAGAAGTAATCAAGACCCTCCCAGCAAACAAAAGCCCAGGCCCAAACGGCTTCATGGGGGAGTTTTACTGAATATTCAAAGAAGAACTAATACTTCTTCTCCTCAAATTCTTTTAAAAATTCAAGAAGAAGGAAGACTTCAAACTTGTTTTATGAGGCCAGCATAAACCTCATTCCAAAACCAGAAAAGGCACTACAAAGAAAGAAAACTACAGGCCAATATCCCTGATAAACATAGATGCCAAAATTCTGATCAAAATACTAGTGAATTGGATCCAGCAATACATAAAGAAAATTATTCTACATGACCAAGTGGGATTCATCCCAGGGATGCAAGGCTGGTACAATATCCACAAATCAAAAAATGTGATATACCACATAAACAAAATGAAGAATAAAAAACACATGATCATATCAATAGATGCTGAAAAAACATTCGATAAAATCCAGCACCCATTTCTGATAAAAATGCTCAGCAATGTGGGAATAGAGGGATCATATCTTGACATAATAAATGCCATATATGAAAGACCTACAGCCAACATCATACTCAATGGGCAACAATTAAAAGCATTTCCTTTAAGAACAGGAACAAGACAAGGATGCCCACTTTCACCTCTCTTATTTAACATAGTACTGGAAGTCTTAGCCACAGCAATTAGACATGAGGAAAAAATTAAAAGGGATCCACTTCCACTTGTCTGCAACTACCCCATTCCTCAGACTATTATCTTCATTATATTCAATAAATAAGTGAGATCATATGATACTTGTCTTTCTCTGTTTGACTTGTTTCGCTAAGGATAACAATGAACATGGACAACAAAGCTGGGGATAGGGTGGGGAGGGAGGCGGAAGGGGATATCAGTGGCAGAAAAAGGAGAAGCATCTGTAACAAAAATATATAAATTACTTAAAATAAAACAAATAAAAAATAAAAGTCATCCAAATTGGAAAGGAGAAAGTGAAATTGTCATTATTTGCAGATGACATGACATTATAGTATTAAACCCTAAAGACTGCATTAAAATCTACTAGACTTAATGAATGAATTTGGCAAAGTAGCAGGATACAAAATTAATGTCAAGAAATCAATTACATTCTTATACAGCAATGATGAACTCACAGAAAGAGAAACTGAAAAACAATCCCATTTACCATTGTGGCAAAAAAATTAAGATACCTAGGAATAAACTTAACCAAAGAAATAAAGGACCTATTGCAGAAAACTATGGGACATTGAAAAAAGAAATAGAGGAAGATATAAAAAAGTGGAAGCACATACCTTGTTCATGGATCGGAAGAATTAACATCATTAAAATATCCATATTACCCAAAGCAATGTATAGATTCAATGCAATCTCCATCAACATACCAATGACATATTTACAGAACTAGAACAAATGCTTCAAAATTTAATAGGGAACCACAAAAGATCCCGAATAGCCACAGCAATCTTGAAAAAGAAGGACAAAGTAGGTGGGATCACAGTACCGGATATCAGATTATACTACAAAGACACTGTAATCAAAACAGCCTGGTATTGGCAGAAGAACTGGCATTTAGACCAGTGGAACAGAACAGAGAACTCAGAAATGGACCCAAGACATTATGCTCCATCAATATTTGACAAAGGGTGCAAGAACATACAATGGAGTAAAGGCAGCCTCTTTAATAAATAGTATTAGGAAAATTGGACAGCTACATGCAAAAAAATGAAACTAGACCATCAACTTGCACCATACACAAGAATAAACTCAAAATGAATAAAAGACTTAAATGTGACCTGTGAATCCATAAAACCCTAGAAGAATATATAGGCAACAAAATTTTGGACATCATGTGCAGCAGAATTTTCACTGATACATCACCTAAGGCAACAGAAACAAAGTAAAAAATGAACACATGGGACTACATCAAACTCAAAAGCTTCTGCACAGCAAAAGAAACAACCACCACAATGGAAAGGCAATCCACTGTATGGGAGAGCATCATTGCCAATAATATATCAGATAAAGGGTTAATTTCCAAAATATATAGAGTACTCATGCAACTCAGCAAAAGGAAGACAAAAAACCCTATTAAAAACTAGGCAGAGGAGCTAAATATACACCTCTCCAAACAGGATATACAAATGGCCAAGAGACAATTGAAGAAATGCTCAACATCTCTAATCATCAGAGAGATGCAAATTAAAACAACAATGAGGTATCACCTCACACCTGTCAGAATGGCCGCCCTCAACAAATCATCAAACAACAAATGTTGGCGAGGGCGTGGAGAAAAGGGGACTCTAGTACACTGCTAGTGGGAATGCAGACTGGTGTAGCCACTATGGAAAACAATATGGTGTTACCTCAAAAAATTCAAAATTAAATTGACATTTGATCCAGTGATCTCACTTTTAGGAACATACACTAAGAAGCCTGAAACACGAATCAGAAAGAACATATGTACACCCATTTTTATAGTAGCACTATTTACAATAGCTAAGATCTGGAAACAGCCCAAATGTCCATCAGTAGACGAATGGATAAAAAAGCAGTGGTACATATACACAATGGAGTACTATGTAGCTGTAACAAAAAATATCTCTTATCCTTTGAGACGACATGGAGCGACCTGGAAAGTATTATCCTAAGCAAAACAAGCAAAACAGAGAAAGACAAGTATCATATGATCTCACTTATTTGTGGAACATAATGAACATAACAGTCTAAGGAATTGGGTAGACCCAGAGACGTGGAAGTAAGGTACAGACTGACAACCCCCAGAAGAGGGGTAGTGGGGGAAGGGAAGAGATAAACTACAGAACTTATATGCATGTACGCTTAGCCGATGGACACGAACAACAAAGACGAGTATGGGTTGGGGGATGGGTAGAAGGGTGTCAATGGGGAAAAAAGGAGAAACATTTGTAACAAAAGTAAATTAATAAAAAATTATAAAAAAAAATAAAATTAAAATAATAAAAAGGAGGATCAAAATAAATGAAAAGTTACCTTAGTTCATGTGAGGTATATATGTTTTCTTAAGCTTACCTAAGAAAATAATTTATTTGTTATTAATGGTGATTTATTACTAACAACAAATGCTTTATTATCACTGTTTATAACAACGTATATTTAATATATCTTGATAGTAAAATTATCACTTGCATTTTAACATTGAATAGACAAAAGTATAACTTTAATGTTAGACTATTGCTAATATTATAAGCAATGGTTTAAAAGAATAAGTTCATGATCAACTGGGATTTTTATCTGGGATGCAAGATTGGTACAATACCTGTAAATTAATAAATGTGATATACTACATAAACAAAATAAAGAATAAAAATTATACAATCATGCAAATAGTTGCAAAATATGCATTTGAGCCTTGGCCAGTGTGGTTTAGTTGGTTGAACATTGTGCTGGACACAACATTTCAGTGTGTTTGACTCCTAGTCAAGGCACAAACCCAGGGTGCAGCTTCCATCTGTGTTGGGCTCATGCTGGAGGCAACTGATTGATGTTTCTGTCACTCATCCCTCTCTCTCTCTGTCTCTCTCTCTCTCTCTCTCTCTCTCTCTCTGAGGTCAATGTAAAAAATACTTTAAAAAATACATTTGGCAAAATCCAACACCCATTTATAAAAAAGACTCTCAACAAAGTGGGAATAGAGGGAACACACTTCAACATAATAAAAGCTGATTATGACACACCCACTGCCAACATCATACTCAATGGGCAAAAACCAAAAGCATTTTCCTTAAGATCAGGAACATGACAGGGATGTCTGCTTTCATCACTCTTATTTAACCTTGTACTGGAAGTCCTAGACACAGCAATCAGACACAAAGAAAAAGAAGAAATGAAAGGCATCCAAATTGGAAGGAATGAAGTAAAAGTGTCATTATTTGCAGATGGCATGATGCTATATATAAAAAACCCTAAAGATTCCACCAAAAAAACTAATAAAACTGACAAATGAATTCAGCAAAGTAGCAGGATACACAATAAATATACAGAAATCAGTAGCATTTTTATACATGAATAATCATAAAGAAAAACTGAGAAAACAATCTCACTTACAATTGCCTCAAAAAAAAAAAAATGTAGAAATAAATTTAACCAAGGACGTAAAAGATCTCTATTTGGAAGGTTATAAGACATTGAAGAAAGAAATGGAAAAAGATACAAATAAATGGAAGTTTTTTTGTTTTGTTTTGTTTTTTTAATTTTTTTTTTATCCTCACCCGAAGATATTTTTCCATTTTTTGTACAGATAGAGTGGGAGGGACAGAGAGAGGAAGGGAGAGAGAGACAGAAACATCGACGTGAAGGGACACATCGAGTGGCTGCCACCCGCACGACCAACCAGGGCTGGGGACAAACCGCAACCGAAGTACGTGCCCTTAGCGGAAACTAAACCCGGGTCTCTCCGGACCGCAGGCCGACACTCTAACCTCTGAGCCAAACCGGCCAGGGCTAAATGGAAGTTTTTATTGTGATCATGGATAAGAAAAAATTATCATGATTAAAATGTTCGTAGTACCCAAAGTAATATAGAGTTTCAACACAATTCCTTTTGCAATTTCTCTCTCTCTAAAATCAATAAAAACAACAATAGCAGCAACAACAACTAGTCCTTGGGTAAGGATTTAAAAAAAAAAAGGGCAGAGGACCTGAATAGACACTTCTCCAAAGAGGACACACTATAGCCAGTAGACATATGAAAGATGCTGAACATCACTAATCATCAGAGAAATGCTAATTAAAACCACAATGAGATATTACCTCACACCTGTCAGACCATCAATAAATTAACAAACAAGTGTTGACAAAGATGTGGGGAAAAGGGAACCCTGGTGTACTGTTGGTGGAAAAGGCTTATTTTTTGCTTTGTGACAGCGTGAAAATGAGAATATCTTGAAAATTTATGAAGCCCATCTAACTTGGTGGAGATTAAACTTCTCTCGCACTTCCCTCTGTCTCTTTTGGTAAAAATCAGCTAAAACATCGCTAAAACATCTGATCAATTTTTCAAACTTTTCAAACATTTTGTTCTATTTATTTGTTTTGTTTATGTTTTATCTTATTCAGTTCATTGGATTCTGCCCACTCATGCACTTTGTAGGTGTCAATCAAGAACAGTAATTTTTGCAATATTGGGCCTAACCAGCTGTGGTTCCCTCCTTTCTTGGGTTTACCTACACAATATGCAGTCTTTGTAGCAACCTTAAATTTGGGCATTTGCTATCTCAATCCAATAAAAATCAAAATTCTGCAAGAGTTCTTTCTTTATTGTAACAAGTGGATTAGAACATGTCCTAGGCAGAAAGGTCTTATAAATGTGGATGTTTCGCAATGTGTTTTTATTCTTTCAAAAATTAAATTTCTAGTAGTTTCTATCTGCTTTTAATTATTTCCAGTGTCCTCAAATATTTCTTCCATGTGTTTTTTCCAAACCATAATTTGTGTATGCAGGAATAGTATTACAATACAAGGTCACTTTTCATTACTTGAATTGTGTTGTTTATGCTTACATTCCTGCTACAACGGAGTATTTTCAATAGAGACCTCATTGTCTACTAAGACTAAAATATTTACTATCTGATTACTTATATAAAATTTTGTAGGTCATTAATAAAACAGTAAAATTAATCATAAAGATATACTTTTCAAGTGTAATAATATAGGTTGGGGCAAAAGTTGGTTTACAGTCATGAGTACGTGAAACACAGAGTTTATTCTTGTATTATTATTTATTAATTGTATTATGTTTCATACAAACAACTGTAAACCAACTCTTGCCCCCCTATGTATGTTGCTAAATATTATGCATAGATGTGTTCATCCTGAAAATCAAAGTAAATATATCATGCTTCCATTAAAGTTACAAGAATTTTCAAAGTAATCTTTATGGTAGCCTTTTGGAGAGCTGGAAATTGTTTTATATTGTGACAATGTTCTTTATGAATATAAATGTATAAATTGTTTCAGTTTTGGAAATATTCCCACTCAGAATGTCAGGGAATTTTTGTTTTGTAAAACAGAAAGAGAAGATAAGTATTTTTCAGATTTGTCAAGTAAAAAGAGAATGTGTTAAACAAGTTTTAAGTAATTCATATTAGTATGTAGGAGACTGACCTGATCTGTAACGAGACTGACCACATTCAAACTTTGACTCTACCACTTACTGATGGTTGTGTCCTTGGGCAGGGCACTGAACAGTTTGCTTCAGTTTTCTTTTATTAATAATGGAATAACAATCGTACTTTCATCAAAGGGTTGTTATGAGGATTGCGTGTATAAATATATTTAAATTTTTAGCACAGTGCCAAGCACAGTGTAAGGATGTGAAATTAATAGTTATTCATTTATATGTTTTTTTTATTAAATGATTTTATATATGGTCTCTCTCTGGTATGTATTAATACTAAAATTTAAATAAATATAGTTATATATGTAAAAAACTGAAATTATTCAACAAATTCTGATGCTAAAATTCATAGTTCTGTACTGACAAAAAGCTCTCACAAATTAACAAGGAAAAGATAAGCAATGCATTAGAAAATAGAAAATGGATATGAATAAAAAGAAAAAAAAATAGAAGAGCAACTTAAGTCTAACAAACATCTTAAAAGATATTCAAATAGATTAGCAGACAAAGAAATATAATTGAGATACAAAAACAACTTTATGCTTCATATACAGTTATAAAAATTTAAGAAATATTTTAACATCTTTTGTTCTTAGGGTCTAGGGAAGAATACTCCAAAATACTTTTGGTGGACATGCTGTGTTAGAAAGGTTCTGGTAATCAAAGGGAACACATGTACAACTAAAAATACATACACCTAGCACAGCCTTCCTGTTTCTAATTATTGCTGAGTAGCTTTTACCAGAAAAAATTACCTTGCCATGACAATTAACTTTTTAAAGACACTCTGGAGTGTGCATACATATCAGAATAAAACTGGAGGATGAATGACCCTGGAGAAAAGGGAAGCTTGCTGAGTGATATTGAAGTTTACCTGGCTTTTCCATGAGGACACTTCCTGATCTGCCTAACACACAGAGGATTTTGCTAAACCGAAGTTAGCAGTCTTACTGGTTGCTAATATCATAGGTTAGAGTTTGGGACCGCACAATAGCTTAAAATTGAAGGAAAGGAGGAACCACAGTGGGGAAGCCCCAAAAGCTGGATAAAACTCTCCCATCTCTCACTGGCTCATGATGTGGGCACACTTAGTGGAAGATCAGAGAATTGTAGGGAAAAGTAATGGCTGAAAAGCTTTCATAGAAAGCCTAGCAATGTCAGGAAAATGTATAGAAATGTATAGGAAAAAAGCATCTGAGACCAAGCTATATGCTCTTAGACACAAGTCACAGAGGACCAAGCTCATCTGCTAGTAACTTAGCCTTCTGCTGAATGAAATCCAACACTTCATCAAAGAAAATAACAATCCAGATCTATGGAACACAACAATGACATGGTCAGTGTAAATGTAAATTATGAGACAGGATGATGCACGAAAAATGTGACCCTGAATATGGGGTGGGGAGGGAGGGAGCATGTTTCCTGATGTTGAAATTATTAGAAAATGATTTGAAGAAAACCAGAAGTAGTCACATTAGATTTAAATGGCTGAACTAAACTATTTCACAAAGATAGCATATGAACAGGGAGGGATAATAGAAATTATATGACAAAATTTCTTATTTTATGCATGCTATGAAAATACTAATTTTTAAAATAAAACTTCCCTGATGGACAAAGAAGAAATACAGGTCGCATAGACAAAGGAGAAAAGCAGTAAGAATGGATTCCACTAATCAGAAAGCAATCATTGAAAATAGATTATGCATGTGCAACATTGAATTCAAGAAGTCATGTGGAAAAATGTAACTAGAGACCTTAATAAATTTTATAGAGAACAGGAAAGACATAGAAAGTTTAATACTAACAAGTTAAAAAGGTTCATAAAGGCTTTGGAACTTCAATACATCCTACTCTACAAAGCAATAAGTAGCTCTGCACAAATGAAAGATCATTCATTAGCCACTCAATAAACTGCACGATAGAATAAAATGCAGTTCAAATATGCTTAGAGGTAAACTTATAACTTTAAACAATTACACTGGAAGAGAAGTCAATTACTGATCAGCTATTATTTACATTTTCTTTTTAATCCCCACCCGAGGATATATTTTTGTTTTTGTTTTTTTTTATTTTGCAGGAGAGAAACATCAATCGATTGTCTTCTAATATGCTCCCTGACTGGGGATTGAACCTGCAACCCAAGTATGTGCCCTGACTGGGAATTGAATCTGCAAACTTTTGGTGTATGGGACAATGCTCCAACTAACTGAGGCACCCAGCCAGGGCAATCAGCTATCTATTTATTTAAAAAAAAAGATTGAGCCTACTATGTTATATCCACATAATTCAATATTTTTATAAATTATTTTATATTGGGATTATCAATCTAAGAATATATGTATATGTACATATATTTAATAATTTACAGAATTATATTATAGCAAACATAATTAGTAAACATGATCAGGGCACATTCATATAAGTATAATCATAAATAAGAAAATCAGTAGAAATTATATTGGTGGTCAATTGCAAAAATATGAATTCTGCCTCATGAATTATTTTCTTGTTTTAAATATATTTTACTTTCATTTCCTAATGTTCCATAATCTTTATATATAACTTTATAGAGCAATTAAATAATAAAACTACCTTCAAATATCTTTTTTTTACTGTTTTTCAACAATATAGTAATTTTTTTAAATGCACTAGTATATCCATATGCTAGTCTTGTGGTTTAGATATACACTCTATCATTCCTGGCATGTGTGTCACAATGAGCATTCTAGTTTGAATATCTCCGTCTGCAACATATTCTCAAGTTCATTCTTAAATCCTTCTTTGGCTGCCTGATTAATGTATAACTGGTTAAATAAAATGTGTAGAATATTAAGATCATTTAGAAAAGCTGATGTAAATGTCCCATAATCAGTCTCTACCTTCAAAGTAATGCAAAGTTAAGCAGAGCATTTTTAAGTTTAGAAATAAATATATTGAATTTGTTATTTTAAATAAGTGTAATAAGTGCAATAAGATATGCTTCATTTGATACAGCAAATTTTATCTGTCCTTTCAACAATGTTCACACGATGTGAAATTTCATTGTCTTTGCTTGGATGTATTTTATCTGAGCAAGCTATGCTATAATCTTTAGTTAATTTTAAATTAAGGTTTTGGTTTTCCACCTTTTGTAAAATACAAAATAAAATAACTTCATATTTGGTAATGAGTCAAGGCGAAATGCTTTTTTTTTTTAAGTTTTGGCATTCCATTTCGGATTTTTTCTTTGTTTTTATCTTACAAACTGTTCTCAGATTCAATGACGCCATGTTATTGTGTTGGATATTTCAAACGCTTATTTGATGTGTTACTATGTGGCTACTTTGCTATCATCGCTGTCTCATTTTTAGTTTCTAACACACTGATTCTAAATGATGCTTCTAGCAATGGTAGAAGACAAGTTTTGGCATTCTCTTTGCCTCTGATTCATACATGAAATATAAGCCTCTTTTGAAAGAAAAATTACTCCAAAATATATACTTTATGTTTGGACGTACCTGAATAGAAAGGTTTTGCATCATTACCAATATGGGAATGTTTATTTTGTCTGTTGTCCTGTCTTTCAAGTATTTTATGCTTGCCCTTGTAATCAGTGCCATCAGTCATAGACAGAGCAACAGAGGTAAGATGTACTAGTTAGAAAACTAGAGATCACCCCTGAGTTTCTTCTGATTCCAGAGTGATACTGAGAATGTTGCTAGTGAGAGATGAACAAATACTAACTGAGAGCCCAACCTGGTGTGTTTTCAAAAGCTTACCAGATGAAATGAAGAAGAATGCTTCAAATGCATACTAAATACTACTTAGTAGTTAAGGTCCATCTAAAGACACACACAAATGAGGGATATTTCTCTTACTTATTTCTGCATTTTAATTTTAATATGATGCATTAAAATATCTGTAATTTAATTAGGGCAATAAAGAAAGTTTCAAAATAAAAGTCCAAAAGTTAAAATTTAAGAAAATACAATTATGACTTTAGGTAATGGTTAAAATTTTAGTCTCTTATATACTTTGGGTTGATTGGGGGAACCACCTCGCAAATATCAGTATTGATCAAGTCACTGAGTCTCTTTTTAAAACTCATTTCTCTAATCTGTACAATAGTACTTTTATGTTGTGGCAGTTATAATGATGCTTCCATTGCCTTCCTGCCTAACTTTCTTGTTTTTATAAAGCAAAGTCAAAACAAAATTAAAACAAAAAATAATAGTGCCCTGCTGGAGCCTAGAAAGGGAGTAATAGAAGAAGACGGTGATTTATGAGGTCTCCTAAATTCCAGGCAGCTGCACTTGAATTCACTCACTGGTCCTCAGGGCAGGGAGTCCCTCTGGGGGTTGCCCATCTCATGAAGCAGATGAGATAGAGAAGCCAACTACTCCCTTTGCGCTCATACTGAGCAGTCATTACATCAACACCAAATGCTTGCAAGTAGGGTTTAGAATAAGGGGAAGAGCAGACCCTTAGAATGAGGTGACATAAAAAGGCATCAAATTTAAAAATAAAAATGGCTGAGAAATTACTGAAGTAATCAGAGGAAGACCAGAAATCAGTTAATTACATCGTCTGTCATAAATGGGCTGAGTGCTCATAGGTAAATACTGTAGTTATTATGAATACAATCCCTTGGTGCTGTAAACATGAATTTCATACTGATTTCAAATGAGTCGATTCATGTAGTATACACATTTCCCCTCACTATATTGACATGTTGACTATACTCTATTAGAAAAAAAAATCTGAGTTCCAATATTAATGTAGAACTAAAATATTTTGTTTTCAATCACAAGACATATTTCTTTAATTTCCTGACATCTGTGTGTAGGTTCATCTCAATTTATTTTATCATTTTACTCCTTAATATAAACTGAATTGTCAGTAAACATTTACTATAAAAATGTAATATAATACTTCCCCTACTTTAGCCTTTCTCTTTAATTTCCCTAATTGTTGATTGAAACTTGACTCCATTTTTAATATAAACATTAACACTATAAAATTCCCTCCACCTGTGGCCCATAAACTTTGACCTTGTATATTTACTTAATTTAGTTCAATATATTTTCTAATATCCATTTTGATTTATGTATAATGGATTCTGCTTTTGGGGAAGGGAAAAGTTTTATAAATGTCAAATGAGTTTAGTTGCTTTAGTGTTTTTCAAGTCTCTCACATCCCTGCTGATTTTCTGTCCACATGTCCTAAGTACTAAGGAATATTTAAATCTCCCATCGTAAGTGCAGTTTTAACAATTTTCTTTGTATTTCTATTACCTTTTCTTTCATGCATTTTCATTGTTTTAAGATGCATCCACATTTAGCATTGACATGTTCTCCTGACACCCTTTTGATAAGATCGTATCTTTTTCATTATGTTCTTTTGATTAGTATTTGACTGGTATATCTCTTTTTATCTTTTTTATAATTAAACTCTTTGTCCCTATATATTTCAAAGTTGTTTTCATAGACAGCATTTAGTTCAGTCTTATATTTATATGTACTCTGACAATACATATATTTAATTGATATATTTAAACCATTTACATTTACAATGTGGTTTTTATGTTTTAAAAACTTAGAATCCTGTGGGTCTCTTTCCGTTTTTGCTTTCTCTGCTTGTTCTGTGATGTTATTTTACTTCCTTGTTCACGTAGTTAACTTACTTTGCCAGCCATTATGTTTCAACAATTGCTGGTGGGAATCATTATAGGCCTATTATATTATGATCTATCTCCAAGGAAGGCTCATACTTGCTTCTTCCAGGTGTTTGGGAGGAGCTACTAACTGAATAATTTTAATCTATTTTCAGAGCCTTGAAATTTCTCTTACTACTTTCTCTGATTTAAACAAGAACTTTCGGTGCTTTTACAATCATGGAGAGAAGGCCACATAAAATATCCGAGAAGAGAGAGAACTTTATTTTGATAGTCCACCGTAGTCCTTGCTGCTCCTGTGACACATTAGCATTGCCTCAGGGTGAAGACTGTTCCTGGGCAGTTCAGTGATGACACCTGAGGACTTCACTGGGATTTCCTTGCAAGTTTAAATAGTTGCTGAAGTGACAGTCACACTCCCTGTTGAGAGTAAGTTACAGCTTGTTTAGTTCATACTCTGATGATTCTTCATTGTTCTCCAATGTATAATTACTGTGCTAATATGGTAAAGTTCAGAGCCAACTCTAGCATCAGCCGTAACAGTAAAAGTAAGATGATCCCGTGTGCTGACAATGACCACCAGCATAAACATCTTCTACTCAAAATATTTTTGGATTTTATATGTTTTTTTCATGTTATGCTGCTCTTTCTTGCAGTTATGTCGGGTTTAGGTCAAATTAGCTCATCTTTAAGTTAAAATTACTGATAATATGGTTTTAGAGTGCCATAATTTAAATTTTCTAATGTAGAAAATGTACATCATACATTTAACAAATATATATTCACAGAGAGTGCATGCAGAAATGTTTTTAATATCATCAGAGATGATGGTGTGTTTTGTTTTTATTTACATTGTAATTTTATTCTGTTCTTTTCTTACCAGGTAGAGCCCCACAGTACAGTTTTATTTAAACACACACGCACAATGTTTATATGTGAAGACTTAAATAATAGTAAATTATCATTTATTTAAAATCTATTATTTTAATACTTTATATTGAATAAATTTTCCATATATGTCTTTAGTGCTCTAAGATGCAAATACTAAGTATTTATTTTTTGTGAGTGGCTTGAAGTTGTTCAATAAAATAAAATTTAAAGTAACATAATCAATAATAATGAAGTAATGCTAATTTGGAAATTATTCTTAAAAATTATATTTTAAGGCTACTGATACTATGGCTTCACTGTGTCAGAATTTAAAATAAACTGATGGTAGATTATAAAAATTTTAATAAAAAGTGGTAATTGAAATGTTTATAATACATGTTTATACTTCTTTCATAAATATTAAAAAAAATTTCTTCATTAATTTTAGAGAGAGAGGAAGGGAGATGGAGAGAGAGATAGAAACACCGATGAGAGAGAACATCGATTGGCCGCCTCCTGCATGCCCTCACAAGGGATTTGGCCCACAGCCCGGGCATGTGCCCTGACCAGGAATCAAACCAGTGACCTCTTTGTGCATGGGTCAATGCTCAACCACTGCGCCACACCAGCCCGGCTGCTTGTGTAAATATTTAAAGTTAGAAGTTGATGTAAGATAAAAAATGAGCAAAAGTGGGCATTTCAAAGGGTTATAACTATAACTTAAATTTGCATAAGTATTTATTTCATAGTAATCTATAACTACACAAAGTTGACTCTATGTTAATTGAAGATGTTTGTGTACAATATATAATATTTGAATGAAAAGTTTTACTGGAGTCAGGTTGCCACTGAAAAATATATGTTAAACATTTTATTCATTAATATAATGTCTAACTAAATTATAAACAATCACTTACTTAATAGGGTACATTTTGAAGGACTTTCTGTAAATTTTATAAAAATATTTTATTTCAGCCAGCTGGTGTGACTCCGTGGATTGAATGCAGGCCCATGATCTGAGAGATCCTGGTTCAATTCCTTGTCTGGGCCTATGCCCAGGCTGTGTGCTCAATCTCCAGTAGAGAGAGTGCAGGAAGCAGCTAATCAATGTATCTCTCTCACGTCAATGTTTCTATCTCTCTCTCCCTCTCTTCTCTTTAAAAAAATCAATGAAAACTTATTTTAAAAAATATATTTAATTTCAGTTAAAACTAATAATTTACCTTTTACAATATAATTTACAAGATACTTCTTTTTAGTTTTTGTTATATATTCTGCTCTTAAATAAAAAGGTGAACGTGTATGTGTATATATATATGTATATTTGTTGATTCTTAAATTCATATATATTAAATTGATTTATATATAAATTAAATTGATTCATATATATTCATTCATTCTTAAATTTGATATTAGAAAAAAAGTGTTTCCTCATTGTATACAAAATACCTCACCAGATGATTGTGTTCTAAGACTTATTGCTTATTTGCTAAATAATATTTTAAACTGAGTATTCAAAATTCTACTCTAAAGAACTTATATCAAACCATAATACCATGAATTCTTATATAAATGGAAAAGCAGGCATAAAATTTTACAATTTCATAAAAATAAAGATGAAATCTAATCAAAATAATACTTTTCTAATTATATATAAACATACCTTAAGATGCATTTGAGGGAGCTCGCTTAAATCTGCAGTAACTTGTATTTATTTCATGTGTAGTAGGTGTTGACTCGAATCTAAGAGCATTTTGAAGTCTATATCATTTAATTTACACAATAATTGTATGACTAACTGGAATTATAGTCCCAACCATGTTAAAGATGCATGCAAAAAATAGCTATAATGTGAAGTTTGAAATTGAACCTTGCCTTAAATATATATGATTTATGGCACTAATTCTGTTCATTTTAACTTTAGACTACATCTCAATATATTGTAGTGGCTCCTTCTGCCTATTATGTCCATTCATCAGCTTTGTCTTTATGTTCAGACAGAAATGCAGAACATTTAGCATTTCCTAAATCAATATATATATATATATATATATATATTTTAAAAAATTACTACTGCTCAGGTGTTTAACTGACCTCTTTTTATTTTCCTATGCATTTTTAATCCCATTCTTTCCCACTCCTTTTTGAACATGAATGAGTCAGGAGTTCTTGGTTCTATGTCAAAGCAAATTATTTTATCAGTAACTTTTCATGGTACTCTCCACATTACTATAATAGTCAGTTTCAGTTTCAGATCACAAAAACCATTCTACCTAGTGTAAGCCAAACACAATTTAATATAGGACATTTTCATCACTTCTAAATTTACTGAAGATACTGAAGATGTGTGTGCAGGCAGGAAGTCCAGGAATAGCTCTGACCAATATCAAAGAGTTGACCCAGCGCGGCTAGCATGGCTCAGTGCTTGAGAACCCATGGACCAAGAGGTCATCAGTTAGATTCCCGGTTAGGGCACATGCCCAGGTTTGGGGCTTAATACTCAGTAGGGGTGTGCAGGAGACAGTTTATCGATGTGTCTCGCTCATCCATGTCACTGTCTCTCTCTCCTTGTCCCTTCCTCTCTCTCTAAAAATCAATAAAAATATATTTTAAAAAAAAGAGTTGACCCAGAAAAAGATCTGCCTCTTCGGCCTTGTCTCAATCCAGAATAAAATGCCCGTAACTACAATGTAAGGACCAACTAGCCACCACTAAGATTTTGCTCCAAGTGATATAGTACCTGCCACAAGCTAAACTATTGAAGCAGGTGGTTTGTGCACAACCTCTTCCTGTACTTGCTCAGCTCCAAATGTTAAGTCTCGCCTGGATGAATCTGAGCATATACATTTCTTAAGTGAAGGAAATTCATTTTTACATTTGCAGCCTCTGCACTCTAGGAAGGCACACTAGAAAGAGATTGGACAATATATGAATGAGCCCATGTATTGTATTTGCTACAGTAACCTTTCCAAATTCAAATTATCTTCTCTTGACCCTAAACTAACTCAGCTATAAAATGAGTTGGCTGGACTAGAAAATACCAAAGTTTAATGCTAGTTGAAGCATTCTATGACTATAAGTCACGTGAAAAAGCACAGTAAGTCATCGTTATAGCTAGGAATAAAATGAGTCAAGCACAGTAGGAACCAAAGAAAATAATGAAGACTATAAATATTAAAATATATGTAATTATTGACTACAATTTTAACTTAGAATCTTTAAAACATGAGCAAATTGATTTTTTAAAAACATCATTAAGATTTTTGATAGAAAATATGAAAATTATGCTTTTTTTTTGAGTTCTAATTGCTAATCTAAACAAGTTCTGCCAAGACTCTCTTTTGAGTAATTTGTTTAAACACACGCACACACACACAGACACACACACACACACACACGCACACACAACTTCAAAAGAAAAAAATGCCAGCATGAGTAAAATTAGGTAGTGCTATACAAAATGAAATGATTCTAATATCTGCTATATAACTTATAAACAGCTTTATCCAATACTCATAAATAATTTATGCCTTCTGGCTGTAAATCTAAGTAACAACAACAAAAATATAAGGAAAATCTGTATTGCCTTATCTAAAACAAATTATCATGATTGCAATTTGTTTACAAAAGGAAATTTCATTTTCCTGCCCTGCAATTAGTAGACTAACAAAGATAGCATTTGAGAAGTATTGCTAATTAATTGTTAATAACCTGCTGGGAACATAACCAAGACAGACACTAAATTGCAAAACTAGTTATCAAGTGTGTTGAAGCAGAAATGAATTAAAGATTTTAATCAGAATCCTTTGCTCAAAGTATTTATTTAGCTTGGCTACCTAAATGATGAGTTATTATGTAAAGAAAATGTTCTGAAAATGGACACTGCCAAGCTAAATTACTAAGCATAAAGTGCTTTATATTTTTCTGGTTATTTTAGGTAATTTCCCATGATTTCTTCATATATAATTTTGCATCTTTGTTAATTATGACTGTAAAATTTTTGCCATTTTACTTTTTATTTCAGCAGCTTTACAAAGGTATCCAACAACTAGGAATCACAGATTAATCTATATATTAATAGAGACATATGAAATTAAAGAGTCAATGGATATTATTATGATGAATTCTGTAAGGTCCATTCAAAATTGCCTTGATTAAAATAAAATAAAGACAAAAAGTATCACAAAAGCCTCAGCAGTTTTCCTATGCAGTCCCTATATTGTCTCCTTGTATCTTTAAATTATTATGCATTAAGGTCACTTTTATATACTGACTTTTCTCCTCTTCCCATTTTCTCCACCTATTCCTGAATCATTCATCACTTTTTTTCCATTTTTGCTTTAACATTAGACTCTCACTCTTTAATATCTTCCACATTTATCAGCTTTATCTAGTTAAAATTTAAGAGACTCTAGTAAGTTTAGTCTATATTATGTTTTGCTATTGAGATAAACTGTGACAGTTTATCCACTTATTCATTTATTTAAATCTATGATTATTGGCATCTTTATATTGCAGATGTTTATCCAAAAGCTGGGGATAGAGTATTAACTGTGCAGACTGAGTCAAGTCTTTGTGAAACTTTTATTTAGTGAAGAATGTACTTAATGTAATGGTAGGTAATGATGAGTATTTTAAACTAAAATGCATGAATGATATAGAAGACATGTTAGTTGCTTTTTAAAATACAATTTACAGGAAGAGCAAAGGGTAGAGTGATAGAAAATGAAATTAGAAAATTACTTAACATACAAAGTCCTGCAAACATTTATAAGTGTTTGAGATATTATTTTAAGTGGTGTGCATAGCCACTTAAAATTTTGAGTAGGGAACAAGATTATTTTATTTATTTTAGAGAATCACTTTGCTTAATGTTAGAGTATTGACTCTGGAAGCAAAAGGAAAAGCCTGTTAGGAGAGTATGTCAGGCATCCAGGTGAGAAATAAGAATGGTAGAAGTTGGTATCTTAAGAAGTGGTTACTTAAAAAATAATTTATAGTCGCCCGGCTGGTGTGGCTCAGTGGATTGAGCATCGACCCATGGACTGAGAAGTCCTGGTTTGATTCCCAGTCAGAGGAGATGCCCAGGTTGCAGGCTGGATCCCCAGTGGGGGGCATGCAGGAGGCAGCTGATTGATGTTTCTCTCATGTTGATGTTTCTATCTCTGTTTCCCTAAAAAATCAATAAAAACATATTTAAAAAAATAATAGTTTATAATGAAGTTGAGAAAATACATTTTGAACAGTAAAAAAAAGAAAAGTATAAAGGCAGTTTTTTAACATCTCAGTATAAAAGCATTGTTATAGCAAAGGTCTTATTAATCAGAATAGCTAGAGTAAACAGACCTCTTCTGAACATCTAAATGAGTGATTATGGCTCTTTCTAGATTATTTTGTTTCTAATTTTCCCCTGATAATTTTCAACCTGCCATTATATTTATATTAACTTTCCTCTGGATTTTATAACTTCATACTACTTTGCAACTTTCATGTTTATAACTTATTTTTTTCACATTTAAAATATTTTAAGCCATTTTTTTTTTAGGACAAAGCCTTACACAAAATTTTAGAAAAATTTTTTTTAAATTTTGGGCTATTATTTCAGACTATTGAAAATAAGCAGTTTTATAACATTCATATAGAACATAAAAATATAGCATCATTCTATATCATCCTGTGCTAAGTAATATAAGTAGAAAAACTGTATAGGAAGGAGATATCTGTCAAATGTCAGAGTAACGGTTACTTCTAAAAAACACCTTCGATTAGTCTATGCCTAAAGGGACCAATATTTAGAATACATATTAAAAACAATATGACAACCCACATGAGCTATTCAAGATTATAATAATTACTAATATGATCTATGCAAAAAATGTCCATGGCAAGTGCAAGCTTTATGTTGGTAACATATGTGAAGTATATTATAAAGCACAATAAAATAAGATGAATGAAACACATTTTCCACGTGTGGGTTATGTGTGTAAAGTGACGAAGTAAACAGGCATGATCCTTACCATCTTAGATCTTATGGTCTCTCTCAGAGAGAGACCTCTAACCGATAGACCAACCACCGTCATTACAGTTGACTGCAACTGGACAAAGTACAGTGAAATGTGTATAAGGGAAACAAATAAGGAAAACATTTAGATTAGGGAATATTTACATCAGACGTCTTTGATAAACTTATTTATTAAGAGTTGGAGAACAGGTCAGGGAAAATGGGAGAATTTGTCAGGGATTAGCCAGGTTTCATCAAAACAGGGAGGTTAGTACATGTTCTAATAAAGCAAGGAGGTTGGGACATTTGATGATCATGAAGCAAATGATTTAGACTAGGTCTAATGGAAAGGTTTAGCTGAGCTGGAGTCCCGAGAGATGGGACACACAGGGCCATAGTCTTTTGTTATAAATGGATAAACAGAACAGATTTAAAATATGATAGACACAATGGGGCAAGATCCTCATGGGAATGAGGCAGAATGGATTCAATGCCTGTAAATTAAAGAGATGGTTCATTGTGCCTACTACTTTGGTCCAAATACTTCAAATGATAAATATCAGAGTACAAGGCAGTTTCCTCTGGCTGAACACAGTTACTAAAATCTAGTTACCTGCTTCCTGTGTGGGTGAATGTACATATTTTATAGTTTGTGTCCGGGTGAGCAGTAGCATTTCATTATTTATAAAAATTTGGATTTTCTAACCAGAGGATTCAAGGCAATCAACTAGAAAGTGATTAGTTGTAATATGAGAGATACGCAAGGGATCCAGAAATAATGTCAACAAATAAAATCAATGCATATTTTTTCTGCACACCAGCAATAGACTATTAAATATAATAACAATATTTAATTCAAAATAAAAAAAATGTTGAAGATGCCTCAAATAATACAGTAAAAAACAAAAAAGAAGATGGCAACTTAATCGAAAGAACATAATATATTATTGGAGAAATGAGAGACTGCGCGCACACGCATACACACACACTCACATGGAAAATCAATATTAGGTGTGTTCCCACATTTCCATGAATTTTACCACCTGAAGTTCCATCAAATTCTTAGGGTGAAGGTCAGGGAAAAATGAATCCCTCTGTACTTCCAGGAAGGGGAAGGGAAAAAAATATCCATTATGAAATATACCCAGGACATATGCTTTCTTAACTGAGGGGTACTCTCAAAATAAACTATCTTATTGTAGCTTAGCATACTGGTAATTTTCCAAAAACTTACTGATATTGGGGAAGAGAAATAACCAGTTTCAATACCTCTAGCATTTTTATCTCCTCAAAGATGGGAAAAGACCCAAGAAACACTTGTGAAGGTCACAGCACAGAGGCAAAGGCTCACTAAAAAACTGGAGCACAACCATACAATTTTAGAACACTTTACCACCACATCAAGCAGGCTCATATATAGCTATGCATTGCAGCTGAAAAATAGTAAGACTCAGATGGCTTTAATTTAAGACAGAGTCTCTAGAAAACACAAAGACAATCAAGGAGACAAAATGAATAAAGACATTGTAAGACATTTCAGCCATTCATACATAGAACTACAGCCTTACTCCTATCCCAGCACAGTAACAGGCTACATAACAAAATTTTGGCCAACACAGGGAATGATATACAAAGGTGTGGTCCCTCAAGGTTATACAGGAACTGAAAAATTCCTATTGCCTAGTGACATGGTAGCCGTTGTAGGGTCGCAGTGCACTGCGTGACCCACGTTTGTGGTGATGCTGGTGTAAAAAAACCTACTGTGCTACTAGTTGTATAAAAGTATAGTACATGTAATCACATATAATACATAATACTTAATGATGATACTAAATAATTGTTATTGGTTTATGTACTTACTATACTAAATTTTTTTATTGTTGCATTAGAGCATCCTGCTTTTACTTCTAAAAATATAAGTTTGCTCTCAAATAGAATACCCTGTTATGCAGGCAGCAGCCTCATACATCTCGTGTTTATCAAATCTCTTGGTTGCATCATTTTTTCATGTGCTTGATTTAATCTCAAACTGTTTTGTACAGGAATATGCTGTACAGACTTGTAGCCTGGGAACAATAGGCTATAAGTTCCTAGAAAATGATACCTAGATTTAAATTTAACAAAATACGTACAAAAACTATGTGAAGAAAACTACAAAACTCTGATGAAAGAAATCAAAGAAGACATAAATTAGTGAAGAAATATTCCATGTCCATAGATAAAAGACTTTGACATTAACATGTCAGTGAAACCCAGCTGCGGTCACCTTGTCTATTGAAATCAAGAAGGAGTTCAGTGACGCAGAGTAAGAGACTGAAAAGTTTATTTGACAGATAGACAGATTCCCCACAGTAGGGAGAGGACCCAAGTGGGCTGTTGATGGGGGTTCCGTTGTTTAGGGGTAGATGTATGTGTTACTAGCCTCTGATTGGTCCTTTCAAGGAATTCTTCTTAACAGCATTCCTACATTTTAAAGCTTGTGTTTCTCACCTGACTGGGTTCAGCCCTAAATCATCCATAGGGGCCTTAGTAGTTTCCCTTTTTTGATAATTTCAATCTCTCCTAGACTATTAGTGAGGAGGAGGGGAAACACCCTTGGAGCATCATCCCCATGCTTGCTTTTGGTTTCTTTTCTAAATCCCATTTTGGTTTTCTATAATTCTTTTTAAGGTGACCTGGGGGCTTTCTGCAGTAGGAACACTCTCTAGTTCTGCAGAACTCATTCAGCAATCCTGTTGCCTTGCTTAATACCAGCCTTTCTGTTGTTGTTTTTTTTGTGTGTAATTGACCTGTGCTCCTTCCAGGAGCTTCTAATTTGCATTTCTATAAATGGGGCTGGAAGTTTCTGACCTGGGAGCACATTCCCCATATTGATTTTAGTTTTATTTTGAGATATAGAGTCCAAATAAACCTCCAGATATATTGTGTACTGGGCTGCCTGCCGGCTGCCTGCCTGTGTGCTAAGCCCCAAGTCATTCAAACTTCCTGGTGTCTCAGCCTTCCCTTCCCATGGTCCTGTCCCTCACTGTGTACCTGCCTCTGTCTCCTCATCAGGGCGTACTAACTTGAGTTATAGAGTCAGTGCGATCCCAATCATATTCCCAGCAATTTATTTGTGAGTATCAACAAACAAATTCTCAAATAGAGAATTTGGATAGAACAATGGAACAGAACAGGGAGTCCAGAAGCAGACCTACAGTAGTAATTAATCTTTGACAAAGGAATAAACACAATAAAAGGAAGAAAGAATTGTCTTTTCAACAAAGTGTGCTGGAACAATTGAAAATCTATATAAAATATACACCTATAACTTTACATAAAAATTATACTTAAGCCCTGGCTGGTTTGGCTCAGAGGTTAGACCCCACGGACCAAAGAGTCTTGGATTCTATTTCGGTCAAGGGCAGGTACCTCAGTTTCAGTTTGGTCCCCAGTCCTGGTCAGGGTCATGAGGGAGGCAACCAATAGATGTGTCTCTTTCACACTGATTTTTCTTTCTCTCTCTCTCTCTCTCTCTTCCTCCCCTTCCCACCCTATCTGAAGATAAACTGGAAAAACATCCTCGGATGAGGATTAAAAAAAAAATTAAAATTGTACTTAAATGTGGGTATTTATATTTTAAACATTGATTGATGAAAACCCAGATGAATAGTATTCTTGTCTGGTTTATACAGCTTCTTTGAAAACAGTGCAAATTTGCCCCAGACAGAAGTCAACATTAAGTTCTGAAATTAAAATATAATCTGATGTTCTATTGAGCTATAAACCTTGGCACCAGAGAATGGCAAAGAAAGTGAAAGTAACAGCAAAGATCAAAGCACCTCAGGGTAAAGTGTCCAAAAGTACACATGAAATCTTCGCTTCACTTCATGTCAAGTCTTTGTCCTTTGCTCAGGCAATATGTATGAACACGTTCAGTTCACTACTGTGCTTTCCACAATTAGTTCCGGCCAATGCTGATCACTTCACAAATTTCAAAAACAAACTGCATACATTTTTTTCTAACCAATATTTTCAAACAATTCTCTTCTTATAGCAAGAAATTATTTTACCCTAGGAGATATGACCTCTGTAAGAATTTTTAGGGCAAGTTGAAAATACTTTACAAGTTTTAATTTTTTCTAAAATTATTTTGTTCCTTTATGTAGTCATATGTATTATCATTCTTAACATTTTTGGTATAATTGGACTTTTTCTTAAATGTCTCATGTTTAAAATGAGACGTAAATATCCCAAGCCTACATTTCCCGAGAGAAAATAACTGGAATATGCTGTTTTCAGTATACACTCATATACTTTCTTCTTTTCCCACTCTAGCATACATGTTATGGTAAAATTGGTTAGATATTTCAAATTGTATAGATAGATCTTAATATAGATCTGAACCCACTGCCATAACCTGTTGTAGAATTAATGTTCCTAAATTATTCTTTAACTTTGTGCTTGGATTTTCTTTTCTGATTTTTAAATATGTTTTGTTGATTTTGGAGAAAGGAAGGGAAAGGGAGAGAGAGAGGGAGACAGACATCAGTGAGAGAGAAACATTGATGGGCTACCTCCTGCACACCCCCTACTGGGGATCAAGCCCACAACCCCAGCATGTGCCCTGAACAAGCATCTAACCTGTGACCTCCAGGTGTACCAGACGATGCTCAACCAACTGGACCACACTGGCTGTGCTGTACTTGGATTTTCATATGAAAGTTGTGAATTCATTTATATATTTAATAACTTTTTGTAACATTTACTAAGTCAGGAATATTGGCATGCTCTATTTTAAAAATGACAAAAAAAAATCCACATAATTTTCGTATATTGTGTTTAATGTTTTTATATTTTCTTTTTCAAGTACAGTTTACTTTCAATATTATTTTGTGTTGGTTTCAGGTGTACAGAATAGTGGTCAGCCAATCATATATTTACAAAGTATTCTTTCCCATCCCTATTATTTCCGGTACCCACCTGAGACTATCATACATAGTTATCACAATATTACTGACGATATTTCGTGTGCTGTACTTTACATCCCTGTGACTATATTGTAACTATCAATTTGTATACAGCTAGTTAACACCAAGTTATATTGGGAATACATGCTTTATAAAATATTCACATTATTTTCTTTATATCTGAATATTGGAAACAATACAAAATAAAATCAAACAAGGAACTTAATAATTTAACAACCACTTCTTTTTATCTTATATGTAAGTTGAATCTTGTACCAATTGAGTTTTCTTCTTTTCTTTGGAACTAAGAATACTCAATGTCAGGTATAAACTGCAACTCTTAACCACAGAAAATTACATTCCATATATAACTGTAAGTTTTTATTTGTCTTGGCAATATTTTTCTCCATAGAACTTTCACACACACACACACACACACACACACACACACACACACACACACACTATATATATATATATATATATATATAGTATGGGCTGTGCAGGAGGCAACAGATAGATGTTTCTCTCTCACATTGATATTTCTCTCTCTCTCTCTCCCTTATTCTCTCTCTAAAAAAAAAATCAATACAAACATATTAAAAAGTAGTTTTCTCAAATCCTTTCTTGAATGAAATAGGGTATAATTAATTTAGAACCAATGACACAAAGCAGCTGATGGAAAAGTGACATGTCTAGAAGTTTTCAATGTATGTCAAATTATGCTTATTTAAACATTTTTTCATCTTTGTTTGTGTAAAGAATTGCCAAAATTATCCTGTAAGCCACATGGTTCTATTTCAGCTTGAATGTTAGCAATGTACACGGGGAAGATGATTTCTTCTTATTTTTCTTAAATATTATGTACAATATTTAATGGTCCCAATAGGAATAAATAAATTTCAAAAAGTTATATATGTTCATATTTTAAACTAGCTATCAGTAATGCTACTTTGAAAAGCAAAAGACAGCACTAAAATTAAGATATCCTATATAACAACGTTTTAAAGGTATTTAGTGTTCATCTTTTATTTTTCCAAAAGACCAATCTGGAAAAATGCCCAGTTCCAAGTGGTATAATTATATTTGATACATTCAATTCTCCAGAACACATTTAATTTATAACTCTTAACGATAAACATAAAAAATACATTGCAAATGGAAATGCACATATTCAATGTAGTTTTTTGTTATTCATTGAAATGGTTAGCAAAGAAGATTTTTAAATGCTGATTCATATGGAAAATAGTCATATTATCAGTCAAAATGTTTTTTTGTTGTAAAAAACAAAATGTTATCATTTTTTTCAGTTTCTTAAGCCTGACATTTTCAATAATACTTTATTCAGATCTTCAAGTTTTCAAGGTAAAGTCTAATGAAACAGACACAAAATGGACAAATATCGCATCTTAAATTGATTTTTGATCAGTGAATTCTGTATTAGGAGAAACTATACAGACAAAATTAACAAATCAACAAAAGATGTGGTGAGTCCAAGCCTTCGAGTTCTCATAATGACCAAGCCCTAGAGAGCCTGATTTGATCAATGCATAATCATTTCCATTCAGATGAGTCTGCTCAAATAACTAGAATCTTCATTTTTTGGTCCAGTAATTTTGGTTGACTTAATGACATAAGTAGAACAACTATGAGTAACTGTGCAGCATCCAATTAATTTCTTGGTGATAGATTTTCAAAGAGTCAATCAGTCAACTGAATAGCACCAGGTACTTTAAATTATTGCACATAATCTAGAGGAATTTATTGCAAGTAATATTTACAGCAGATATCTTGCCTTGTTTGCAGACATATGTATGTGAGCTCCTTGAAATCACCTTTATATAAAAGTAACTAATTTCACTTATGTAGTAACATATTAATTGTGCTTATTTAGAGAGATCAATCCATATTCATATTTGCTGATGAAAATATCAATGGTATAAAAACTACATATATTGGTTGCTGCAGAGGTAAGCATGAAATGAAGAAGACTGAGCTTCATGGAACACATCTGTATAAACTGTCATTCTTATTGTTGTTAAACAGAGAATGAAGTTTTGGGCCACAGATAAAACCTTTCAAATATTAGGTAAAATATTTAGGAAGACATTAAATATTATTTTAATTACATTACATATTTAGAGTTACATGCCTATGAAGGACTCACTATACTAGGTACTAGCAACATGAAGATATACATATTGTTATTCCTCTTAAATAGTTTACAGTCTAGTGGATTGTAGCACTGACCTACATTAACATGTGAAAATAGGGAATGAATTTAGTGATTTTTCAGCAATTATATATAAGTCCTTAACAAAGTGAGACATAAAACAGAATAAATTTTAATTTAAGGAAGAGGATCAGAGTTTGATAAAGCTTTAAGTGCAAACTCCAAAGGCAGATTGGTAGAATAGGGCATTAGGTAACCAGGATACCTGGCTGGTTAATATAAGAAACAGGTAGTGATGAAGAAAACAAATAAAAAACTTAGATGAAGGAGTAGATTGTTCAATAAATGGTCAGTTGCTATGGGGGGAGAAGTTACCAAAATAAGTAAAGGGAATAATAGAAACTAGAAGTAACATGTTTACATTTAGAACAAATCTAATTCTTATGAAACTTATAATCTTAATTATTAAATTATTACTATGATGTAATATTTTAGAATTTTCCTTAATTATATATATATAGTTAATAAGAGACTCTGAAAAATTAAAACAATTGTTTTTGTTAACAGTAACTTGAAGAGTATTTCATTTCATCATCTATGATGCCATTAATATATGATAGGTGTAATAACCCTTGGAAGAACTTTTGAAGACACAGCAGTATTCATATTATATCTCTTGAAATGTTATAAAACATCAGATAGATGGAAAGTAATGAAAATTTACTTTTTTCTAAAACCCTAAAAATCCACTGAGAAAAACAAAAACAAAATTAGGTTGGCTTAATGTTAGAGATACCATGATGATGTAAAATAATTATACTCTTATAATTATGCTATATCTAAATTTACTGTATAAAAAATAACAAATAATTTTTTTCAATTTAAATAATACAATTGTTAATTTCAATCTATATTTCTTCTAAATATATTTATGCTTAAATGTAAAATGATTAAGTTTTATTGTAATGCACACTTTTAAAGCAATTAATTGCTGTTCGTGAAAAAGTACATTGAGAAGTCATTCTGTTGATATTTTATCAAAAATCAAGACAAGTCACAATTCATAATTCAACATTTTTACTTTGATCTGCTTAGGAAAGAAAGTAAAATAAAACAGCTTCAACTATGTTGTACAGCTTAGAAATCAATATTAATAAATCAATGTCAATAATATTATATTGCAAACTTTATCATATTACTCAGAATTGTGACCTAACATGGGGTAGGAAATGTAAGTGAGGTTTGTGAGACATCTTTCATTACAGGCCACTGTTGTAAATCAATCACATTTTTTTGGTAGATATCATTTAGGATAAAATTTTTATGCTTAGACTTAGCCTGCAGGTTGATTTTTGTTACAGTTAAAGGACATTTTACCAGTTGTTCTGAGTTATTACAGAGTAAAAAGAAAAAGCCTTTCCATTTATAAAGTTGCCAAAATGACAACTCTCATATTCATCTCTCAGTTGACAAGAAAATACCCATCTGTACAATGCATGGGCTCGAGCACATTAGAAGTAAGTTCTGTCTTCTAGAGTTTAGAGTATAAAATTGATGTTAGTGTGAACAAATATACCAAGTTGCCAAGGTGTAACGACAGTGGCATTATCATCTTTTCTATTATCAAAGGCCATTATGTAGACAGTATCTCTGTGAGTCGGAAATGATGATTCCATGTCCCCAGACAGCACAGTTTTTTTTCTACTTCTAATCTCTCTCTCTGGTCCCACTAAGTAAAAGACAGACTCAAGGAAAATAAAATATGTCATATTTTGATTAGAATTTGAGGGAGGAGATAAATATGAAAAGCAATATACAATTCCAGATTGCGTATTTTACGATCATTATAAAATTGAATATTGGATAAATAAAATAAAATCAGGAATATTAGGTCTGGCCGGTGTGGCTCAGTGGTTGAGCATTGACCCAGGCACCAAGAGGTCACTGGTTCCATTCCCAGCAGGACACCTGCCCAGGTTGTGGGTCCGATCCCCAGTGGGGGTGCATGTGGGAGGCAGTCGACTGATATTCTCTCTCATTGATGTTTCTATCTCTTTCTCCATTTCATTTTCTCTCTCTCTCAAACCAATAAAGAAAAAAAAATTAAAGCAGAAATATTAGATAAAAATCCCCAATAACAGTGATTTTTATCTTTCCATAACTAGCATGTTGATTTTATAATGGCAGTTTCCTTCACTCTCACTCTATATGCTTCTGGCTCTCTGAAACCTAGACTTCAGTAAATAGTTGCTCAATGAGTAATGAAAAGGGGAATGTTGTATTTCACAACATGAAAAGGAAATTGAGGAAACAGAAGTTTAGACAAGGTAAATGTATTACTATTTTATAAGCATCTGTATCAGAAAAGAAGTAAGTAAAATTGTTTTTAAAATCTTCATCCCAAATTGTTATTCTGCTAAAGCTTCTTCACCTTTCTACATCCCTGCCCCATAGAGCTTGTTGTTTATATGACACTTAATTTGTATTCACACTATTGCATTTACAATGTAGCCATTTAGTAGCTTGTCTTTGTGATTCACTAGACTATGTTGAAAGATTCTTGTCATGTTCCTCAGTTTAAAAATCTATATTGCACTTATATTGACATTTAGAATTATAATAATACTCATTGATTTAATGGAACATGGGGGAGTACGCATTGGTATTAAGATCCAGGTAAGGTCCTGAAGTGTTAGAAGAAAGAATAAGAAATGAAGTCCAATATAAAAGGAAAGTATCAACAGTGATTAATGTGAATATGTAATAGATGCATGGGTATTGTCTTAGTTTGGGTTGCCATATTACTAGATGGTTTCTAAACAACAGAAATAAATGTCTCATGATTCTGAAGGCTGTAAGTCTGAGATTAGGTTGCCAGTATGGTCAGGTTCTAGTGAAAGCTGTCTTTTAGGTTACAGACTTTCCACTGCTTGGATCCTCACATGGTGTAGAGAGGAATAAGGGGTGACAATTCCTCTGTACAGTCAAATATCCACATGCAATTTTTGACTCCCTAAAAACTTGAGTGCAGTTGTGCCTTTAGCTCCATGGAGTCTACCAACCATGGATTGAAAACAGTATTTTCTGTATCTAGTTGGGAATGAGCAATTTCAAATGCAAAAATATAGTTTTTTTATATTTAAAAACAAATTTTAACTTATTGAGGTAACATTGGTTAATAAAATTATATAGGTTTCAGGTGTACAATTCTATACTAGTCATCTGTAAATAGTATTGTGTGTTCAACACTCCAAGTTAAGTCTCCTTCCACCACCATTTATCCCCCACTATACCCTCTTCTACCTCCCAACCCCCTTTCCCTCTGGTTATCACCATACTGTTGTCTGTGTCAATGAGTTTTGTTTTGATTTTTTTCTTTGCCTAATCCATTCACTTTATTTACCAAGTTTCCCAATCCCCTTCCCCTCTGACAGCTGTCAGTCTGTTCTTTGTATCTATGATCTGTAGTTGGGTTGACTCCTTGGATACAAAAACTGCCTGTATTACTTGGACATTTTTCATTGAAAAAAAAAAATCTATGAATAATTGGACCCAAGCAGTTCAAACCTGTGTTGTTAAAGGTCAACTGTATTAGGGTTCCACCCTTATGACCTTGTAACCTCCCAAGACCCCACAACTAAATATATTATGTACACAGGAATAAACAAAACAGAGATGGGGCTTATAGTCTAGAAGACAGAAATATAATTTATTTTTATTTATTAAAAATAGTTTAAAAATTGTGTGTTTACAGATTTATAAATCATTATAGTCTATTGATAGAACACAAGGGGTTAATGTACTCTGCTTGTGGGTGTCATAGAATGACTTTTTAATGTTGTATTTTGAAGGAAAAGGAATCAGATATGTGTTAAATAAAAGACAAAAGTTTTTCAAGAGTTAACAGGATAATTAATTCTCTGAAGGTGAAATTTAAGTTATATTCTAGGAAGTGACTGACTAGAGTGACTGAAGCACACCGAGTGAAAGAAACAGACGACGTGAAAATATAAAGATTTGAATTTAATTTTTAATGAAATAGGAAACCTTGGGTAATATTATTTAATTTGTATTTTTAAAGAATTATTTGGTTATCAATAAAACACTTCAGGAAGAGGATGAAAGGAAATCAGAGACATAAAAAAAAATTGCACACATATGTCCTTATAATAATTGAATGTAGTTGACATGTATCTTTTCTGTTTGAATGATGTCCTGAAATTTCTTTATATTCCCTGGACAAAAGCCTTAGCAAGTGCTAGAAACTCAAGTTATGTTTGAAGAAGGGTCAACAGTCTTACTTCTGCCTCCAATCACCTCTTTCCAGAAGATCATGACTATGTCTTTATGTGTTAGGGAGAAGTCAGCTCTTGGGACCCTCCATTTTAATTCACTGCACAAATTAATAGGCATCTTTTTATTTCAGTTTCTTGTCTTTCTTTCTTTCTTTCTTTCTTTCTTTCTTTCTTTCTTTCTTTCTTCACTTCTTTTTTTATTTTATTTTTATAGCACCTAGTAATTAGTGCTCAATTTGGTTAGTGTATGTGGGCAGTTTTGTAAGATCGTGCTGAGCTATCTCTTTTACTTTTAAATTCTCTGGCTAATCTCAGTGGCCATCTGAGGGACTAACCTCAAAATATATTTGGCAGATAGAATGAAAAATTTTGAATATTTGAAGGAGATTTGAATATGACATAAGACACTTTCAAAAGGGTGGCAGTGATATCTATCTGGTCAAAAATCCATGAATTGAATCAGGGATTTATTATCTTGTTGATATATGGATTAAATCCAAGGCAAATAAACCAATTTTCCTTACTTTTAATAAGCCACAATAGGAAATGTGTGTACCTAAAATTTGAAGTTTTAACTGCATATTAGATAGAACTGAAACTTTCTTTTTTCCAACTACTATCCATTTGTAAATAAACACTATCTGCATATTTAAGCGGGCTTGCTCAAAGCCATAAAACAAAAGATACAGGGCAAAATCATTTTACAGAGCGGTTTTTTGTGAGCATGCTTAAAATGGGTTTGGTCCTAATTAATTATTATTATTTTTTTAACTTTTTTTTTTTTTTTAATTGATTTTCAGAGCTACAGGAATGGACAGGGAGAGAGATATGGAAACATGAATGAGAGAGAACATCAATTGGTCACCTTCAACATGCCTCCTCGACTGGGGATTTGGCCCACAACCTGGGCATGTGCCCTGACCAGGAACCTGCAACCTCTTGGTGCATGGATTGATGCTCAACCACTGAGCCACACCGGCCGGGCTGTCGTAATTAATTATTAAACATAATCACTAAATAAAAATGAGTGAATAAATTATAAACCTGGTTTTACAATTTTACTTAACATTAAGCATGAACTATGGTTTAATAAATCTCCATTCATGTGATCTAAGACTTTATCAGTGAACGTGGGGTATCCCTTCCTCACTGAGAGCTTGGTTGGGGGGTTCCTAATGATATCTTGAGAAAAACAATTTTCTGAGATTCGCATGGGAGGATGAGTTATTTTTATTCACATGGAATCACATCTTTGGGTTTCCTAAGTCCCATTTCCCTTAATCCAGTCCTAGGAATGTGTAGCTGGAGATTCAATAGAGGCAAAAACAAAGCCAGTGTCCAAAGATTTCTTTCCATGGTGGAGCTGGTTCTGGATTAGCATTAGGCTAGTTGCAGTCCCTTAGTCCATTGTGTGGGGTTCACATGGCTGTGAGCTATGTGAGTAATCGCAGGAGTGTGAGAGCATACCCTCTTCAACAAGAGTACCAAGAGAAACAAGAGAGTGAACTCCTTTGCTTAGGATATTAAATATCCCAAATTTATCATCCTTACAATGGCCATGCCCATTCTAACCAATGACCTATTCCCAGGTGTGACTGATAGGCAGGTACCTTACTTATGTCACCCAGACTTTATTGGGTATGCATCTATTCTCCTCCTTTTTAGTCCCTTCCCCCAGTGATCTGTAGGGAAGAGACAGGGGAGTGTTAAACTGCAGCTTCCTGGCAAAGCTGTCCAAATAGCATGTCTATACCATTTGGCTTTCCCTTTGCTCCTTTCCTGTTATTAATAACTAGGTTAAATTATAATGGTATCAACTTGTGTATAGACGTCTAAGAAAATTCAAATGACAGAGCTTTTAAATAAAAATCAGTTCAATGAGTGTTTTCTAAATGCTTATTATATATGGATAATTGCTAAATGATAAGTTTACACCATAAAGTGAATGCTGCTATCTCTATAATGAACTTGGACATAGTCAAAGCAAAAATTGCATCAGACAAAATTAAACATAAAAAAAATTTATTCAAGGCTATCACAGTATGTAAGCAAGGCCGTATCTCATTCAGAATTTAACTCTGCTGAAACAAAGCCTGGAGTGTTTTTAAAACCTGAGGTATGGGGTCATAGGTCATCTCTGTTTGCTAATTGGCATTGTCCACACAGAAGTAAAGTTTCTTATATCTTTATTACAGGAGGTAGTTTTACAATTTGGAGCAAGGCTCTCAACGTCAGACTCCTATCCTTCCACTGAAACTGGGAGAGAGTGGCACAGTCTTCGTTGATCATTTTATTACAAAAGGATGGCTGCCAGGTCCTTGAGAAAGGCATTTCTGGGTTATAGAACCGGCAATAAGTTGTTAAAAAGGTTCACACCTCAGGAGACAGAGAAAATATTACAAGTTTTTTGAATTAAATACTTTAAGAAAAGGGAGACGGAAGCCTGTAATCAGGAAGAAGCCTGTATCAATGTAGTTCATTGGAAGGGAACATTAAAGTTGTCTTGACCACTGCATGCCACAGAAGCCTTAAAAAGATACTACTTGAAGGCATGGCTTCCCCTTCCAGCATTCTTCCATCAGAGCCTGAGGGAATTACTCTCCAAACCTTGTCTGCCCTTTTGGAGAACTGAGAAGAAACCCAATTCTTTATTGACCCCAGACCAATTTGCATATGAAAGAGCTAACAGAGAACCTGTGTACCCAATGGCTTCCCTAACAAAAAGTTCAGATTGTGAAATCAGACTCACAAGAATTAGAGATTTACCAAAATGTAAAACTATATTAAAAAAAATGAGCCCTGGCCAGTTTGGCTCAGCGGTTAGAGCGTCCACCTGCGGTCCGGAGAGACCCGGGTTTGGTTCCCACTTAGGGCATGTACCTCGGTTGCAGTTTGTCCCCGGCCCTGGTTGGTCGTGCGGGTGGCAGCCACTCGATGTGGCCCTTTCACATCGATGTTTCCCTCTCTCTCTCTTCCTCTCTCTCCCTCCCACTCTGTCTGTACAAAAAATGGAAAAATGTCCTCGGATGAGGATAAAAAAAAAAAGTCAAATGATTCAGGCAATTGTGAGAAACAGGCAAAGCAAGGAAAAGTCTGAAGCTGCCAGTGTATTTCTGTAGGTCCTTCCACCCCACAGTAGGGTGGGTTTTTGTCCGGATTTAACACATGTGGGTTTATGTAATGCCTGCAGGACATCATTTACATTAAAGAAGCTCCCTACTCATGGATGATTTCTATTTTATACTCTTCATTACATAGAGTACATGGCATTTCCTAAGAGCCATAAATTCTAAATTCACTTACAATAAGTAACCTATACAGATTGGCTATCTTAGCTAAAAACACCACAGATAAAGAATATTCTGCTAGGACTGACAGCTGTCAGAGGGAAGAGGTGTAGAGTTGGGGGGCTGGGTAAAAAAGGTGAAGGGATTAAACAAAAAAAAAACAAAAACAGCCTCATAGACAACAGAAAGGTGATTACCAGAGGGGAGCTGGGAGACAGTAGAAGATGAAGGGAGATACCTGGAGATGGAAGGAGACTTGACTTGGGGAGGGGAAGACACAATACAGTATTCAGATAATGTATTATAGAATTATACACCTCAAACCTATATCATTTTATTAATCAATGTCACCACATCAAATTCAATAATAAAAAAAAAAAAACACGTTAAATGGGCACATTACCGATTTATTTTTTAACTCCCGTTTTAATCCACTCTGGTCAAAATGAGGATGGGGAAGTAAAATATAAACTCTAGAAACAAAACAAGAAAAGCATAACAATAAATCATCCTTATTTTTAAACGTTGGGAAAAAAAATAATATTCTGCTGGTAAATACAATTAGTGAATTAGCAGAAGATTTGTCATAAATATGTTTAAATTTATAAGAGGACTTGAACTTTCAACCTTCCTTTCTTACTCAGGCTTGTTTTGTAAAGGGAGAAATAGATTTAAGGACTGCTGTGGGTCTTTTCATTCCCAGAGGTCTTTTTAATAGCCCTCCCTACACCTTTCTGATTTGCTGCCAGCCCTTAATCACCACCAGAGATAAAGCAAGTGTACACACCTCAATCACAACCAATAGATACTTTAGAGAAAGCTTTCTGGGTATATTTTTCAGGTAGATTTCTTCCCTAGTATATGAAGTATGAAAAGAGAAATCCACATCACTCAGAAATTGCACAATTTCTGGTGAAGACACCATCTAGGAAACTTCAACTGCAATTTTATAATCACAAGGCGAAAAGAATCAGAGAGACACAGACTTAGAGCTCTGGCATCATTGAACAGCTGACAATTCATAGGAAATTCTATAACTAGATATCTTATTGCATGAGAAAATACCTTCTTATTTTTCTTAGAAGTTATAGGTCAGATTCTGTGTTAATTGCTGCTGATATTTTCAACTGATATCACCACCAAAAACAAATTATACAACACCAAATCTATTGACACATGATACTGAGTGCAAAATTCTAGCATGTCTCATGTTATTGATATTATCATTTACTGCAGGGTATCCAATCTTACTTGTTCATCTTTACCAAACATACTCATTTATATTGCATCTTAAAATGTCAACTCACTAGCTGTGCCCTTCCTGAAGATCTCTTGTGACTCCAAATAAATTCATAGTAAACTATTTTTCACAGTCACAATTTATTCCATATCTTCACTTCGCTTCATGGCTATAGTTGAAATCTGTCCACTGCCCTTAACATACACCATTCTCTCTCTCTCTTTTTTTTTCATCCTCACCTGAAAACATTTTTGCATTTACCTTCAGATAGTGTGGGAGGAAGAGAGAGAGAGAGAGAAACATCGATGTGAGAGGGACACATTGAGTGGTTGCCACCCACACAACCCCAACCGGGGCTGGGGACAAACTGAACCCGAGGTACATGCCCTTACCGGTAACCGAACCAGGGATTCTCTGGTCTGAGGGGTCGACGCTCTAACTTCTGAGCCAAACTGGCCAGGGCTACACCATTCTCTCTTAAGCCATTTTACTTATAAACTGTCTTTACTTGCTTTTGATTTTTAGACCCAGAAGATAGATTGTTGATTTTGTTTTCTAGTGATATCCAGATTCTGCTCCTTCTTCTTCCTGCAAAAATAGGAGGTGTTTTAATGTTTATAATATTATATTTTCCTCTATTATGTGTTACATGTTTTCTTCACTTTTGCTATTCATTAAACTGCTTTTTTTTTTTTTTCATATGGCTCCTGGCTCAGATTCTCTCCCTCTTTGTACATCATCCTTAGTGACATAATTCTAGTTCATATGCTCAATAAAGTGGTATCAAGAAAGAAATCTCACCCAAGAAATGGAAGCTCCCTTGCTTAATTTCAAACCTTTCCCTTAACTGCATATCAGACAACCACTATCCTGGCCACATGCTAGATTTTCACTGTCTAGTATGGGAATTGAGCAAGGAACGTGGCTAGTGTAACTGAGAAATTGAATTTATAATTTTAATTCATTTAAATGTTAAAATTGAAGTAGAGGAAAATATTTTTGTATTAAATCCAAATTAATTGTTTAGGTAGATTTGCATTTCATGAAAACATTACATTACAAAAGATATTCTTGATGTATGTTTGTGCATTTTTTTTGACCTAGGCATCATTTCTAGTGTTACAGAAATGCATCACCATATGTTTGGTATCAACTGATTGATTTCATTTAAAAGACTTTTGTCTATTTATGGATGTAAAATGTAATTTGTTCATTTACTTAAAAAAGCACAAATCAATTGTTAGCTATGAAAATAATAATTAGAAGTGAAACATTATAATTTTAGTTACAAAATATGTAAATTATTTTTCTAATTAAAATATAGACTTTAAAAAATCCTCATCTGAGGATATGATTTTTTTTTTAGAGACAGAGGAATTGAGAGAAAGAGTAACATCGGTTTCACAGAGAAGCATCTGTCGGTTGCTTCCCACACGTGCTCCACTGGGAATCAAACCTGCAATCTAGGTATGTTCCCTGACCCAGAACATAACCTGCAAATGTTTTGTGCACAAGATGATGCTCCAACCAAGTGAGCCATCCGGCCAGGGCAAAAGTATAGACTTTTAAAAAAGACTCATCATTTAAAAAGGAAATATCTGTCCATTGTAGGAATTTTCTTGAGAGTGTCCTGATAGGTCTATAACACTTTTTTGTGGCTATTCTAAGGTCTGTATCATTTTAGTCTCATTTTGTATGAACGCTTCATTTGTTTTATCATGGCACGAGCACAAAAAATTTACCATCTTAACTATTTCTAAATGTGCAGTTCAATAGTGTTAAGTATATTCATATTATTGACAAACAGATCTGCAGAACTTTTTCATCTTATACATTTATACCCATTAAAAAACAATTCCTTTTTTCTTCCTCTCCCCAGCCTCTAGTAACCACCATTATACATTCTGTTTCTGTGAATTTTACAACTTTAGATAGTTCTTATGAGTGGAATCATACTGTATTTGTCTTTTTGTGACTAGATTATTTCATTCAGTATAATATCCTCAAGGTTCATCCATTTGCACCATGTGACATAATTTCCTTTCTTTTTAGAAACCAAACTATATTCCAGGTATGTACATACCATGTTTTGTTTGTTTATTTATTCATCATTTGATGAAAAATCATGTTGTTTCTATCTCTTGGTTATTATAAATAGTACTCCTGAGAACATGGGTGTGTAAATATCTCTTGCTTTCTTGCTCTCTGCTGTTTTGGGGAGCCATCCTAATGGGTAAGAGATATTGTAGTTTTGCTGTACATTTCTCTGATATTAGTGATATTGAGCATCTTTCCATATGCTTGTTGAATATTTATATATCATCTTTGAAGAAATGTCTATTCAAGTCCTATGACTAAAATCAAATTATTAAATTTTTTCTCATTGAGTTGTTAAGAGTTCTTTATATATTATGGATATTGGCCACTTACCAGATGTATGACTTGCTAATACTTTTTCCATTCTATAGACTGTTTTTCACTCTCTTGATTGTGTGTCCTTTTGGCACAAAAGTTTAATTATTTTTTAAGTTGTATGTACTCCCATTTGCCTATTTTTGCTTGATGCCTGTGCTCTTAGGTGTGATCTCTGAGGAAGTATTGCCAATTCCAATGTTACAAAGCTATTCCCTATTTTTTTGTTGTTGTTGTTTTTTTCTAGGTGTTTTACAGTTTTAAGTCATGTTTAACTTTTTAATAAATTTTCAGTTAATATTTGTATGTGGTGTAAAATAACAGTTAAACTTCAATCTTCTACATATATATAACTAGTCTTCCCAACACCATTATTTGAAGAAATTGCCCTTTCCCCATTGAGGGGTTTTCACATTTTATAGACAATTTTTAGTTTAAAGTCAAAGCACACTAACAATGAAGATTGAATGAAAATGCCGAAGCTAGTACTATAACCAGAACAGTAAATAAAAAAAGAAGAATGGACAAGGATTCTTTATTCTAAATTTCATAATGTATAGGATCTATAATTTGTTGCAATGGAACAAATAAAAAAACTTATAATTGTGTAAAATTTTTAAAAATATATTAAAGTGGACAATATTAGGAAACATTTTGTAGCAAGTTTGAATAGATATTCTTTCTCAAGAGTAAAAACGATTCAATGAATTTAATTACTTGAAATCAGAACTAAATATCCAATAAAAAATTTAAATGGTTTTAAGAGATTTGTAACTGTTCATCTATAAAATGAGCTTGATGCCTAGCTGGTGTGACTCAGTGAATTGAGTATCGCCCTATGGACCGAGAGGTATGCCTGGGTTGTGGGCTCAATCCCCAGTAAGAGGTGGGCAGCAGGCAGTCAATCAATGTTTCCCTCTCATATCAATGTTTCTCTCTCTCTGTTCCTCTCTTTATAAAAAAATCAATAAAAACATATTTAAAAATATATAAATTAAAATGAGCTTGAATTCTCTCTCTCTCTCTCTCTCTCTCACACACACACACACACACACTTTTTTAGTTGAAAGCATGGTAAGTTTTTATTTCAATAGCAGAAATTCTGTTATAAATATATGAGAAATGTAGTAAAATAATATTTTACAAAAGATGAAAGATCTTGAATTAGCAATTACTAACAGAATACAACATCTTTCTAAAAGCATTAAAATCCAATTAATTTAAAATTTAAACAATTTTGAATATTTATCTTTAGTTTTAGATGAGTCAAATTAGTAATACAATTACTAATTGGTATTTTTTTATATCAAAGGACTTTCAATTTTATGAAGAAACATGTTTTGTGGACTAAAAAAAATCAAACTAATGACATGGATTTTATTTTAATCTTCTATGTTTGTCAAAGAACTTCAGTCTGATATGTAAAAAAAATTAATTTTTGTCCTGATGGTAGATGTTCCAGTTATGGTAAGTCCAGGACCCAGATTCACTGGGATTTTAAAACAAGTGGATGATACTTTGATATTTCCTTCATTGCTTCATTCCCTGGCATGAAATGTCATGAATATGGCATATCTTGAATATGTTTGCTTTGTTTTCTGAAATGACATCATTAGAAGTATCATGGATACAATCATTACAGCTTTTGGCATATTTATGTAAATGCTATGAATTATTTCCAGTTTATAAAACTGTCAAAATGGAAGAAAATAAATTTAATTATTTTGTATTATTTGTCAATGCTCAAGATTTGAGTTATGAATGAATGCATTTTATTATTTATATACTGTTAACTGCAATTCAGGTTTTTTGAAACAAAAGGAATACTTGCAAAATAGTCATTAATCAAAGACAAATAGTCAGTGTAAATGATATTTTCTTAACTAATATCAGACATAATTAGAATGTGCTAAAATAAAGCTTTAAGAAAAGGAAATTTTATAGGTGACCTGGCTGGACACAGATGAACATTTATGATGAAATGGAAATTTTCTATCATATAAACCAACAGTAATTTTACATAGTTAGTGTTATTAAGCCGTATTCAGGTTTTAAGTTTATTAGATAGCATTATTAAATTGAAGGCTAAACACTGCAATAAAAATGGGAATTGTTTTGATATTGACAAATTTAGTCATTATTTAATTTATGAAATATTTATTTAAATTCATTATTTATAATATTAATATTACTCAGAGATAGTAAATTTAATTTAAAAAAAACATTATTTTGAAACAGTTATGCATTTTCTCAAAAGTCAAACCAATTCTTCCAAATAAGTACAACATTTGAGTATGAAAAGAAATATTATAGAAAAATGTTTTTGTTAGCTGGTTCAGTGATTGAACTATCTTTAAATGTTTAGAAAAACTTGGGCATATAAATCTAATTTTTTGAATTAAAATTTAAAAAAAATCTAAACACAGAGAACTATTTATGATAAATTTCAGCATCTGACTTGAGTCGTGTTAAGAGTATAAACTACATAATAAATTTGAAGGTTTAGTATGAATAAAAGAATGTAGATAGTCTCATTGTTATTTATATAAATTGAATGTTGCATTATTATTTTAATCTATTGGTTAAAATATATTTCTTAATTTAATTCTATATTTTTTTCAGGTTTTTTCCCCCAATATAGTTACTAGATATTTTAAAATAATATACATGGCTCACATGACATTTTTATTTAATCTGAATTCTCTAAACTTTGTTGCTACCTAAAACTGATCAATCTCTAATATCTCATTTTTCACATTCTACTATGAGAATACATGGTCAGTTGCAACACTTCACCTATTTACTTTTGTTTATCATTGCTATAGGACCTTCTTGAGCACTTGCATGTTTTTCCAGTTGCCACAGACACAAGGTAGGTCTTCATTCTCCTTAATAAGTATGCACATGGATTGTTTCTTTATAGCATTTCACTCTCAAAGTCCAAAAGTGATACATCTCTTTTCCATTCCCTTCCCTCCTTTTCTTTTCCTTCCATTTTCTTTGTTTCCTCCCTTTCCTTCCTCTCCTCCCCTCCCCTTCCCTCTCCTTTCCTTCCCTCATTTCCCCTTCCTTTCTTGCCTCCTTGCTTTTCTTTCTGGTCTTGTCTTCTCTCTTATCATCTCTTCTTCTCACCCTATCCCCTACCTCACACCTTTTGATTATCATGCCTGAAAAACCTTCAATACCACTGAGCCTATCTGCACAACTGCAACACATGTTGTACAAAAATCATAATTTAGCTGACAACTTTGCTTTTACACCATTTCCTGAAAAGCTCAATACTTTTTTTTTTTTGCTACAATGACTACTTATGCACCATTTCTTTTGTGCACATATATAAAACCCTATATTATCAATTGCAAATTTTTTATCTTTATGTTCACACTTATACTGAAAATTTTCATCAGATTGGTACCATTCTTCTTCTCATAACCAATAATAAAATCATACCAATCCTTCCACCCAACTTCAAAGGTACATGCTTCACTTTTGTCTGAAACTATCTCACATTCTCTCTCCTATTCAATGTGTTACTCCTTCGGGTATCTCCTCAGTTTCAGGAATCATAAAACCCTTTTCTTTCTACTTGGAAGACATATTAGCACATATCACTTCTCTTCCCACAATTGTTATACCTCAACACACTATATATGTAATTCTTTCCCTAAAATGGTAATGATGTTATTCTTTTCTAAGCCTCAACTGTCCTTATGATAAATTCTGGGCTCATTTCTATTACCTTAACTCTCACCTTCATTCTTTAATATCACTCTCTACTGATTCTTTTCTTATCTCTCATGATAATTAAACATGTTTTTAACTTTCTGTCACTTTTTCCTCTCCACAACTCTAAGTATCAGACCAGAGACCTCTTTTTTAACCCCTCTGCCTGCATTTATATCATCTCCAGTTTGACAGTTCTGGATTTTTTTCTCTCCAATTCAAATACTTGATTTGAGTTCAAGTTCAAATTTACACACACGCACACAAATACACACACACAATGCAATTCAATGGTTAGTACCAATTTACACGAGTTATTAATTTCAGAAACCTAAAAACCCATAGATTCTACCTGCAAAATATAGCTCAAATCTATCAATTTACCTGAAAATTAATGGCTTCCATCTTAATTCAAACCTGTTTTATTACTGTTTGATTTCTCTAATTAGAATGTTTGATTCTTCACTTGTCCCTCTTCTAGTCCTTTCTCATACCAGCAGCTGGGCTGAACTTAGAGAAACTAACAGAAAGACAAACATACATCTTCAGCAAATTATTTTTACTCTTTGGTAATAAAACAAAAACAAACAAAAGGAAGCAACACAGGCCCAAAAGTTTTAGTAATAAAGATTAGTATATATAAAACATCCCCCAAACAAACAAAACAACACCTATTTCACGATCAAATTCATGTCCAATATATTGAAAAAATAATTTTACAAAGTTTGATATTTGGATTCAATTTCCTGACACGGCTACCTAAAAATATGTTGAATCAATCCCCTGGATCTTGTTAAAGTATTATCTATTAAAGAACAACAACAACAACAAAAGATATAATATTTAAGGATGTTTCTAACCATAATGTTTACCAAAAATGATACAATTAATTATGATGATGTATGAAATTTTGTCACTGAAGCAGCAAAACAAAATTCATTTTCAAGGATGCCTGCATTTCATCTATAATAAAATTACAAAAATATTGTTGTAATCAAATTCTCTTTTTTTTTTTCTTTATTTTTTTTTTTTCTTTATTCACTTCAGAGAGAGAGGAAGGGAGAGGGAGAGAGAGAGATAGAAACATTGATGAGAGAGAACATTGATTGGCCACCTCCTGCGTGCCCCCCACTCGGGATCAGGCCCACAACCTGGAAATGTGCCCTGACCAGGAATCGAACTGGCAACCTCTCAGTGCATGGGTCGACGCTCAACCACTGAGCCACACCATCCAGGCTCAAATTATTTTCCAACTAATATTTTCCCCAAGTTTAAATGTCCAGATGCTTAGGGTTTCCAAAAGGGGCTAAAATATATGAATAATTTTTAGTATCAAAGCCATATAAAAATGAAAATAACAAGTTGAATGTGCTAAAGTACTAGTAATTTTTTAAGTATTTTTTAAAGTGATTTTTAGAAAGAAAAAGGGAGAAGTGGAGAGAGATAGAAACATTGATAAGAGAGAATCATTCATCAACCTGCTGTCTCCTGCATGCCCCCTTCTGAGTATTGAGCCCACAACCAGGGATGTGCCCCAACTGGGAATTGAACCAAGAACTCTTGGTGCGTGGGATGACACGCAATCCACTGTGTCACACTAGCTGGGTGATAGTATTAATTTTTTATGCAGTGTCATGTGAATTAAACATGTCTTCTAACAATACATTTTACAATATTAATTGAATGTTTGCAATTTTTTTGTTAAGTGTCACTTAAGAGAATCTGCTTTAACCTTTTTGTTTTCCAGTAAGTCATAAATATATTCAAATGGTATTAGCAAAGATACTTTTCTGATATTCACCCAATATGGTTAAGACAAAACAATAACTTACATTTCATTTTCAGAATTCAAAATATAACATGCAGGACATATAATGAGTGATCAATAAATATTTCCTAAATAACGGATTGATCATCCATGACGACTTCAAGTTATTATCAATGACATGTTCCCAAAAACAAAGCATGGTCTCTCATATTTGCAAATCAACCATAGTAAATGATATTTGAAATATTAATTATACGACAAAATTTCTTAGTTACTATCAATAAATTATTAATGACAAAATAGGAAGGACACAATAACAGTTATAGATACCCTAACCATTTAAAGTAGTATTTAATGCCTCCTAATATTTGTGTGTCTTCATCCATGCATAATAATTTTACTGAGTAGTAGAAACAGATCTAAGTGCCAAGGCACAGAAGTTAATCAGTGAATATTTAAAAATAAATTCTTAATTGATTTGAGAGAGCCCTGCAGGTATGGCTGAGTGGATTGAACATCGTCCCATGTACTGAGAAATCCAGATTCAATTCTGCCCAGGTTGCGGGCTCAATCCCCAGTAGAGAGGGTGCAGAAGGCAGCTGATGAATGTTTCTCTCTCACATCAATGTTTCTCTCTCTCTCTCTCCTCCTCTCTTTTAAAAAAATTAATAAAACATATTTAAAAAATAAATAAATTGATTTGAGAGAGGGACATCAATTTGTTGTTCCATTCATCCATGCATTAATTGGTTTATTCTTGTATGTGTCCTGACCAGGGAGCAAACATGCAACCCTGGTATATCAGGTTAACCTTGGCTAACCTACAAAGTCACCTGGCCAGGGCAGTAAATTGATGACATATTTGAAATAAAACATATTTTATATAATCAAATTTTAAAGGCATAAGAATAAAATGAAAAACTGTGTTTTATCCATCAGAAAAATATTTTAGATGTTCTAGGTGTTATTTAGCATCAAGAAGAAGTTTGATCCAGAAGACCTTTAAGATGTTTTCTAAATATAACATTATAATATATATTATATATCATCATATATAGTATATTAAATTATATATATATACTATTATATTATGTCAGAGCTCTTTTTTCAACAATCAGTCAAGTTAGCATATATAACAAGAAACTAACCATGACCTTTATAATATTTAGAGTAAAATTTCATTGGAATAATTTTTAAGAAAATTTGCTTTAAATTATCATATATAAATTTAAAATCATAATATCTTATATTTATTTATTATTTATTTTAATATTTTAATGACAAAATAACTCATAATAAATTACTTGGATTGACTCCTTGTAAAATAATCTTTAATAGTAAAAGTGAAATACAATTCAAATAATTATTCTGCTTTCTTGGCAAACCTGCACTACAATGTATGTTATATAACATACCTTTCTGCTACACCAATTAAATAGCAATCACTGCACCACATATTTTTCTTTGCAACAGTTTTGTTGTTGTTGTTGTTGTTTTACCATCTGCTTATTTACAATGACATTACTTCTGTACATTACTTCTGTACAATACCAAAAAATACTAATATGTGATAATTTTATGAGCAAGATTGTATCTCTAATGAGTTTTTATTTTATCATATTTCCAGGTGTCCGTTTCCTTAAAAAATTATGTTTTCCATGATATCTAAGGAAATTTAAACTGTATATAATAAAGAAAATATTCTATGAAATGATTTGTTTAGGAAACATGCACATAATAACACAGATTATGATAATCACAGAAAAATTATCTTTTGGTCACTTTTTATACTATATTCCTCTTATAGACAGTTTATAGAAATGCTACTCTCCCAGCTGTCTACTTCAATATCCTACATTTTATATCATCTGCTATGCCTCAGTGATGATAAATTTTATCTCAGTTCACTGGGTAAAATTTTCATAAAAATTCATATGATCACCCACATCTTGGACCTGTTTCATGGAGCTTAGAGGCGTCTATTGAAATCCATTCAAAATTAAAAGCAAGATACATATTTAATAACAACATACAAAACAAAGAATTAAAATTTTCTAGATTTTTCAAAATGGTTAATAATTAAAGGAACAGTAAGAGAAAGCTTTTGAGCCCCACTTTTTAAATTGAGATGCTGGTGAGTCCTGTATTAAAACAGATAACTTATAAGAAATTGAAAGAGTGGTATTTATTGTGAGATATATAAGATTATTTTTAAATGAAAGTGTAAAGTTGGCTTTTTTTTTTTTTAATCAGTGAAGAAATCTATTGGAGAATCAGTTTTCACAAAGGAGCAAAATAAGGCAATACCCTCAATCCAAAATAAAATTTTAAAAAATTTAAACATCAACAGTCATCAACTATATAGAGAAAACTGAAAGCTCAAAATATAAAATTCACTATAAAATAAAAAAAAAACACATTAAGATATAAATGAGTAGAAGAAAAAGAGAGTACATCATCTTCTGCAGATTAATTTTGGAAATAATTCCATAGAAACAAGCACGAAAGAAGAAGGACAGGAGTGGAGGAGAGAGAAATGAAGAGAAAAGTAGAGAAGAAACATTTACTGGAAATAAAAACTATGATTTCTACAGTGATGAATTCTATGGAAGGGATAGAATGTAAATCCAAATTTCTCAGAGGATAAAGCAAATTGACAAGTATTTGGAAGAAAACACAACACAGAAAAACTTGAGGAGGGGTAGTACTCGAACAGAGATCCTGAAAAAAAGAACTGAAAACAAAAACAAAAGGAGCGATGGTATGGGTAGGATGAACATTATTGTGGAGAAAATGAAGCTGAAGAAAATATAAGGTTTTAGAATAAAAGGAAATATACTGTGCTGATCAGGGTGAAGGTAGATACCAACCTAGACACCGCATCTGAATGATCGTTTGGGAAAAAAGAAAGACAGCAAAGGGAATCTACAAGGGGTGAGAAATCTTTTTGTCATTAGCCATGATGGAAATTGTTCTCCATGCTAAAGAAGACAATTGAAAAATCTTTCTAGTATACAAAGAAAATTATTTTGAACTTAGACCTTATTACTCTGACAAATTATGTGAGATAACTAAAGACCCTTTCAGGTATGAATGAACTAGAAAAGGTTAAATCCATCTTTTCTGAAATAATTTGGAAATATACTTTAGAAAAAAATGTTGGAAATCAAGAAAGAATGTGAATTGAAAGGATACTCTGAGTGGACTTAGAACAAGAGTGTTATAAATTGCGCAATGGAGTTAGCAAGCAAGCATTTTCTTTTGAGAAAAACTGGGATAAATCAAGTGAAAAATCAAACAGGAACTTTGAGAAGATGTAATTATGTAGGCAGCTTTTTATTTGACCAAAAAAAGAAAGACAATTAATGCACTAGAAAAAGTATCCATCTTTTTATAAGCTATGTGATTGAAATATAAAATTGATGGAAATATAAAATTAATTGAAATAGTACATAGATTTTATTATTAATAGAGAATAGAAAAAAGATCATTAGACTTTGACACTAGCTGTATTCTGATAAATAGCACAGGAAACATACATTTACACTGCTTTGACAAATCTTAACATAATCAATACAATCCAAAGACTTTTATTTTCATTTCAACATATAGAATCTACCAGTAAACAGCATGAATAAATACTTGAATAAGATTACAGTGCAAAATAAGTGAAATAAGTAGAACAGAGAAAGACAAATATCATATGATTTTAATTACATGTGGAATCTAAAAACAAAATAAACACATGAACAAAACCAGAAAGAAACTCATAGATACCGAGAATAAACTGATGCTTGGCAGCGAAGAAAGGTTAAGAGACCAGGTGAAAAGGTGAAGAGACTAAGAAGTACAAATTGCACCCAGCTGGTGTGGCTCAGTGGTTGTGTCGACCCATGTACAAGGAGGTCACAGGTTGGATTCCCAGTCAGGGCATATGCCCAGGTGGAGCATGATCCCCAGTAAGGAGCATGCAGGAGGCGCCAATAAGGAAAAAAAAACACACATTTTAATGAATTAAAAAATAAAGAACAAATTGCCAGTTATAAAAACAGTCCCAGGGATGTAAAAGATAGCATAGAATAATATAGTGAATAATATTGCAATAACGATGTGTGGTGTCCGTGAATGCTAGATTTCCAGCTTCACAAGTCATATAAATTTCTAATCACTATGTTGTACACCGGAAACTAGAATAATATTGTATGTCAACTGTAATTGAAAAGTAAAATAAAGAAAAGTAAAAAAATAAATAAGAGTACAGTGCAAAATGTAAATTAAATCAATAGAAGACACGTTTGGGGATGTGGGACTGGGGGAAGCCCTGTAGATGAAAAGGAAGGGGAATTAATATTCTCCTTTCATGTGATTAATAGATGATGTTAAATGTTGGTATAACTGCAAATAGTTGTAAATATTAACATTGTGGATTGAAATGTATTCAGTAGGATCCATGTAAAATGCTATTTGCTCTAAAATACTGAAACAGGTGGGAGAAAACAAAAAGAATAGGATAATACTCCTTTTTCTTACTGGGGAAAAAGAGACATAATGTAAAGTTGATAGATAACACATTGAAGCACGAACAAAACCTAAAGTTATATCAGGTTTGGCAGCTCAAACGACAACCTGGTAAAATAGATGTCACTTTACTCTCCCTGTGTGTGTCACGTGCTACAGAACCATTCTTGTCACAGAATTACAATAAGGAGCTGAAAATAAAATAACATATATCACATATTCCTATTTTAAATTTAAACTATACACCTCTCTTCTTACGCAAAATTCTCAATTTTTAAAGCATCTATAGCTTTGCTTTTTTGAGATGAACTGTGAATGATTTTTCCTAATACACTAAAAGCATACCTTTCTTTCTGGCTAACTTCATGAACAAAGGAAACTTCAGTGTGTGTGGAGGGAGAGGGTGTGCGTATTTTACACTTCTGAAATCAAGAACTTGATCCACACTTACCATGAACCATCGTTTGGAAGTTCACCAAACATATTTGTTGTTAACCTGGTTTTCATGTTCAACTGGTGCTTATTTTATGAAGAGGATATATTATCATGTCCTTTTGTTGGCAGTCACCATCTGTTTCTCCTCTCTCCCAAATGACACTTTGCTCTTCTGCCAGGAAGAGAAACTTCCACTCTTCTCCGAGGCATTTTCTCACCGAGAAACCCTGAAATTCCCTTCCTTATGACATTTCCTCCCACGCCACTGGCGTGTATTGCTTTCAATTCCGAGTTTAGGAATGGAAGGGATTAATTAGAAAAGAGCACCACTCCCCACTGGACTAAAGGATGGGAAAGAAAAACAAAAACAATGGATGAGAAATTTTGAAGCTAGGATGATAAGATTATTTTTCAAGGACACAGTTTTCTCCATGAATAAAGCAGAAGGAAGATTTGGAGTACAGGATTCAATGACTCTACTTTAGACCACACTAAAGATTCAGAGAGAAAATTGCTAAGCAGCAAAGGCGCATGGCCTTAGCCATAAGAAACTAAAAATTAAAGGGGGTCTACTGTGCGGCATTAAATAAAATGATGGTACATAATTAAAATAAAATAGATACGGTGCATACTAGCAATGGAGTGTTTCAATTATATTGGTAACATATAATTGACCTGGAAGATAATATTTAAAATCTTTTTCTTTATTCTTTTTTTTTTTTAGAGAGAGAGGAAGAGAGAGAGAGAAACACCGATGAAAGAGAACATTAATTGGCCACCTCCTGCAAGCCCCCTACTGGGGACTGGGCCCACAACCTGGGCATGTGCCCTGACTGGGAATTGAAAAGGCAACATCTTGGTGCATGGGTCGACACTCATCCACTGAACTCCACTAGCCGGGCTCAAAGATAATACTTAAAATCTCTGAAAATGTAAGTGTGATATACAAGATAGCAGAGAGAATAAAAATAAAGCATATAATTAGATCTAAAGTAATTTTGCTCACTCATTTCACTACAGCCATAATATATAGGTGTGTGTGTATATATATACACATACAACCTTCAATTTATTTGTACAGGCTTCTTAAATAGTAGTCCCTGACTGAATATTTTTGGGTTTGAGCAATCAAAATACATCATGATACGGTTTTGACAGAACAAGTCTACTAAAGGATGATTACAATTTCAAATAAAGACATACGAAACCCAGAGCGGTGAAAGCATACCCTATAAATGTATGTAACTCCTATTTTACATTCCATTTAAACAGGATGGCTTGTTTATGATTTTAAAATTACTAAAATACGACTGTCAAACCTGAGGATAAGATATGCCATATTCAGCCACACCAACCGTAAACGCATAGTTATAAAGGTGACATTAGAGTTGTATTATTTTTACATACGGGTATATATTCCCGATATTTTCCTAGTAGGTTAGTACACTTTATTGAAAAAGAGTACTATATTTAAAATACAAATTAGTTAAGTAATTTTTAGGAAAATTCTTCACGAATGCTTTTCCACAGCAGCCACAAAAATGACTTCTCTTTTTAAACCTCTACTTTTACACAAACACTGAAAAAAAATTTCACTAAGATTCACCTTAATGCATTTGACAGATGACGCTCCAAGGGCAGCCTGTTTATGCGCTTACATTCTAAAGGGGGCATCACTAAGTACCTGAAAAGATCAACCAAAGTGTCTAGCATATACAATTTGGTGATGTACTTTCTTGCGCTGGATAATTATGTTGTTTGACAAATCACAATGAATGAATACTATTTATTTGAAAGTGTAAGGTCATGATAGACTAGGGAAGTACATATGAAAAATAAGTAGCTAATACACATGTGTGCATGGAAACACATGCATACCGAATTAACTGAACATGTACCAAGGAGGAGATCTCCTCAGAAATTTCTTTCTTTTATTTGTGTTGTTATAATAAAAGCATCTTTAATGTCTCAGACTGAATGGTATGCTGGAGAAATTTTAAAAACTGGTTCTTCAAATAATTAAGATGTATATGATAATTATGTTTTTTTATCTGTTGTAAACAATGTGCAGTACACATTTCCATATGATAATTAAATGAAATGGTTTATATTATACATTCTATTTTATTTGTTTTGAATAGAAGGCAATGAATAATTTTCTCTGTTTTTTAAATTTTTTAATTCATTGATTTGAGAGAGAAAGAGAGAGAGAAACAGGGATTTGCTCTTTCACTTATTATATTTTTTAAATGTTAAATTTACTTATTTATTTATGTTACAGATGTTTCTCCTTTTCCCCCCATTAACACCCTCCTCCCTCTCTCTCCTCTTTTTCTTTCACTTATTTATACATTCATTGGTTCATTCCTTCATGTGCTCAGATCAGAGATCAAACCCGAAACCTTGATATATGGGGATGACTCTAACCAACTGAGCTACTTGGCCAAGGCTGATTAATTTTTTTCTAAATGCTTGCATCTTTAGCTAAATTATGGTAGCAGTTTATGAATAAATATAGTTCCAACAAAAACGCTGGTCAATATTTAACATTAAATAAATCAATGAAGATGAATATTTCATTCCACTTTTTTTTCAATGATGTCAGCCACTTCTTTTCTGAACTGGTTAATAGTTTCCAAAAACTGGAAGGATAGTTTCTCAATTTTCTGTGTTATTCACATTGCAACAGCTACAAATATGACATTTTAAAGTTAAATTTGTTTATTAATATTTTACCTACTTTGTTAAATCTAAGCAAGATATAAAGCTATAAATAATATCTCAATTGGTAGCTTTTGTCTGTTTCCGTGGTGTAAAGACTTTTACTATGGACAATTGAAACTACCATTCAGGTGTTTTTAAAAGTATAGAAAGAATGCCCTGCCTGGTAGCTCAGTTGGTTAGAGTTAGAGCATCACCCTGATACACGAATACATGAAGGTTAAGATTCAATCTCCAGTTAGGGCACATACAAGAAGCAACCAATGAGTGCATAAATAAGTGGAAAAACAAGTCGATCTCTCTCTCTCTCTCTCTCTCTCTCTCTCTCTAATCAATCAATCAATAAATAAAAGAAAAAGAACCATTATACTTTATTAAAAAAAATAATAGCCTGGCTGGTGTGGCTCAGTGGATTGAACATCATCCCATGGACTGAGAGGTCCCGGCTCAATTCCTGATCAGGGCATATGCCAGGGTTTCAGGCTTGATTCCCAGTGTGAGGTGTGTGGGGTGTGCGAGGTGTGCGGGGTGTGCAGGAGGCAGCCAATCCATGTTTCTCTCTTACATCGATGTTTCTATCTCTCTCCCTTCCTCGCTCTCTAAAAAAAAATCAATAAAAATATGTTTTAAATATATACATATAATAATAAATAAATGCATTGAACACCATTACATAATATTTCTACCCTACAGACACCTGGATGTAAATAACCTCAAGAGCATGAAAAATGGTAAAATTAGTTAAATAATTAGAAAAAGATGTTTTTAGTTATTACCTCTTTTTTGTACAATTTATTTAATTTTAAATTATGTAATTGACTTCTTAATAATGGCAAAATTTAACAACTGACTCATGAATATCCTAAAAATTTAATGATTGACTCTTTTGTGGGGTCAGAGAGAGTATCAGCACAACTATGGTTTGACAACATGAAATTCCTTTTTTTTTTTTTTAGAATTCAAGGCTTCCTCTTACTGGATAACTGGAAAAGAAGCAAATGATGATTGAGATGTGTATACATGTCAATCTCTCTCAAAGGTCTCTGAGTCTAATGGAAATTTGCCACTAACTGGCTGCAGATCATGCCTACATTTATCCAAGAGTGAACTTAGCATTGTATATATGTGAGATACTGTTATTTTTCTTTTTTGTATTTTTTATTCTTTGTTATTGCTGCTAATCTCCTCCATATTTCTGACATTTTAGAAGAGGTTGTATATAAGCATTGCATGACTATTCTTAAAATTGAATCATTATTTAATTAGCAATTTATAAATATTAATTGTGTATAAAGTGGTGGTGTCTTCCAATCAAAGGCTTTTCTATTTAATGGGGGAAAAAGTGTAGACTAATATTTTTGTTTTATGTGCACACTTTTTACACAATTTTTTCAGTGCCTCTGCTGCTCTGCTTGATTTCAGATTAAGTCCACCGTGGTTTCCAATTAGGGTTGGCCCTTTTCTACTGGAGAAAAAAAACTTTTGCTTGTTTTTTACTTTTTTTTCTGGATTCTGCTTTCTAGGCATTTAAGGAACTTTAGCCAATTATATTCGCCAGCCTGCAGCTGCTATACAATATTTTTAATGTCAGTGTTGCTGCTTTGGGGGTTCACGATCACCAACTTATACCTTATTAGAAATGTGCATGAGATTCCTCTCTAACCGATTTTTGGTGCATCTTTGGAAGATTTCATTCTCTTTCTTGATTTTATGTTAGATAACCATTTGGGAAAAAATCTAGCTCTCAAATGACACTTTTTCTATTGCCAAGTTGAAACCTGGAACTATTTAATTATGTATTTGAATGTTTTATTAATTTCTATTATTATGATTTTATTCCTTTTCCTTTTAGTTTTCCAAATCAACTTCTTTTTTTTTTTTTTTTCATTTTTTTTCCCCCTTTATTGATTTTAGAGTGAGAGGAAGGGAAGGAGAAAGGGATAGACAGAAACATCTATGAGAGAGAACATCAATTGGCCACCTTCTGCATGACCCTCACTGGGGATCAGGCCCAGCACCTGGGCATGTGTCCTGACTGGGAATCCAACTGGTGACCTCTTGGTGCATGGGTTGACACTCAGCCACTGAGCCACCAGGCCACACCCAAATCAACTTCTTAACTTGTAGTTAAATTGTTTTTATTTTCAATCATTCTTGAGTTTTAATAAATGAACAAACCTACTCATATATATTTCCATTTGCACCTCACACATTTTGTTATTTTAATTAGCACTGATTTATTTAAAACTTTTATTAACTTGTATTTATTAGTAAATGTTTTATAATTTCCATGACAATTCCTCTTTTATTTGTGTATTCAGATTATATTTTACAGATTCTACATGTACAGGTTTTTAAAATGTGCTAGTTACTTTTAATATATAAAGCCATATTGCTTTGTAATTATTATGACTATTAAGATATTATTATATATTTCTATCATTTTATTTTGGGGTTCCTATTTGGCTCTCTTTGTCTTAAATTCTTGTTTCTCTTCTTGTCTAGATTTGTACAAAATTTTGTTATGCAAGCCTCTCCTACTGATTTGGATGTTATTTTTCATCTACTTCTGTATTTAATTTTGTACTGGAGATCAGAAACAAGTAAATGTTACACTTAGTTATTATCTTTATGTTTGTGTTTAAATAAATATAAATGACAAAGCTCTTCATATTTTCAGTTGACATATAATATATAGACAATTAAACTATTTAGTAAATTGCCCCTCAAATTACATTGCTCTCTACAATTTCTGACCTAATTAATCTTTCACCTTAAAGTCTTTTTTCCATGTAAGTGTATGTAGTAATTATCAGTTTTATTATTTTAACTATTCTAATGGTTTTAAGGGTTTGCATTTATAGATATAGAACTTAAATAGAAAGATATAAATTGTATTTGCATTAATTGGATTACTAGAGTGGTTTTATGTTCTTATATAATTTTTATTCACTTGGAATACCCTTTCTGTCACATATTTTCTCATAAGTTATGTTGTTGACTGTAGTAATGTTAATGGTGGATTTTAGGACTCTCTCATATTCTTTCTTTTCCATAGAAAATTTAAATATCAATAAAAAAATTTATAACACTACTATATTAATTCAATTTACATCTACTTTAGTAGAAATCCTTATTTTCTTTAATTTCAAGGAATATATTGATACTTTTTTTGAGTTTTGCTTATTTGAATACATTTTAAAATAATTATTCTAAAATATATTAATTTGATAGATATAAAACTTTGGTCTTCATATTTGAGATTTTAGTTCACTGTAGTTCACCTTTGCATTTGGTCTAAAGTAAGGATACAGCCCACATTTCTCTCTGATAGACACTTTCTGTAAACCTCTATTAACAATGAAAACTTCATAAGTGTCTCACTCCAAATAGTTTCTGAGAACTCTATTTAGTTTCATCAATTCATTTGTTCTACAATATCAAATGAGCTCTTTTTCTTAATTATGACTTTGGAATATGCTTTAAATTTTTGAAGTTGAGATCTCCACTTCATTATTCTTGGTTAAAAGTACAGGATATAATTCTTATTTGATATTTTTGAACTGCTAGAATCAGCTTGAAAAAATATAGTAGAAATTGTCATTGGAGTTGTACTATTTTCATTTATTTGAGATCTATAACATTCTATAGAATTATATCATTCTGCTATTAGCATATTAGATAATTAATTTATTTTGGTCATTATAATTTTCTTTCGACTTGAAACACTATTTTCCATAAAATTCATGGACTTTGTTTTGAAATCAATTTCAATACTTTACAGGGATTATATTTATTATAAATGGATTATTTTTCATTATATTTATTACTGTCGTAGAAAATGTTAATAATTTTCTATGGAAATTATTTCTATGGAAAACCATGTTGAGCTCTCTTGTTAATAAAAATATTTGTTTGTTATGTTTATGTATAGTAACATAGCACCTGCAAGAAAAAAAAAAAAAAGATTTATTTCTTCTGTTACAAAACTCATCTCTCTTGTTTCTGTTTAATTTTATTGCATTGATTATACTCTTTTAACTGTATTAAACAATAACAGTACAGCAGCTATACACATCTTTCTACTAAATAATAAAGTGAATCTAAACTTTCTCTATTAAAATATTTTTAAATGTATTCAATTGATACTCTATATAGATGATCAAGTTTTCTACTATCCTTCTTTATGTGAGTTGTTACAGAAAATATATTAAGCACCATCAAATTATATCTTAACCATGAGTTATGTGATTGTTTTCTTTTTTAATTTTAGAATTGTTTTACTCCAACAGGTCAATATATATATTTATATGTTCTGTGTGAGTGTGAATATTAGTGTTTTTTATAAATTATAGAAATTATCTTTTTAAGTATTAATATTCTCTCTATAAACAGCTCATGTCAAATGTTCTCATTCTATTCCTGATGAATCTTTATTATCTTTTATACATTCCATTTATATCTATCTATACTATTTTATGTATTAGTTCCTCAGACCTATCTCTGCATTTTAAACCTTCTCTTCAAAATTGTATAATTAATTAAATAATTCTATTGGGGTCTAGTTAAAAGTACAATAGTTTTTCATTAACAAATAAAAGTCATAATTAATTATCTTCCATATGTTTCTGGTCACTTTGATAGTCTATAACTCATTTGTCCTATCTTTAATAAACTCTGTACTTATTAAATATTTTGACATTCATGTTTCTTGTTCCTTATATTGCTCTACAGTATGTTTTACTTGTGATTCTCTCTTTTTTTTTTTTTTTTTTGTATATGAACCATATTTCTGGACCTTTATATATATGGGGATTATTTGAGGCTTCCTTTCCCTTTCCCCATGTATCACAATCCAATTTCTCCTATTATTGACATTTTAAATTAACAAGATGCATCTGTCATAATTATTTAACCAACATGTGAAATAATTGCACTACAGCCTGCAATGTATTCATGCTTCCTTAGTACTTAGACAATGTTGTCACCCATCAGGTGTACCACATTATTTAGTCATTATTTTCCTTAGGCTCCTATGGATTGTGTCAGTTTCTCAGACTTTCCTTGTTTTTGATGACTTTGACAGCTCTGAGCATTACTGGGAAGATATTTTGTTGAATGTCCCTTAATTTAAATTCATTTGATATTTAATACTGATTATACTGGGGTTATGATTTTGGGGAAGATGACCAGAAGGTAAAGTGCCATTTTCATCACATCCTGTTAAGGATACATACTATTTGACATGAATTACAACTGCAGATATTGACCTTAATCATCTGGCAGAAATAGTATTTGTCAGATTTCCCATTGTAAAGGTATTTTCCCCCTTTTATTCCTAAGTCACTGTTCATAACTCACCTTTAAGGAGCAGGAGAATTAATAATGTATTTTTTACATTCTGTATTAAATATTACAATCCTCTAACTTCCTAAATTATTATTTTAATTGAATACATTGATTCACTCTCTTGGATGTAAAATACTATTGATTTCAATAAATGTTTAGGTTCATATACCAAGCATTAGAGTATACTGTGAAATAGTTTTATTGCTAAGAACTCATAAATTTTTATTTACTTACTGATTTGAAATCAATTATTTTATTTTTTGATCAAGAATCTTGGTTTATTTTTGTGAATAATAGTACTTTGTTACTGAGTCTAAACATAATCAAGACATTTTATTTTCATGATTTTAATTCCAGAATAATTTATTGCTATCTCCTTCATCATTCAATAACTAGTTGTTCAGCATCACATTCTATTTTTTTATTAATTTATTTTTGTTACAGATGTTTTGCCTTTTTCCCCCCATTGACACCCTCCTCCCCATCCCTGGCTTTGCTGTCCATGTATATTGGTTATGCATACGTGCATATAAGTTCTGTGGTTTATCTCTTCCCATCCCCCACCTCCCCCTCTTTTGAGGGTTGTCAGTCTGTACCCTACTTCTGCGTCTCTGTGTTTACCCTATTCCTCAGGCTGTTATGTTCATTATATTCCACTAATAAGTGAGATCATGTGGTATTTGTCTTTTTCTGATTGGCTTGTTTCACTTAGGATAATCTTTTCAGGTTGCTCCATGTAGTCTCAAAGGATAAAAGATCTTTCTTTCTTACAGCTGCATAGTACTCCAATGTGTAAATGTACCACAGCTTTTTTATCCATTCATCTACTGACGGACATTTGGGCTGTTTCTAGATCTTAGCTATTGTAAATAGTGCTGCTATGAACATGGGGGTATATATATTCTTTCTGATTGTTGTTTCAGGATTCTTAGGGTATGTTCTCAGAAGTGGAACCACTGGGCCAAATGGAAGTTCAATTTTTAATTTTTTGAGAAAATACCATCCTGTTCTCCATAGTGGCTGCACCAGTCTGCATTCCCACCAGCAGTGTACTAGAGTCCCCTTTTCTCCACACCCTCTCCAACACTTGTTTGATGATTTGTTGATGGCGGCCATTCTGACAGGTGTGAGGTGAAACCTCATAGTTGTTTTAATTTGCTTCTCTCTGATGATTAGTGATGTTGAGCATTTCTTCATATGTCTCTTGGCCATTCTTACAAGACACTTCTAAAATTAGTAAGCATATGACATTAATATCAAGTTAGCTTATATTTTTATTGAAGAAGGCAGAAAATTACATAGAAATAATACAAAATATCAGGTAATGATAAGATCTATGTGAAAGGTGGAGAAGAGTAAGGAGATTGTAAGTGATCAAAGCAACAATTGATAAAGCAACAAGTGATAAAGAAAGCTTTGAGTAAGTAATATTTGAAAGATTGATTTATTATGATACCAACCCATTCTTAAGCAGAAGAATCAGCAAGAACAAATGTTCTGGGGCAGAGCCATGTTGAGTATGTTTAAAAAATTACAACAATAGTTCTACTGAAGCACAGATGGAGTGTGAAACAAGATCGTTTTAGTTAAGGCCTTTAAGCCAAGACTGCATTTTATTCCTATTAAGATCATAATATATCGGAGGATAGAAAAAATAGAAACAGTAGCCAAAGGAGACAGAAGAATAATGAGCAATGATATAACAGAAAAAACAAGAGTATCTGCCATAGTAAACAAATGAAGAGTACATATGAAGAAGAGATAATGGCATTTAATTATGTTAAATACAAATTAGTCTAATAAGAAAATGGTTGACAATTGCAAGTAATGTCATTTTTGTATCAATATAAATTTACTAGTATTTTCACATTAAAACATAATTACTCCCTCAAAGCTAAAATAATTCACTATTCCATAGTTCTTCTCAAAAAGAGGGATATTAACATGCTTTTACTAGCTCTTCACCCTACTGGGTTTCTACTATGGTGGTATTCAGTATTATGTTCCCCACAAAGGTGGGAAGGCAGGCTAGTGCACTCAGTGTAGAAAACAGTATGGAATTTTCTCAAAAAATTAAAAATAGAACTGCCTTTTGACCCAGTAATCCCATTTTTGGGAAAATATCCTAAGAAACCACAGACACTAATTCAAGAAAGACAAATACCATGTGATCTCACTTATATGTGGAGTCTAATGAACAAAATAAAATGATGGATAAAACAGAAATACAAGCGTGGATACATGGAACAGACTGAGAGCTGTCAGAGGGGAGGAAAGCTGGGGGACTGGATGAAAGAAGGTGAAGGAATTAAGCAAAAAATCGTGTGTGTGTGTGTATAAATCACATAGACCCAGACACCAGAGTGTCGATAGCCAGAGGGAAAGGGAGATGGGGTGGTTGGTGGTGGGCAAAGGGGGCAGGGAGAATGAGGATGGAAAGAGACTTTGCTTGGAGTGATGACCGCAGGATGCAATGTGCACATGATATTTTATTAGGTTGTACACTTGAAACTTGTATGGTTTTGTGACCCAGTGTCACCCCAATCAACTAATTTAAAAAAAAAAGAAACAGCACAAAAGTTTACACATTACACATCCTAAACCCTGGAACCTGCAAATATGTTACATTAAATGACAAAGAGGAGAATTGCAGCTAGAATCAAAGTTGCAAATCACCTCCTTAAAACAGAGATTTGGCTCTGGCCCGTTGGGCTCAGTGGTTAGAGCGTTGGCCTGTGTTCCAGAGAGTCCTGTGTTCAGTTCCCGCTAAGGGCACGTACCTTGGTTGCAGTTTGTTCCTGGCCCTGGTTGGGTCATGCAGGAGGCAGCCACTCGATGTGTCCTTTTCACATCTATGTCTCTCTCTCTCTCTCTCTCTCTCTCCCCCTCCCTCCCACTCTATCTGAACAAAAACAAAAAAATGTCCTTGGGTGAGGATAAAAACAAAACAAAACAGAGATTTGTTTAGATTATCTGAACAGATCCAATATAATCACTTGTGTCCTTAAAAAACATAAGAAAATCAGAGCAGAGAAGTAAGAGGAAGATGGACTACTGAATAAGTCAGAGTGATGTGATGTGAGAAGAATTTGACAAATCTTTGTTGGCATTGAAGATAAAAAAGGAGGAACACAAGCAAAAAAAAATTAATGGCTTAATTGTGAGAAATGGTCCTCAGCTGACAGCCAACAACAACAAAACATACATTCCGAGCTTCTGAGATTGAAACAATTAAGTGTATTCAAGGAAAAGAATCAGTAGTTATAAAGGCATATAAGTAAAAGTAATATTTTGGGAAATGTGAAATAATGACCAAAATAGTAATTGGAGATTTTAAATTCATAGATATGACGGCCCTTGTCCTTCCCCTCTTCTCTGTAATATCACCCTCCTCCTCCTCCTCCTTCTCTTATTTTTTGGGGGTTATATTTTTTATTTGAAATGACAACTTATTTACTTTTTCTCACTGTCATTTTAATTATTTAAAATTATGTTTACTTCTTTACCTTTCTGATGGTAAAATGATACATAAATTCCATTAATGGAAATAGATCATTTTAGTTTATTAAAAAAAAAATAGTGAAAGTAATTGGAAGCAGCATGTCTTAGTGAAACAACACATGAGCTTTTCCGCATTTCTATTGCAGGACACTGAATCGTTGGCCTGGTAACCTAACATTTCAAACCTCAGTGGATGGAGTGTGTAAACAGAAGATGTTCCACAGCCTGATGGACCATGATAATAATAAATATAGAGCATGCTTAATAGATAGGTCTTATACTAACATTAATATTGCCCTTTAATAGCACATATGTATAGTGTATCAGTTTTCAAAGCATTACTACAAGCGAAAGCAAAAAATGATTTTAAAATACAGCCAGTGAGTTAGTTTCTAAAGCATGTTATTCTCGTGAAGTGCTTAAAATTTTCTTTTAAAATAAAAATTTTAAGTGAATAAATTATTTAGACTTTCAGAGTGTTCACTGTATGCATAGTCAATAAAATTGTCTCAACAAAATATAAATTTGTGGTTAATTGTAACTTGATTCTAAAGGACTTAACAACTTTAATTTAATTCAAGCCTATTATTCTGACCATGTACTGGAAAACAATGCTAAGGGCTTTCCAACTATATATCGTTTACATCGGAGACACTGGGATATTACTTAAAAGGCCCGAATATCATCTTTTGGTGTATTTAGTAAAATTTCTCTATGCGAATAAAAACAAGATAAACTAATTGCCAGAAAGTATACACTGTAATGTGTCAGTGACTTCAAAAATTAATATATTCTTTTTAAAAATTTTATTGATTAGAGAGAGAGAGAGAGAATGTTGATTTTTTTTTTTTTGTCGTTCCACTTATTTATTCATTCATTGGTTAATTCTTGTATGTGCCCTGATGAAAATTGAACCTGCAACCTTGGCCTATCCAACCACTCTCTAACCAACTGACCTACCCAGCCAGCCCCTAAAATTACTATGCTCTTGAAAAGCAGGAATCAACTGGGAGAAGCCTGCCTCCTGCTGCTGCCGGTCTTCCCCTAACAACTGGTGACGAATTCTCCCCTGGGGACGTGTGACCCTACAAGCTGCAGATCTACGCCTGGAATGACACTGTACATCTTTATGAAAATGCTTTCCTGTCACATCCGTTCCAAGATGCCTTCCAATTCCAGAGATGCCAACCGTGGGAAAGAGGGATGCTACCTTTAAAGAACTGACTAGTAAAAGACGCCTACCCAGAAGCTGGGAGGGCACACACTTCAATTCTGCAGTTGTTTTTAGGGACATGAAAAGACCTGGCTGTGGAGTCGAGGAGATGGGTAGCACCATGTCTGGGAGAAAGGCCACCGCCCATGCCATGATCGCGTAGTCGCAGAAGTTTCAGAGAGGAGATTGTCTGGACATAGCGGTCACCCCCTCCAAATCGGGCACTTCCTCCTTCAGGGCACGTGAGGCCATATTAAATTATATTGACTATTTCTTTAGTTTATTTTTCATTCAGTCGTGGAAAACAAATTTAAGCTTCTTCTTCCCCTCATTATTGCCATTAAGCTCATAAACTCGAAACAAATTGTAATGCATTTATTTAGGAGTTAGGTTTGGCTCCGCTATGGTATCAATATTAATGGAAAGTCCATGTTTCAAGTCCTTCTGTAAAATATGAAGTGAGCTTAGCCACAGAACATAATCAAGTAGCCCATGGACACAGATAACAGTGTGGTGAAGGCTGGGGTGGGGGTGGGGATGCTGGGTGGAGGTGGGCAAAGTGGGGGATGGGGGGCATCTGTAATAGTGTCAACAATATGAGTAGTCTTAGCACTCTATGTAAAACTGTTGTTAAATATACATGTGCAATCAAAAAAGAAAAGGAAAAAAAATACATTTTCTAATTGAGAAAAACTATTGTTTGTGTACCTTTCCCCAGTATTAAAAATTGACAAGGCTAGATAAACACCTGGCGAAATGCCCAGAGCTGCACACATTTTACTTAGACCACACATCAGGCACATTCGCAAGGTGTGAGCAAGATGTTTGTGCTGGGATCCCATGCCACCCTGGCACTCGATCATTAAATTGGGGATGACAACATGGTGTCAGAAAAACAAAAAACAGAACAAACATCTTTTGTTCAAATCCCAGTCCCATTAAATCTTTCAGACAGACCTTCCTTTGTGGCAAGTTAATAAATCCCATGTTCCTCTTTAAAACAGTAGGTGTCTCTTATGTGAGCTATAAGTCTTGCATAATTAGGACTCTTTCCAAATTTTCTTCAACAGGCAAAATATTTAAAAACACATAAGCCATAAGTAAAAGAAAAAAATCTCAGAACAATTATTCGTAGGAGCCAAATCATGTGATTTATGCAGTGAAATTATTTGACTACAGAATTGTTGCCTCATGGTGTGTGCATGCGTGTGTGTGTGTGTGTGTGTGTGTGTGTGTGTAGGGGTTGCTATTTTGAATTTCATCTATTTTTGAAAATAATGGGCAAAATAATGGGCATAGGGTAATTTTTGCTAGTCATATAATCTTTCATTTATGCCAATTTATTAATGATATACAGAATTCTGAGTGCAAACTTTGAACAGTATAAAGTTACTGCTCAATATGATTTAAAATAACCACTCTTTACAATTTTACATAAAGTTATAATGTAAACTCCAGACAGTTTCTCTAACAATTTGCACACACCTCATGATTACTGTATCTCTAACTACTTACTATTATTCTCCCATCTTTATTATGTTATAATGGCCATTGTTTGTGAGCTTACATTTTCCCACATATGTGTGGTACAAGATCAAACAAACAAACAAAAAACTTCTTCCCAAGTTACTGTTTAAAAATTAAGTAATATATGCATCAAATTTCAATATTTGAATGAAATAAAGCATCAATTTATTAACTTTGTTATTCATTCACTCATTTTATTTAACAGCTGTTATAGAACAGCTGTAGGTATACAAAAACATTGTGCTTACAGAACAAGTCTGGTGTAGGTAGTATGTATTAGATAATGAGACAAGTACAAACTAACATGTACTGTGGTAGTGTGTACATCGAGGAGCATCCCATCTAGTTCTAAGGCTTCCTTTGAAAAAAGAGCATTGATCTGGGAATATAAAAAAAGAGGAATATATAGAAAAATGGGGAGGATGAGATTATTCTGTGCATACATAAATCCTGAGGCAAAGGGAAAACTGGAATGGAAAGTCATTGTATGGAGCACAGGCTGAGAATAAGCACATGTGCACATTGGGGCAGGAGATTTGAAAGTATTCACATTATGTAGGAGATCACAGGCCATGTAAATTACAGTATGTTGTCCTCCTTGCAAAGATAAAAGAGAATACAATGCAGGAATTCAAATAAGAAAATCATTGTAATTAGTTTTGCTTTTTAACAATTATTTTTGCTTCACTGGTGAGCATGGTTTATAGAAGGGTCAAAGTTAATTCTGAGAGCAATTGGTAGGCTCTACCAGAGGCTCATGCATGAAGAAAATGTAAAAGTGGTTATATTTAAGAAACAAAATAAACAGTTTGATTGCTCGTTAGACATAATGAATAAAAGAGAAGGACATGCCAAAGTTGACTCAGAGGAGTATAGATACAGTAATTGCGTAGATTTTAGTACAGAAAAATAATTCAAGAATTATTTAAAGAAGAACAATTACAAAACTACAAAACTGAGCTGCAGGCTTTAATTGAGAGATGATGCTATGCTAAAAAGACACCTAAGCTACACAGTATAGAATAGCTCCCCCTTATGTTCAAGACCCAAGTGTATGCCTGATGTTGCGGATAGTACTGAACACTATACATACTATGTTATTTCCTGTACTTGCATACCAAGGATAAAATGTAATTTATAAAAAAGACACAGTAAGAGATTAATAACAATAACTAATGAGATAGAACAATTATAACAATTTAATATAACAAACATTTTGTAAATGTCGTCTCTCTCCCTCTCTCTCTCAAAACACTTACTGTACTCATCATTCTTCACAATTTCACAGAGAGCATCATTCTTACCATAGGTCTTAGCAACCTCAGCATAAAATTGTTTTCTTCCTTTTTAAGTCAAGACTTTTTTTCCACCTTTTAACTTAAAGAAAGCACTTTACAGTTTCTCTTTGGCATATCCCAATTGCCAATATCACTACTCAGGCTTTGAGGCCATTATCACATAAAATAACGGCGTGTTATTTCATTGAGTTTATATAGTTATTGATCTAATTAATATATGGGGAATACTGAATGTACTTTATTTTAGGATTTTTCCTTGAATAAGAGGAAGAAGAAAAACCTGAGGCTATAAATATAAACATATGAGGATCACCACATTGCTAAAGTAATCTTAAATATTTATTATTCTGATGCACAATATTAAAAAGAACCACAACAGTGAAGCCATCCTTACGTAAAAAAATAAGAACTTTATAGCCAAAGGTATTAAAAAGTATTTAAAGACCAGATCTATCTATCATCTATCTATCTATCTATCTATCTATCTATCTATCTATCTATCACCTATCATCTATCATCTATCATTTATCTATCTGCAGATAGATAGGTTCCAGTCTGCAATGAGTCTACACTCTACAGTGAGATACTGCTTCCCACACAAGAGGATATCTGTAGATAGATAGATATATATGTAAATGGCTTAGAGTGACACCATTAAAAACAAATGCAATAGTAATTAGTGATCCCCAATTTTGAGCAGATTCTAGGACATTAATTTAGTTCAAAAAGTATTATATTTATGTTATTTATATGGGATCTAATACTAATAATTATATAATTGAATTGAATATTAGATGCACTCGCTTTTCTAGAGGTAAAAAATATTCATTAAAATGTATTTGAGCCTGGCTGGCGTGGTTCAGTGGTTGAGCGTCGACCCATGCACCGAGAGATCACCGGTTCGATTCCCGGTCAGGGCACATGCCCAGGTTGTGGGCCAAATCCCCAGTGTGGGGCATGCAGGAGGTGGCCAATAGATGTTCCCTCTCATCAATGTTTCTATCTCTCCCTTCCTTTCACTCTAAAATCAATAAAGAAAAAAAAATTTTTAAATGTATTTGAGGATAACAAAAGCACAAAAAATATACTCAAAGATCAATAATATACTCAACCATTTTCTTATTTATAAATTTTCTGTTATTAATTCAATATACTTTTACATAAATATCAGTGTTTAAAATATTAGAAACACAGTTTTGTTATATGAATACAACATAGTTGATAACTACAGATAAAATAATTACTAGCTTTATCGCTTTTACTGTAAAATAGCTAACCTTTCAGCATATTATATATGAACATTTGCTTACCACCATGAATTTACTATTTCACAAAAACTATATTTTATATGTATATCTTTATATACCAATTCTTAAAAACTTTTCAAATTTTGTTTAAAATTAGAGAGGTTTTTAAAGTATTTTCTTCTACTCTTTGTTTGCCTTACTTAAGTGTTTTGACTTATTATCTGGTAACTTAGCATCCAATGCTATTTAATCAATTGATACCCACACACACACACACATACATAAATTATATATTTCCTTTGAGATATATTCATCAATGGTCTGAAAATGCCTTAAAGTATCAGTACTTTTCAAAGCAAGAAGTTAATTTTCTGTTTCTGGAAATAATATAATTTCTTATAAATATATTAATATGCTTTATTTGCCACTCAGAATTGGAATTATTTTAAATTTAAGACATTTGACTATCTGGATATAGAGAAATATATACCTAACATTTTGTTTGGAAAATATTTTACACTTACAAAGTGGAAGAAATTTATAAAACTCTTAAATAAATTAATTCCTATGTGAGATTTCAGAGCTATTGCATTATATGCTTTTCTCTATAATACTCATCTATTCTTATTGTGGATCCAGTCAGTGACTAAAGTTAAGTGTGCTAACACCATGTTGTTGTGGAACTCTTGGGGTTTTTTGAGTTGTCGAGAGGTTCCAGTCTGCAATAAGTCTACACTCTACAGTGAGATACTGCTTCCCACCCACGAGGATAGCTATAATCAAAAGCACAGACAATAACAAAAATTGGCAAGGATGTAAAGAAATTGAAATCCTCATACACTGCTGGAAGGAAAACAGAGCAGACACTGAAAAACCATCCAGTAGTTGCTCAAAGGACTAAACAAAGAGTTATCATAATACCTAACAATTTCACTCTTATGTATATACTCAGAAGAACTGAAAATTTATGTCCATAAAAAAAGATACAGGTTTTTTGTTTGTTTGTTTTAATTTGGGATAAGGGATAATAAAAATGTTCTAAAATTCAATGTGGTTGTGGATGCAATTCTGAGAATATTTTTATATTATAAAAGGATAAATTGTATGGTATGTTGAGTATATCTCAATACAGCTATAAAAAAAAGAACTCAGTCAAAATGAAAGCAATCCTCTCTATTCCACTGTATTCTTATTCCAACAGATATGTGTATAGTTTTATATTTGTTACAGAAATAAAGTTTTTGTTTTTAAGTTTTACAGTATAATTTTTATTGCAAGAAATTCTATAAGTTTCCCTCTCTTTGAGGCAAAATCTATTTGAATTTTATAACTCTACAATATGTATATTTAACAAATTCTTATTATTAACTTCCAAAAGTATTAAAAGACTATCCACAGCAATGAAAGCACCATGATTATAAATACGCCATTGAAAATTTGCATTTATTTTTCTTTAAAATAACATAGAAGGCTTTCCCCCAGATACACACACACACACACACACACACACACACACACATAATCATTAGACAAATAGAGTACTATATCAGTTATTAAAATAATAGTTCTAGCCTGGCCGGTTTTGCTCAGTGGATTGAGCATTGTCCCATACACTGAGCATCATCCCATGCACTGAGAGATTACTAGTTCAATTCCTGGTCAGAGCACATGCCCAAGTTACAGGCTCCATCTCCAGTGTGGGGTGTGCAGAAGGCAGCCAATCAATGTTTCTCTCTCATTGATATTTCTATCTCTCTCCACCTCTCTCTTCCTCTCTATCTAAAAAAATCAATAAAAATATATTTTTTAAAAATATCTCTGAAATTTATATGAACTAATTTTCAACCTTGGAGTTCGCATTGGCTAACAGTCAAACTAAACTATTGTATTGTGACCTGGTTTCCTGGCAATGGGTAACTCAATTCTAAGAATTCTCAAGACAAAAAGACAAAAGTGACAATAATATAGAACTACAGAGTTGATGGACCCATTACAGAGAATTTGTTTACTGACAGAGACCAGATGGTTAGATTATCCAAACAAACTTACTATCTTAGCAGCCACCAATGGGGCAATAAATGTTAGATGTATGAAAAGCAGATATGGACATTTTCAGCAACAGAGTCAGTATATGAAGCCTAAGCAATTCATTGCCACAAACAAATTCAACAAGGCCAAGGGAAAACAGATTGGTGTGGATAAAGGCTATACTAAAGCGGCCTATTTCTGTGACTCTTCTGAAGAAGCTCATGAGGGCAGACATTCAGAAACAACTAACACAGATATATTAAGGTAGCCAAGGATGCCTTGAGGTTTACTTGGATATGAATGAGATTTTTCCATTGTAGTTTGACTATCACCTACCAGAAGCAAGAAGCAACACAAGGATTATACAAGAAAACAAAAATATTGACTGTGTGCCAGTGAGTTTCTGTTCATGGGAATTATGGGTATTTATGGTTTTCTAAGAAACCTGGAGCTTTGAACTGGGAGGGTGTTTGGAAGGTGGGATTGCTAGGAAATGGCTGCTTGTGCCCTTTTATAGGCACCTGCGTGTTAGGTAACACGGGCTGCGCCATCACTCTGGTTATCACTACTCATTTACCTTCTAGTTATAAGTACTCAGACCCTATAAATACAAACTGCTTTACCCCCAAACCACCAACATATTTATGAATCAAATTTTGAATTCTCATAGATATAACAAGAATTTACTTAAACTCATATAGAGAATAATTTTAACAATGGGGATTTAGTACAGGATATTTTGCTTTTCTTAAGATGTACTATTTCTACTAAACTAATGTTTATTCTAATCTCTCAATTTTCTATCACCAACTACCTTCTCCTTGCTGCCATCAAATGCTTTATTTAATTAGATAAGTCATATCAATAACAATTAAAATATACAAACAAATTAAATATCAAATACATCTTCCATCCAACCATCATAAATTTTATAAATCTGCCTTAGGAAAGGGTAGCATCTCTAGGACTGTAACTTTTGTTGTACACGGGCTTTTTGTTGAAATACAGGGTTTGCTTTTACCTAACATTTCTGGAAAGAATTTTATTGTTCTCCATTTGTTCAGAGATATAAGAGGATAGAGGGTATCTTTTATGCAAGTTGGAGGTCTCCGTAGAAGAGTCACACTTGCAAAGATAAGCAGCATCAAATTCATCAATCCAGCATTACTCCCAGTAACTCTTTGTAAGACCTATAAATTGATTACTAAGGCTTTACATTTTTACACATGCAAAGCTACTTCTTGTTGACCTGAGATTTTATCTAAAATACCAGTACACTAATCATTTTTGAAATTCCATGCTCTGAGCTGAGTGTTTGATATGCAAAACTGAATAAGAATCACTTGATTGCTCAGCGTAGTTTCATGGACAGTGTACATTGTGTGTGAGTGAGATGTGGGGACGAGTATAGGTGGTATCTAAACAAATGGTTTCAATAAACAAAGTGTCACGGGCATTATAAGTGTGCACATGTGTGCACACACAGGCAAATCACTGAGAGCGACCAGGGAGTCTTTTTGAATCAGTATAGCAGACTAGAGTTGGCATGTCTTTACAGAAAATAACTATCATCATTTTTTGTTTACTAAGACTTTGTCTTCAGTGATAGCGACTTAGCTATCTGAACACAATTCGTTTAACAGTTTTACCTATGTGAATGCTTTTTCTTTCATCAGTTTATTTGGTATAAATAAACACATACCAATATATTTATAAGTTCTTATGTATTTACTTTTAGTTCTAGTATTTAAAAATTATGAAAAAATGTGGACATTTCTAAATTAACATCAGTATTGAGGCATGATTTCATTTATGGTTTTGTAGTGATGTTGTATCAGAATTATAGAAGGTAAAGAAATCGTGTTTAGCAACTGAAGGTGTCAAAAAATAGCCATTGATGTTACTATTTTTCTCTCATGTAAGAATCAATAATTTTGAAAATGTAATCCACTAAAATGCAAGATTATTTTAATATATCTAAGAAATCATGTATCTGCTTAAGGAGCTTGAAAAGGAATGAAGTCAAAGGCTTGTTTGCAATGGGGATGACAATTCTGTCAATTACCAGTTGTCAAAGTTAATTTATTTTATAGTCTCTGAAACAGATTATTATAACACTATTAAAAACATTTAAATCTGGCCCTGGCAAGTTTGGTTCAGTGGTTAGAGTGTTGGCCTTTGGACCAAAGAGTTGCGGGTTCAATTCTGATCAAGGGCATGTACCTAGGTTGTGGTTAGGTCCCCAGTCCTGATCGGGAGGAAGCCAGTCGATGTATCACTCTCACATCTCTCTCTCCCTTTCTCTCTTTCTCTTTCTTCCTCCCTCCTGCTCTATCTGAAGATAAATGCAACAATATCCTTGGGTGAGGATAAAAAATATATATAATAAAGTAAAATAATTAATTATAAGCTGGAAAAACTAAAGAAATTAGAATTTTTATGTTTTAGTACCACTACAGTTTTATTAATTGTACATTTCCATTAAAAATCTGAGAATATGTTAGGTTTTCATCTTTATCTCTGTGTTAAATATTGTTAGCATTTACATTCTAGCAACCATTAATATTTTTCCATAAAGTACATTTATATGTTTAAAATATCTCATACTGAATAGATTTAATAATACAATGAGTTTTAATGCACATGTTACTAAAAGATACTGCAAAACTATAATCATCTTGAATTTAATGTCTCAAATAGTCTGCATCAGGGTTTTCTATTACTCAGTGAGTGTTTTGTTAAATTGAACAATATTTTATTAAATGGCTTAGATAGCAAATTAATGCACGTATTATTATATCAAGCAAAAATAAATGTAATTTTAAAATATTATAATTTTAGCCAGTGGTTTCCTGAGATAAAACAATAGATCATCTCTTAATCCTTAGAGTTGATATACACAAAACAATGAAAAGATATTATGTGTGTTAGTATTTAAATAGAAGGCACATATATAACATAGGATATTTGAAAGTATATATCAATATATCAAGGTTATTATTTTCTAAATTGATACTTAACATATTCTTTTCCTGTCCTATTTAAACCTTATTTTTCCCTTTAGAAAATACCAAATCTTGTAATGAGAGTAGATAGAAATGGTAGGTTCTTCTTTCAATTAAGCATCTTTTCAGATTAAATTTATATTTATAACTATTTTTATAAATCTTTATACCTTGATCTCATAATTAACACAAACTATGTATTATTTCAAATAATGTGAGAAATGATTAATGGTCTAGTGTTAATGCATTTCTGTTTTTTTAACTACATTCATTGTTTTATACCTGAATTTTGAAGCTTTTCTAACTGTAGAGAAACTAACACAAACATAGTTACTGTTGAAACAATAAAAACTTGACTACATACCTTGGTATTCAAACTAAAGATAAAATGATAGATTCCTGTTATTTGAAGTGGAAACTAATTACAAATAATTGAATAGAAAAGCAACATCTAGCTAGCTATTGATATAATAACTTAGTATCATCTTACTCTCTATTATAGAATCTATGCTATATGTCTATAACCCATCTATACTTTTTTTCTAATTATATATTTATACTAACACCTATAGGAATATTAACATATGCCAAAAAAATTACAAAATTCTAAATTAATTGTTACAGCATCTTAAAATAATAGATATAATTATGCCCATATGTTCCATAAAGAAAGAGTCCAAATGTTTAATTATTTGGGGGATGAAGAAATTTTCCTCTATATTTATAGGTTCTTTCAGCTGATCTAATAATTAAATCTACCTGAATCTCATTAATAAGATAAAATAATTAAATTTAACTACATACATAGGTATGGGGACCCCACATACATGAGAGGTTCACAGACAGTTAAAATAAGGTATACTTGGCTTTCTGATCTAAGGGATGAGGTGAGCTACCTTGGGGCTTCATGGCAAAGAATAAGAAAAACAGATATTCAGTACTTCAAAGTTTTCTCTGCCCTATAAATAGATCATTAAAAAAGTTATTTCTGGTATAACCCTTATTATGGGAAAGCCCTCAGTATAAATTCTTTAAGGAAGAGGTAAAAATTTTTTTTGAGACCACAGGTCTCAATTGTCTTCCATTTCAGATAATCCATATGCCAATAGTTCACCTTGGGGAGATCTGTTCAGCACCCTTTTGATATGCTCTGATTTCACTGTCTTAAAGCGAAGATTTGCAATTCAAATTCAGTTGTTGTTGTTGTTGTTCAATTTCAGAGCCCTAACTCCTTCAACTTATTGTACAGATACCATAAAATAAGCAATATATTGATATTCATCCAAGTGAATAAATAAATTACATCAGTTCTTCACCATTCTTTTGTGAGGTGTCCAGTTCAACCAATCTTTCAAAATATATCAAAAAAGGAAGTGCTGTGGTACATTTACACAATGAAATACTACTCGGCTGTAATAAACAGAAATCTTACTTTTAATAATGCATGGGTGGAACTGGAGAGTATTATGTGAAATAAGCTGGTCAGAGAAAGACAAGTACCATATGATTTCAGTTATAGGTAGAATCTAATGTACAAATATAAACTGATAAACAAAGTAGAAAGAGACTAATAGATACAGAGAACAGATTGATGGCTGTCAGAGGTCAGGAGGTTTGGGGGCTGGGGGAAAAGGTGAAGGGGTTAAGTAAAAAAACCCTCATAGATACAGACAACAGCATGGTAATTATGAGACAGAAAGGGGGTGGGGGTAGGTAGAGAGAGTAAAGGTGGGATAAATAGGGACGGAAAGAGACTTGACTTTGGGTGGTGAACACACAATTCAATATCCAGATGATATACTGTAAAATTTTATATCTGAAACATATATAATTTTATTAACCAATGTTACCCCAATGAATTTAATAAAAATAAAAAAAAATATTTAATAAAACACAATGATTGCCATAGTAGATGTAAAGCAGTATAATTATTTTAGATGGGGAGGAGAAAGATTATACCAGAAGAACTTAATTGAATTTTTGTGCATTACAACCACTGTCTTAAATAGAATAACAGGAACCACACACACACACACACACACACACACACACACACATTGGGATGTGAATAGCCTATGTCTCCAAAGTATCCAAGAGAATTTCCATGACAGCAAGAGATAATATGAGTACCTGCTGGGCCTGGAAGGGGCAGAGCCGGTCCATGTTACTACACGCCACGTAACACCATTTCTTTGCCCTTAATTATCTTCCTTTGTCAAACAGTATCTGTCCACCAACGTGGAATATTATAACATAAGCATGTTAGAATCTCTATTTTTCTTAATAATAATATACATAATCATCTACTAAAGGTAAATAACCATATTTACATTAATTCTAATACTTCATAATATCATATGGCTTAAAGTAACCATTATAGATGTAACCAATGTCATTCATCACATTTCCCAGGAAACAGATTTGCATGAAGGTGGTATATTTTTTCTGGAAATCCTTTTGCTTATATCATTCCTACCTTCTATCAGTTTTACCCAAAATTTTGTCAATGTATAACATGGGTCACTGCTTTCCTATCATTAAATAACAGTCCTGTTTCTCTTTTTCTAAGATTTTCTATCCCACGCCACAAATCCACTTAAAAATTTTTTTAATCCTCATCCGGGGATATGTTTATTAACTTTAGAGAGTGAGGAAGAGAGAAACATTGATTTGTTGCCTTCCCTGCAACCCCTCCCCCTCAACAGGGGATCAAACCCTAAACCTAGGTATGTGCCCTGACCAAAAGTAAACCCACAACCTTTGATGTACAGGAGGACACTCCAACCAACTGTGCCTCCTGGCCAAGGCACTGAAATCCACTTTATTTGATTTTTGCTTCTGCAGCATCCAATCTCTGGTAATAATATTTATCACAATCATGCTACAGGAGGCATTCAATAACACAGTAATACAAAACACTTATTTAGCTTACAAGCAATTTTGGCAGACCTCCATGGAGTTTTTTTTGTTTTTTTTTTCCCTCATCTCAAATGGGCTGATTCATAGGTCTAGTGAGGCTGACTATTGACTGGTTTAGGTTGGCTTCAGCTGGAAGGACTTGAACTACTTGGTTTGTCTCCACAAAGCCCTCATCCTCTAACAGCCTAGCCAGGCATAGTCCCTCGGTGATTTCAGATGCATAAAAATTTAAATAGAAACACAAAAATGCCTTAACAAGCCTTTTGCCACATAGTTGAAGAACAGATTGGCCAAAGGAATACTGAGTTTCTCTAAGAAAAACATAAACTCCAATCACTTAGTTTCTTTATAAACTTGCTTTCCAATTTCTGAAATATTCGTTAAACTTTTTTTTTTAACCTCTGGATCATTCTTCAGATACAGATACATTAGCATTTCCTTCCTAAAACTTCCCTTGATTTATCAAGGAAGCATGAGCTAATCATCTGTGATACTGTAACAATCAAAATACACATTTTTTCTTACTATGTTATGTTTTAACTTCTCTTTGCAGCTATCCTCTTTACAGTTCCTTCCCTTCCCAAGGTCCACATCAGCATCATGTAAGTACATGCTCCTTTAACTTGGGGTGCTCATGTATTTTAGTTTATATCCACAGCATTTAAAATCATTTCTGATGAATACGAGACAATGAACAAACACAGGATATATGAGTTGTAGGAAAACCTGAGGAACTTTTATTTCATTTTTTTATTTGGCAAGAGTTAACCATCAAAAAAGAAATGGGAAAACATACTAATAAATGAACGTTTGTTTTGCACATCCTCCTATTTATGATTATGTCAGAAATTAGTGACTTGCACCACTTATAATTACCCAGAGAGAAAATAATTCTGCCTTATAACTGCGCTGTTGATTATGAATTCTGTAGTCTAAAGATTCATTATTCACATGTGGCATTTTTGGAAAATACAGAAATATGCTAACATGTTAGTATTACCACACATCACAGGACATTTTTTCTACTCACTTCATCAATAGCTTCACCAGAAGAAATAGCAGATTCTAAAAAAACTCCCTTCTGTTTAGTACTTCTCAATTAATTAACTTCTGAATGTGTGAAGAATAAATTTTCAAACAATATCAATGACTTTTAAATATTTTTTTTTCTATTGAACACATAATATGCTCATTCATCTCACACATTTAGGCAGTCTCAGGCATTTGCAGAAACAGATGTTCCTGGGAGGACACCAGCATACAAATATGACTGTTAGGCTTATCTAACGTGTGGAACCTCAGATTTTAAGCTAGTACTTAAATCAACAGCACAGAATGTTTCAGTGATTTATATAGTCCTTCATTTTAGTAAACTAGAAAAAGGTCCTTAAAAGCAGCCAGACATATAACAGATCAAAAGGTGCAGAAAAATCAGCAATGGATTTGCCAAAGAACCAGATGCTGTTTCTGGAAGAAAATTTCCCAGCTTGGCATCAGGAGCTTACAATGTCATCCAAATGATTCCTCCACACTTTGGAAGACAACATTTTCAAACAACCTAAGCACACAAAATCCTATCCGAATAGTACTAAAGTTAAAGCATAATTAGTCTTTTGGGACTTTAGTAAGGTATACAAAGTGCACCTTAATAACTGCGTTTTTCTTCAGATTTGAAAAATGACAAATAACTTTTTACATGTGCTTCAAATGCAATTATGCTAGGGATGTGTGTTCAGAAGAACCAAGTATGTTTTTATATCAATCTTCAAAGTATATAAAATTATTTTACAAGCCTGTTACACTTGGGTATAACAGAAACAAAATCAGAGTATAGCTATACTGGGAAATTGCTCCAGATAAGCTCGTGTGTGTGTGTGTATGTGGACGCGCACTTTCTTTTGTGATTTGTATTGCATTTGTTGTACGATCATCATTCTAACAGCTAAATAAAATCAGTAAAACTCTATTATTTTAAAATAAGGAACTAAACAAAATGCATAGCACAAAAGAAACTATGGGCCTGAACAGAAATATAAAGGGAGTTTTTATTTATTTTGAGTACAAAACCAGGGAGCAGTTAAATATTTAAGAGAAAATTATTTCTCCTGAACTGTGACTAGTAATATTGATACTCAATTTGTCATTTTAGGCAGTGTTGAGACCTTTTGATAAATATTTTATATAGCACATAATTTTAAAAGGACACAAATTTTAAGAAATATTTATTAACTTGTTTTTATTAAGATATTCTCTAAACTGAGCACATTCTAGTCAAAATATGAAGTAAAATTATCTGTATCTATTTTTATAAGTACATTTAAACTACCTTTAAACTGTAATGACAATCATTTGGATTCAGAATATAGTGGCCTGGATTTGATTACCTAATTAAGAAAGTATAAATTAATAAATTTTATCATACAGTTACTCCTCCTTATCTATGGGGGATACTTCCAAGACCCCCAATATATGTGTAAAACTGGGAATATTACCAGCCCTAAATATATTATATTGTTTCTATACATATCTATGATAAAATTTAGTTTATTAAATTTAATTTAATTTATAAATAGGCACAGTAAGAGATTAACCATAGTGACTAATAATCAAATAGACTAAGTAACAATATACTGTAATAAAAGTTAGGTAAAGGTGGTATCCCTTTCTCTCAAATTATCTTACAGTCCTCACTTTTTCACTTAAAGGAAGCATTTTACGATATCTCTTTAGCCTATCTGAATTTCCCCATGACTGCTGTTGTTCTTCGAGGCCATTGCTAATTAAATCAAGGAAACTTGAACACAAGCATTGTGATACCTTGACAGTTAATCTAATAACTGAGACTCTTATTAAGAGACCAAAGGGTGGGTACTGTGCAGAGCATGGAGACACTGACCAAGGGATTATTCATGTCCCCAGTGAGACAGGGTGGACAGTGTAAGTCTTCATCACAGTACTCCAAAACAGCATGCAATTTAAAATTTATGGAATTTTTCATTTAATAGTTTCAGACCTCCATTGACCAAAAGTAACTGAAATCTTGGAAAGTAAAACCATGGATAAGTGGAGACTACTGTACTGAAAATAATTGGTTTTTAGCAATTTACTTTTAAAGCAAGAAAACAGACGGACAGCTATTAGAGGGAGGAGGGGCTGGGTGGCTGGGTGGAAAAGGTGAATTTTGACCCCTCTGTGGTCTCTTTCAAAAACTGGCTTTCAGGGTCTGTTAGAACCTGCTCACGGGAATTACTCCAGCTCTGTGTTAGATCAAGTGATAGGAGAGACATGACCTTTAACTACATACCAAACATACATGTTGCTGTGGTTTGCCTAGTTAAAAAAAAATTATTCTACGTGAGAAGCCCAGAAACTGACAGCCTCTGGAATTTTGGCGCTGTCAGTCTTCATGTCTGGCTGTCTGGCTGTTTGTTCCCATGTGTCCTGTGACTCCTGCTGTGTCTTGTTCCTTTGCCATACGGATTACAGAGGTAAAACTCCCTCAAAGGGAAAAAAACAGCAACTACATAGTCATTGCTAAAGTAGTGGAACTTAGGTTCTGAAAGTAATTGTATGTGGATGTCAAAATATTTTGCTTAAAGAAATAAAATAGTCATGATAAAAAACTAAGTAGAGCTACAGAATTGATTTGAGATTATTTTAGTGAAGCGCCCTTTGTATTCTTCATTTAATTCTACACAGACATCGGGAATGATTTTTATTGAGGGTGCTTGTTATTAAATGGGGGCACATTCCTGCAGACATAGGGCAGTCACGGAAATGAAGACAACAGGGTTTCAGGAGCAGAACGTCGCAGGTAGTTTATCAATGGCTGATTGCCTCAGCAGGTCATCAGAGCCTGCGACACAGATATGAGCACATTTAGTGGTGAAATCAACAGACATAACAGCCCCATCCAAGCATCAAACAAAGCAGCCAAGAGCTTTGCATACACAGATGTCAGTGCTAAAATATGTATTCCAGACTTTGGCATCTGTGTTCTTTATCCGTCAGACACCTCCTTTGTGTGGCTCAGCTGCTGATTCTGGAGTGGGACACGCAGGAGAAGTGGGTATGGGAAAAGGAGAAGTTACATTAACGCTTTTCTGCAAAAACACTAGAGTTTAGTAATTCTATTCTCTGTCTTGTTAAATAATGGAGCACACATATTAACTTATATTATGTATAAATTAAGGACTTCTTCATTGAAGGCAAAATTCAGAGTTTATTTTATTTATTTTTCATTAATTAATTTTTGTTACAGATGTTTCTTCTTTTCCCCCCACTGATTCCCTCCTCCCCCTCCCTCCTGCCCTTTCCCCAGTTTGTTGTCCATGTTCACTATTCATGCATACATGCATATAAGTTCTGTTGTTTATCTCTTCCCCACCACCCCCCTATTTAGGGGATTGTCAGTCTGTACCCCACTTCCACGTCTCTGGGACTACCCCCTTCCTCAGACTGTTATATTCATTATATTCCACAAATAAGTGAGATCATATGAAACTTGTCTTTCTCTGTTTGGCTTGTTTCACTTAGGATGATACTTTCCAGGTCCCTCCATGTAGTCTCAAAAGATAAGTCTTTCTTTCTTACAGCTGTGTAGTACTCCATTGTGTACCACAGCATTTTTATCCATTCGTCTACTGATGGACACTTGGGCTGTTTCCAGATCTTAGCTATTGTAAATAGTGCTGCTACAAACATGGTGGAACATATATTCTTTCTGATTGGTGTTTAAATAGAACACACACAAATTAGTAAAAAGGTATATATTTCTGACATCATTAAAATATAGTAAAAAATATTATTTTAATTGCAAACTGCTTTCCAAGACCAAAAAAAAAATGGAGAAGAAAAAAAGTCACACTTAAAAACATGAAATATGTTCTTCAAAGAATATAAGCATTTTTTTCTTAAAATGGTTATAATCTTGAAGTGTATATGAGTATATGTATATCACAAAACATTTTAATGGAGTAATTTAAGTAGCATATAGATAATATATATTTTGGACTAATGATGATGCCTTACTTGGTATTCAATTATTTTTCAAATCCCACTATTTCTTCCAATGTTACATTTCTTAGATTCAGTGCTTCCTATTCATTGCCAGAACCATCATGCCAGCCTCTCCTTAGGCAGACACCAGTAAATAAACAGTTGATAAATGAATCTCCATTAATAAGCCTTTCTTATGTTAAAATTACATAGAAACAATTATTCTTAATTACTATAATTTATAACTATAAGGATATAAAGTGGGTACAATTGTTGACAGGAACCAAAAGGAACTGACATATCCTTCCCCCTCTTAGCAATGACCATCTGCAGAGAAGCAAACTGTGGTGGCATACGTATCGGATAACATGTTCAGCAGCTAATAGGGGTGAGTATGAACTGTTAGATGGTATTCTACTTCAACCACTTCTTCAATTAGTTTGTCTACATTTCCACACATAACCATAATAAAAAACAAAACAAGGCAGCCAGACTAACCATGAGAAGGGGATGCAGAAGCCAAATCATTATATTTTATTCAGCACATACTAGGTGGCAGACACTGACCTAAGCATATTACATATGTTAACTGGCTTTTAGACATTAAGTGATCTGGCAAAAGCAGCCCAGCTCCTTAGTGGCAGAACTTGGACCCAAACCTGTGATGTGCAACTCCAAATTCTATGCTCTGCCAAGGTTCTAATCAGTCATGAGCAGGTAAATGTTGAACAAACTTCTCTTCAAGGAGCAAAGGTGAGGGCCATGATTTCTAAAAAAATCCTAATTATTTTATAAATGCCTCCACCATGGTGGATATAAGATACCAAAGAATCATCAGTGAAACTGATATTGGGAAGAGGGTGTAATTAAATCTGGAGAGCCAGAACAAGCAGGCTCAGGAATACCAGTGAACTTACCATGGTACTTTAGTCCATTTGAAGTCCATCAAATAAATGGGACATACATCAACCATGAACCTTATTTTACATAGGATTATAATTTCATAAACAGTTGCAGCATTCCATCAGGACTGTATTCCTTAATTCCTAAACTTAACAGAATCAAAATATTAGAAATTAAGCAGCATTTAAATGAATTTTTCATGGCATATCAGGTGGGAACATGTAATGAAGTCATCATACCTTGTTCTATTAGTTTCGTGAAACTCATATTGATTTTTGTGCCTGTACAAATGTTTTGGGCAAAAAGTAAATTGTGCAGTTTTGTTTACATCCATTATCAGCTTTGAGACTTCCTAAACTGTCTGTACTATCCTTCTTGCCCATTTAAGAATGATTCATTTTTATGGATGATAATTCAAATAAGATATACCCTAAAAAATTTGCAACCTACAGTAATTCTATGTATATTATAAAGGAAAAAATCTTCGGCGTCTCTGAGTAATTTTGCTACTGTTATGTCTTAGGCGACCCCTGTGAAAGGGTCATTCAACCTCCAAAAGGGGTCGTGACACACAGGTTGAGAACCACTGTTCTAGAGATATCATGCTTATCGGTGATCCAGGTTCTACACCTTAATAGTTGGAAATTTTGAACCACAGTTTCAACCATAAAATGGGGGAAAACACTCATGTGTTATTATGGTTATTATGAGCATTAAGTGTGGGGCCAAAGTAAGTTCACAGTTGTTCATATGAAAAATAAAGAATAATTAATAGGGGGAGAGGAAAATGGTGGCAGAGTGAATGGAAGCTACACAAATGATCTCCCAGGACCAAAAGGGAATTACAACTAAAATAAAGACAAATATTCAGAAAAAAGCAACAGAAAAGCAGCAGGACAGGACCATATAACCAGGGACACTGGTAGGAACTGCGGAGGTGTGAGAGGGTGGCGGGCTGGGAGCCCACGGACAGCAGCGGTCATAGCTGTGAGCAGCGCCCTCAAGGTTAAACTCCCAAGCCTGCTCCAAAGCGCAGAGAGACGGAACAGAACACTGGTTTGGCTACAGCCACTCACCTGGGGCTCCGGCAGAGGGAGGGCAGACTGGACTGGAACTGTGTGGGGACACCCGGGATTTGGAGGACACTCAGAGTTTTTGCTGAGTTGCAGCCACAAAGGACAGTGGCCAGTTTGCTCCTTCCCAGAGCTATAGGGAAAAGCAGCAGCCCCTCCCTCAGAGATTCATCCTTTTCCAGGTGAGGTAAAGAAATGCAAATTGAGGCTCATTAACAACCAGCATCTGTCCCACCCTCTGGAAATCCTCTTATGCAGAACACTGGGGCTATATTCCAAGGCCCTGAGTAACTGAGACTACTAGCCTCTAGATCAAATGGATTTAATAGATATCTACAAAGAATTATACCCCAAAACTGCAGAATTCACATTCTTTTCAAGTGCACATCAGACATTTTTAAAGATAGACCACATATTAGGGCACAAACTAAGTCACTACAAGTTCAAGAAGATTGAAATCATATCAAGCATCTTCTCAGATCACAATGGCATGAAACTAGAAATCAAATGCAACGAGACTTTTGCAAAGACTTTTGAACACATGGAGGCTAAATAGCATGTTATTGAACAGTGAATGGTTCTTTGAAAAGATAAACAAGATTGATGGACCCTTAGCTAGACTCACCAAGAAACAAAGAGAGAGAAGCCAAATACACAAAATCAGAAATGAAAGAGGAGAAATAACAACTGACACCACAGAAATACAAAGGATTTTTAACAAACATTATGAACAATTATATGGCAACAAATTTGACAATGTAAGCAAAATGGACAAATTTCTAGAAACACATAGTCTGCCAACAACTGAACCAGGAAGAGATAGGAAACTTGAACAGACCAATAACAACCAAGGAAATTGAAGATTAATCAAGACTCTCCCAGTAAACAAAAGCCTAGGTCCCGATGGCTTCAAGCACGGCTTCAAACATTCAAAGAAGAACTAATATCCATTCTCCTCAAACTATTTAAAAAAATTCAAGAAGAAGAAAGACTTTTAAACTAGTTATATGTGGCCAGTATAATTCTAATTCCAAAACCAGAAAAAGACACTACAAAGAAAGAATATAGGCCAATATCCCTGATGAACATAGATGCACTACCTTCAAAGAAACAGTCATAAGACTTAACAACTGACATTTCAACAGAGGCTGAGAAAGCAAGAGGATGACAGAATGAACTTCTTAAAGAACTACTTAAAAGTGTGAAGGAAAAATTGTCGTAAAATAAAATCTATTACCCAGTGAAAGAGTTATAAAAAAATAAAGTTTTTGCCCTGGCCAGTTTGGATCAGCAGTTAGAGCTTTGACCCATGGACCAGAGAGTCCCGGGTTCGGTTCCCGCTAAGGACACGTACATCGGTTGAAGTTTGTCTCCAGCCCCGTTTGGGGTCGTGCAGGTGGCAACCAGTTGATGTGTCTCTCTCACGTTGATGTTTCTCTCTCTCTCTGTCTCTCTCTGTCTCTCTCTGTCTCTCTGTCTCTCTTCCTCCCTCCCTCTCTCCTGCCCGATCTATCTCAAGATAAATGCAAAAAATGTCCTCAGGTGAGGATTAAAAAAAAAAAAGTTTAAATTTAAATATTTGAAATAAAAAAGAATCATCTATATAGACATATTAATGAGCATTTTTTAGTTGGAGAGAAAGGGAAGCCAAGTAGAAGCACAGAAAGGCAAGAGGTGGGCAGAACAATGGAAATGGTAACTATAATTCAATAAACTTTTGTTTTTTTTTATTATGAAACTATGCATCTCACCTTTATTACACGTCCATGACTATTATGGGTCCAGAACATCATAACTTTTATAAGACAGCGGCTGTTCACGTTTGGTTTTCCCATCAATAATTTATGAAACCAGTTAGTAATTTTTTATTATAATTCCGATGTTAATGTTCATGCCATGGTGTGGCAAACACAGTTAAAACTAACAAGAAACCCACGTGTTTCTATTTGTTGGCCTCTCTTGGAATGAGATTGAAATCATATTACTAATGATTGTCAATGAAATAGGGCCATGATATGTTTTACATTCTGCTCAAAGGCAGTTACTGGTTTGCTGAGCCCTCTATGGTTCTTTGTCAGCAGAAAGCCTAAAGGCTGTGGGTGCCACGCGACACAGATCGAGATGCCTGGGGACTGCGCAGCCTCGCACTGTCTCAGAAAAAAATAAATAGATCTCTAGGATGTCAACACTAAGATTTGGGGTCTGTTAGTAACAACAGTATCTATACTGATGGATTTTTTTTTTTTTTTCAATCCTCACCTGAGGATATTTTTCCATTTATCTTCAGATAGAGTGGGAGAGAGAGAGGGGGGAGGCATTGACATGAGGGGAACACATCAACTGGCCGCCTCCCACATAACCCCAACCAGTGCCAGGATGAACTGCAACCAAGATACGTGCCCTTGACCAGAATCAAACCCGAGATTCATTGGTCTGCAGGCCGACACTCTACCGCTGAACCAAACCAGCCAGGGCAGGTGTTATTCTTATATTCCAAAAATTTTGAAGTAATAACAGCTATTTGCCAACTGAGGAGACATCAGTAATCACCCCAAGATGGTGATATATGGGTCTGCACTTGAGGGTTATTGTGTCAACATATTTCAGCTGCAAACTGGCTGTTACAATAAACAAACAAAAAAAATGTTTATTACAGAATATTTAAAGTCTAAACCACAATAACACAAAAGTAATTTATCTATTGTGAGATGACTAGGTGATGGCATTTTAGTCATATTATGAATTATAGTTGTGCTGTAATAGACAGAAAAAATTTAATATAGAATGTTTAAAGTCTTCTCTACACCACAACAGGCCACAGGCAATTTATCCACTGTGCGATTATTAAGTTTGGCATTTGAGTCATATTACTAGTTATGTAAATAATTATGTAATTTGCATAAAATAAATGAAGTACAAATAGATGTTATATACCAACTTCACATAATGGTTTAAGAGGTATGTCTATAAAGTAATAACATTGATTTTTGCATACAGTATGGATACTGAAGGGGTTAAAAAAGAAGCAGAAAAAATGTAGTAGCTAAAATTTTAAGCAATGTTATCAAGAATAGAAGATACAGAGAATTATGAATAGATTTTATTTTAATTTCAAAATAATGTATGCTTGTTAAAAAATTAAAACAACTAAAGTGCATAATGTAAAAGGGTTTTTCCCTCTATTCCAAGCCCAGAATTAAACACCATTGACAATTTAGTACACTCTTCAGACCTTTAGAAATGCTTTTGAAACATAAACAGAACATGGTGAATTGGACAATATATACTGAAAGTTGAACATTACCTTCTCACTTAAAATACATCATGAACATTATTTTTTCATTAGATTGCACAAATTTAATTTGTTTGATAAATACTGCATATTTTTCTATAGCCTGCGATTTTAAGGTTAGAGAATTCCTCACTTGACAGACATTTTAAATGCTATCATTTATCCCTCATGTAAATATTGAAACGATATGTATGATTGCAGTTATTTCCTTTTTTAAAATTTTATTAAATTTTCTGTAGTGACATTGGTTAATAAGATTATTAGGCTTGATGTATACAATTCTATAATATATCATTTGTATATTGCATTGTGTGTTCACTACCAAAGTCAAGTTACATTCTGTTATATATTTGACCCCTTAGCCTCTTCTACCTTTTCCCCATCCCCTTGTCCTCTGGTAGCCACCACACTTTTGTCTATGTCTATGAGTTTTCGTTTGCCTGGTTTGTTGTTGTTGTTGTTGTTTTTAGTTTTATATACCACATGTGAGTGAAATGATGTGATTCTTCTCCTTTTTTGTCTGACTTATTTTGCTCATCATGATGCTCTCAAGATACATCCATGTTGTTGAAAATGGCAGTATTTCATTTTTTCTTATGGCTCAGTAGTGTTCCATTGTATATATGTATCATATCTTCTTTATCCAATCACCTATTGAGGGGCATTTAGGTTATTCCCATGTCTTAGTTACCATGAATACCATGAATAATGCTGCAATAAACATAGAAGTACATATATCTTTATGAATAAATATTTTTAAATATTTTGAGTAGATACCTAGAAGAGAGATTACTGGGTCAGCTCTATTAATTTTTTAGGAACCTCCATACTGTTTTCCATAGTGGTTGTATCAGTTTACCTTCCCACCAGAAGTGGAGGAGAATTCCTTTTCTCCATAACTTCTCCAACACTTGTTATTACCTGTGTGTTGATAAAAGCCATTCTAACAGGTGTCAGGTAGTATCTCATTGTAGCTTTGGTTTGCATTTTCCTAATAGCTAGTGAAGTTGAGCATTTTTTCTTATATCATTTGTGTGTCTGTTTTTCTGTCAATACTGTGTTGTTTTGATTATTGTCACTTTGTCGTATAATTTAAAGTCAGGGTGCGTGCTATCTCTTCAAAATCACTTTGGCTACTGGGGATATTTTGTAATTTAATTCCCTTGCCAACCTATGAATTTCTAAAGGGTGTTTGTTTGTTTTTTAGATCAAAATAATGTACATTTTAAGTTTTTAAATATACTGATAAAAATTTTCCCCCAAAATGTAATTATATATAGGCTCTTTCTAGGATCTTACAGTACATTTTTGATCCATTCTAGCCATATACTAGTACTTCATAGGCACCGTTTCTAGCTTAGTCCCACAGCTTATTATTTACCTCAACTATAAAGATTTGGTAATTTGTGGAAAGTTCTCATTATTGTTTTTAGTTTTCAAAACATTCTGTTTATCAAACTTTTTACAAGCTAAACAGCATCCATAAAATGTTCTCAATGGTACACTAACTGAAAATAATTCATTGTCTTGCTAAATTGAACATTTCCTTTGGGGTATTTCTAACTTAAACATGAACATGTGATCTATAAGTAGAGTTGGTATTTTGTCCATATAAAAAGGACAAGCAAGCTGTTAAAAGTCAACAAAAAGAGAGAAAAAAATGTGGGTGTCTGATGACATCTTTAAGAAGCTGAGCTTACCCGGAAATTATTTACTGCCAGATTCTTTCCTCTTTTTTATGTTTATTTATTTTTGTTACAGATGTTTCTCCTTTTTTCCCCCATTGACACCCTCCTCCCACTCCCACCCACCCTCCCCCAGCATTATTGTCTATGTTCTTGTCTACACATACATGCGTGTAAGTTCTGTGGTTTATCTCTTCCCTCCCACCACATCTACCTCTTCTGAGGTTTGTCAGTCTGCACCCCATTTTCACATCTCTGGGTCTATTTTTTCCCTCAGCTTGTTTTGTTCATTATATTCCACAAATAAGTGAGATCATGTGGTATTTGTCTTTCTCTGATTGGCTTGTTTTGCTTAGGATAATACTCTCCAGGTCCCTCCATGTCCTCTCAAAGGACAAGCAATCTTTCTTTCTTACAGCTGTGTAGTACTCCATTGTGTATATGTACCACAGCTTTTTTAACCACTCATTTATTGATGGATACTTGGGCTGTTTCCAGATCTTAGCAATTGTAAATCGTGCTGCTCTGAATATGGGGGTACATATATTCTTTCTGATTGGTATTTCAGGCTTCTTAGGGTATATTCCTAGAAGTGGGATCACTGGATCAAATGGCAATTCCATTTTTAATTTTTTGAGGATACACTATATTTTTTCCATCGTGGCTGCACCAGCCTACATTCCCACCAGCAGTGCAAGAGTCCCCTTTTCTCCACACCCTCTCCAGCACTTGTTTGATGATTTGTTGATGGCAGCCACTCTGGCAGAATTCTCTTTACATGAGAAAAATATGCTTTGCCCTCTCTTTCTGATAATTGAATTTTTAATTTGTAATCAAACATTTTCAACTGATAAACATGGTAAAAAATGTTCTGAAATGGTGGAATCTGAGCTGACTATTTGAATGAAGTGACAGAATAAGAAATGCAAATAGCAGGAGAGGGTAAATACAAATACTCTGAGCAGGAATGAACCAAATATCCTTAGTGCTTTTAGATCAAGAAGTCCTTTGGAAGTGAAGAGGAGTAACTGAAGAGATTTGTAGCAAGAAGGAAATAAGCAAGGGCCCTATTGAATGGGGCGGGAGGAAAAAAATAGAATAAAGAACTAATCATAGTGGTGTACTAGCCATAATCATAAGAAATGTTAATCATCCTTTGCGATGTTAATCATTGTTGCTTTGTTCTAATTACAGAGCGGTCTACTCTGACCTGGCTGGGAGGTTGCACCTTGGGAGTTTACCTCAGGAATGCTGTTTGTTCTCCTAATCTGAGGACAAGGGGGACTGCCTCTCATCACGGAAAGATTAACAACCTGATTATCAGAACACAGGACCCTGGACCTGTGACTGTGACTCACTAGTGACAGACCCTGCAGCCTTCAGCCCACATTCCTTCCCCTTGACTGTTACCATTTTACTCATTCCCCCCACCCTTTTTTTTTTTTTTTGCTTAACTACCCTTTATTACATAGTCATTGTTTCTCTACCCTTTAAAAACAACTGGCAAGTGAGCGTGGGGAGGGTAGGTTTTATGGGACGACCCACTGTTCTCCCATACTGCCAGCAATATTGAAATGAGCATTCATATGTGATTCAACCTCTTCTCTGCTTCATGGGCTCAAGTCGTGACAGGCAGCCCAGACTGATTCCTTGTCCGGTTTCACTATCATATAGCTGTGCCACGTTATGTGAATTTTATTAGTTAGAATGCTTCGGAAGGCTTTGAGTAGGTATGAAATTAATCAGATTTTAATGTTCGCAATTATAGTGTTGCTTCTCTGATAAAACTCTCTGAGGGATACAGAAGTGGAAAGAGGAGACCAGTTCACAAGGCTTTTCAGTAATTTCAGTGGTGCCTGGGTCTGGGTATCTGCTGAGATACTGAGAATTGATGGAATTCAGAGTATATTCCTTTTTTTTTTTTTTAATTCTCACCCAAGGATATTTTTTCCCATTTTTTGTTCAGATAGAGCGGGAAGGGAGAGAGAGAGAGAAACATTGACGTGGAAGGGACACATCGAGTCACTAACGACCAACCAGGGCCGGGGACAAACTACAACCGAGGTAAGCGCCCTTAGAGGGAACTGAACTCTGGTCTGTCTGGACCGCTGGCCGACGCTCTAACCGCTGAGCCAAACCGGCCAGGGCCAGAGTATATTCTTTAAGTTATTGCTAATAGGACCAGATGAGGACTTGGAACAAGAGATGTGACTAAATGATGGGTTGTACAAAGACTCTTGAATTTTGGTTCAAGCATCTACATAAGTAATAATAATAATTAAAAAAAAAAAAAAACTAGAAACATATGTGGGGAATGAAGATGAAAGAAGAAAATGTGAAGTTTGCAAAAAAACATTGAAAACATTGACATATCTATTTGACAGTAAAATGAGTAGACATTTGGTCATATGGGTTTAGAATTCAGGACGAGATTTATTTATATCCATAGGCTTTTCCTGTATCTCACAGGCAGTGAGGGTTAGATGCAAATTAGAGCCAAGCACAGCCTGAGAGAAAGGCACCATTGAGAGGTCAATAAGAGACCCGCAAAGAGACAGGATTCATCAAGCACAAGAGAAAAGGCAATTATGTCTCCAGGAAAAAAAAAAAAGAAGATATTTAATAATAAAAAATAAATACCTCTTTACATAGTTTCAAAATATTGATTACATATTGAAATATATTCTATATATAATTGTCTAAACTGAATTCAGCATATGGATTTAACACCTTTAAAAGCTGTTCTACATCAGACTCCAACGACACTAGGGTTACAGAGAGAGTATATACCAAATAGTTCCTTTCTCAAATTTAAATAGGTCAAAGACTTAAAAAGAAGGACACAAGAGCAATATTAAGAAATGTTTGGCAATGAGACAGTGGCCAGCTAAAAGTTTGATAAGATATCCAAATGAAGCTTGTGGATACCTGAGAAATGTATTTACAAACATGATAATATATGCACCATAAAATAATAGGTAGAGTTGGCTGGGTGACTCAGTTGGCTAGAGTGTCGTCCTATACACCAAATGGCTGTGGGTTCGATCCCCGGTGGGCGGGTATACTGGAGGCAACTGATCAATGTTTCATAGTCGCTCACCCTGGGCTCCTACAGACTGTTTTTTTTCAGCTTTCTTATTATTTAAATTGCTGATTTGATCCTGTGCTTTATGTACTGCACTATTGATTCCTGTAGTGTTGTCTTCATTTTAGTAAATGTATTCTTTATTTTTGGCTGTTTTTTTTTTAAATTTTTTTCTATTTTTATTTTTATATTTTCTATCTCTTTTTTTTTGAGGTTCTCAAAAGTACATTTACTTGTCATCCAAATTCATGAGCATCCTTATAACCAGTATTTTGAACTCTACATCAGGTAGATTGCTTGCTTTTGTTTGTTTGTTTGTTTTTGGTTGTTTAGTTCTTTTTCTGCAATTTTTTTTCTGTTCTTTCATTTGTGACATTTTTCATTTTTTTATTTTTTGTCTCCTCATATTGTGTGCCTCCCTGTGTTTGTTTCTATATATGAAGTAGAGATGCTATGTCTCCTGGGTTTGGTAGAGTGGACATATGTAGTAGGTGTCCTGTAGAGTCCAGTGGCTCAGCCTTCCCTGTTCCTCAAGCTGGGAACTCCTGGTGTTGACCCCATATTCTGTGTGGGCTTTGCACAACCTACTATTATAATTGAGCCTTGATTGCTGTTGTTACCTCAATGGACGCAGTTTACCCCAGGCTCAATGGCTTCAAAGACTTGCCGTGACCACCATGGAGGTTCAGCTTTCCAGGGGCCAAACCCACAGAGCAGGACTTACTTCAGTGGGGCTCTGGTGCCTGCTGAGTCTGCCCCTTGAGTCTCACTTGTAGAGGTGACTGGGTATTGCTTCAACATGGTCTGAAGCTGTCCACTGGAAGCATTGGTTCTGTGGCCTCCCAAGAGGGCCATCCAGCATGAGAACAAAATGATCTGCAGATGGCTGCTCCTTGCACTGGGCTTGGAGGTGCCCAGGTAAAGACAAGCTGAGCACCAGGGCTGGTTGCCACTGGTGCCAGACCAGGGCCACTTAGCAAGAGGTTGAGGCCAGATGCTGCTTGTTTGAGAGATTTTAGGAAATGCCAGAGAATGAAGCAAAACAGGCCATTTTTATGAAAAAGCCACTGCAAACGGCCTGTGTGAGACCACAAGTTGGGCAGTGTGGAACCTCAGGGAATCACCAGGGTTAGTGAACAGTGTTAGCCAGATTGATAGGAGACTCAGATATGACACCCACCTGCAGGGGCTGTGGGGGAAGTTTTTTAAAAAGGAACAATAGCCTCTTCCAGCACTTGTGTCTGTGAGCAAGCTGCCCCACCAGCTCTCACTCTGACACCAGGCAATTAAGTTCCTCTCCGTATGTCTCTGGTGCCTCTCAAGTTGCTGCCTCAGCTCTGGAGCTCAGAGTGAGTGAGTCTGAATAAGTCTGGGCATAGACCCTTGAAGAGAAACACCTGAGATTCCAGCAGCCCTTCATCTTACTTCGCCACAACCCCTCTAGTTTTTACAGCCAGAAGTTATGGGAACTTCTCTTCCAGGCTCTAGAACAGAGGGCTTGGGAACCTGGTGCGGATCTCTCACTCATCACAGGGGACCTCCACAGCCAAGATATCCCTCCGGATTTTTATGCACCAAACCTGAATGTGAAACCAGACCACTCAACACCTCCATCCCTCCTATCAGTCTGGATGTAGCTTCTTCTTTGTATCCTTAGTTGTAGGATATCTGGTCAGCCAGATTTCAGGTGGATTTGAGTGATGGTTCTTCTGTAGTATAGTCATAATTTTGATGTAGTTGTGGGAGGATCTGAGGACATTTACCTCAAAAATATATTTTTCTTTGCAAACTTATTCTTCAAAAGTTTCTATTTCTTTAATTTTTTTTTTTTTTTTTTTTTTATGTTTTTGTTGAAAACTAGCACACAAGCACACACAGAGTCAGGATCATCAGTGTCACTGCCTCCCATGTCTATGACACAGACGAAGCTTCCATCTCCTATGAAGGCAATGCCTTCTTCTGGGAAATCTCCTAAAAGAGCCTCCTCTTCTTGAGAAGGTGCCACTCTTTAGAAATATATTCATGAAAGTTTAATTGTTTTGTTTTGTTTTTCAACATAGATTTTCTTTAAGTGGCTAATGTACCATAAGCATTCCTCTTTATTAATGAATGCCTTTTGGTTTTAGGGTCCATGTTTTCAAACTCTGTAAGGAGCTTGTTGAGGTCTGCAAAAGCTTCTTTCAAACCTTCACTGTGAATTTTCTTTGAGGGGTTGTCTTTTTCATCTGCTGCAGTTTTTGTTTCTCTTGTCTCTTCTTCAGCTATGCATTCCTGTTCCAGTTTCTTCAACTCTCATTTAACCATTACCTCCAAGAGCTCCTCAATGTTGTCCTGCTCCGTACCCAGGTTAATGTTTGCCATCTCAACCACAGCCTCGTTGATTTTTTCAATCTCATCATCCTTAGAAATCCTTTGAAGTAATGAAAAGATTTCTTGAGTGTCTTCTTCCAGATGCTATTCATGCACTCTTGACATCACCCCAAAACTAACTAAGGGTCTTGATGCAGCCATAGATATTATATCGTACTAGAATTGCATCAGTGTATTGTCAGTGTTTTTCTGAGTTGTCCCAATACGCAGGGCAAATGTTGTCCTCAGGTGGTAGGCATTTAAAAGCTGCTCCAGTCCTGGCCAGTTTGGCTTAGAAGTTAGTGTGCCAGCCTGTGGACCAAAGGGTTATGGGTTCAATTCAAGATCAGAGGCGCATACCTGAGTTGCAGGTTATATTCCTGGCCATGATCAGGGTCATGCAGGAGGCAACCGATTGATATGTCTCTCTCAGACTGATGTTTCTCTCTCTCTCTTTTTCCCTCCCAACTCTATCTAAAAGTCAGTTGAGTCCTGGCCTATTCAACTCAGTGGTTAGAGCGTTGGCCCGCAGACCAGAGAGTCCCGGGTTTGATTCCCGCTAGGGGCACATACCTTGGTTGACATTAGTCCCCGGCCCCGGTTGGGGTCATGTGGGTGGCAACCAGTCGATGTGTCACTCTCACATCAATGTTTCTCTTTCTCTTTCTCTTCTTCTCTCTTTATCTCTCGCTCTATCTGAAGATAAATTCAAACATGTCCTCGGGGGGTAAGGATAAAAACAAAAACAAGCTAAAAATCAGTTGAAAAATATCCTCTAGTGAGGATTAACAAAACAACAAAAAATCTACTCTAAATCCTTGACCCATTGGTTGGGTCAAAGAGGTGGTGTTTGTAGTAAGAAATATCACTTTGATGTTGGGATGAAGACTGTCAATTAAAGGAGGGTATCTGAGAACATTATCAACAGTAAGCAAAATCTTGAAAGGTATTATTCCCTAAATATCATTTTTCCATTTTGCTGGCATAGTAATTGAGAAAGTCATCTTAGAAGAGAAGCTGGGTTATTCATGACTTCTTATTATCTTATTGATCATATGGTACACTGGCAGTATACGCTTACTGATATGCCTTTAGGCCCTGCGATCCTCACTGTGCCAGGTCACAAAGGATTTCAGTTTCCATCCTGCAACATTGCCCCCAAAAGACTTGAAGTATGATATTGACTTAGCCTCCGTATGAGGGAAAGTCTTTTCAGGCATACATTTCCAAAATAGCGAAGTTTCATCCATACAGGATATTTGCTCTGGCAAGTAATTTTTTCCCCCCATAATCAGCTTATCTAGAGTTTCCAAAAATTTTCAGCTGCCTTCACTTCAGCCCTAACAGACTCACTATTTACTTTCACATTATATAATATATCAAAATATCGAATTGCTTAATCCACCCAGAGCTAGCAGTAAATTCAACAACTGTAACTGTGTTCAGTCTTTTCTTTCAATATAGCAAACTAACTTCTTCCTTAGCTGCCTGACTCATGGTGCTGAGCGGGATACACCTCTATACGAGGTCTTCAGTCCAGGTCATTAGAAGTTTCTCCATGTCTGATATAGTCTCTTCCTAAATTTGTCTTAGTCTCATTGTCTTCAATGAAGCAGATCCTTTAACAGCTTTTGTCACTTTGTTCTTGCTCTTCAAGATCATAGCTATGGTGGAATTGGACATGCCTGACAGGCGAGCAATAACCAGCTCTGATTTTCTTCCTCCATAGTACTTAATCACTTCTAATTTTGTTTCTAGGTCAGTTACTGAATGTGGCTTCTTATTGGACACATTAGCAGTGAATTTTATATGCTTAGGGGCCATGATGAACAAAACAACCTGAGATTAAATCAAGTACAAGAGAAAGTGATGCAGTAGAGACACAGTAAACAGGTATATGAGGATGCTACAAGGCTAACACAACATACTGTTCTACAGCAAACTGGTATTTTTATAAGTAATTTTTTTTTTTTGCAGTTTTAGGTGCTCAGTAAAATCAAGAGGAAGGTACAGGGATTTCCCATAAACCTTCTATTCCTACACATGCATCAACTCCCCATTATCCACATCTTCCACCAGAGTAGTACACTTGTTATAACTGATGAAACTACATTGGTGCATTGTAATCAGCTAAAGTCCATAGTTTACATTAGCATTCATTCTTTGAGTAGTACTTTCATAAGTTTTAACACTTGTATAATGGTATATATCCATCATTATAGTACAATATAACATGTTTTTTTCTGCATTAAAAATCTTCTTCTCTTTGCTTACTCATTCCTGCCCCAACCTTAACTCTTGACCACCACTGATTTTTTTTTTAATGGTTTCCATAGTTTTGTCTTTCCCGAAGAGTAATGTAGTTGAAATAATACTGTATTTAGCCTTTTCAGATCTGTTTCTTTCATTTAGTATTAACCTCTTAAGCTTTCTCTATGTTTTCCATGACTTGATAATTCATTTTTTTTTAATGCTAACCATACTGCACTGTGGGGATGTACAACAGATTATTTCATCCATTTATATAGGTCACCTTGGTTGCTTTCAAGTTCCATAATGTTTTTGTGAACAAAGACATCTCTATGGAACTGGAGAGGTGACACTAGAGAATCCTGGATATTGGATGTTTGTACTCTGGCAAAAAAACAGTGCAACTCTTAGGAGTCCAGAGTAGTAGTCATAACTCTATTCAAACTTGGTTCCCGACTTAACTTACTACCCTGGAAAATTTGTTTAACCTGTTTGATCCTTGGCTTCTTTATCTGCAAAATGCAGAAAATATTAATATTTTATCTCATGGTTCTTTGAGAATTAAATACAATTATTTCTTTGAATACCACCAAAAACATCTCATGCCTTTGTTAATGTCTTTTATTGTTACAGTTATTAATTTTTTAAATCAACTATACCTCATACTAGCTAAATATACATATGACTTAATACAAAGAATTGTCATACTTTGACCCAAATGTGAAAATGAACATCTGTAATTTTTTTTTTTTAAGAGTGGAAGGGAAAGGAGAGAGAAGGAGGGAAGGAAGAAGGGCGGGAGAGAGAGAGAGACTTATTGTTCCACTTATTTATACATTCATTGGATGCTTCTTGTGTGTGCCCTGACCAGGGAGAGAACCCACAACCTTGGTGTATTGGAGCTATGCTCTAACCACCTGAGCTACCCTGCCAGGGCCAACATCTGCAGGCTTTTAAACCAGAATGAACCTGTTAGACTCTGTGTCAGCATTAGTCCTTGGTTTCTACATTTTTCTGCTATTATTTTATAATGCATCTGTAGCAGATCCAGATTTTAGCTTTTAAGTGCTTTATTTTCCACATAAATTGGAGATTTTTCTCTGCTGAAATTATTTCTCATACAGCTGTGTAATACAATTACTATTACACATAATTTAGTAGGATTAATTATCATTATGTTGTTGATGGGGTCTGGTACAATTATTAAAAGATATCAAGTGCTCAAATATCTCATGGCTAAGTGTTAGCAACTCTTTCTTCTTATTACTTTCATTGAAAAGAAACAATAACTATATTCCAAATTTTAGATCATTTTCTAAGCTAATCATCTATTAGATGCTGAATTCAAAGTTCTTTTATTAGCATTAGTTCAGGTAAAAATTTATAATATATTTAGTAGAAAAATGCATTTTATTTAATCATGAAATATATTTTAGAATATTCAGTCATTTGTATGTGTCATTTAAACAGTTTTCATCACTTAATTTCAGGTATCAGGGCTTTAAAAAAAAAACTATTATGAATTCAATCATGTTAAATAATTTTGATATAATTAGCCATTTTATGAATCCATTTTAAAGGATACTGGTGACCTGCCCCCATCTATATTATAGCTGCTGTATTCTTGTACTGCACAATGAAACATGATGGACCTTAGTACTTCCACAGCTACTTTATCATATATGTTGACAATTATGTGCAATAAAGTAGTATAGCAAACAATGACATAGAGTTCACAGATGCTTATCACTCCAAACAAGACAGATTTTATGGCATTAGGCCCCTTAGAAGCCAGCGAAAACTATTTGAAGTGTCAAAATATATATATAGTTCAATAATGAATTATTCCTTTGCAATCACTTCATGTGAAAGCAATCCCTAGGAAGGCAACAATTTAAAGGGCAAACTCTGTGATGGGGCAGTGAAGCTGTTTCCGCTGAGATGTATGCATTTGTTAGATTTCATTGTAAATGAAGGGCATGAGTCTGATCCACCACAGTCTCCAAGTACCTCCACATTGTATGACCAGACCTTCACCTAGGTCAAGTCACAAAAGCACATACCGTCCATGGGCAACGTAACCTGAAGGCTATCCCAGCACTATTGCTTTGTTGCTGAAATTTTTTATTTTTAAAATGATTTGCTTAAAAACAAAAAACTGAATTCAAAAAGTTTACCTTTGATCAGTGCTGCTTCCCCAGAGGTCAGCTGGTAGCACTTTATTAGACAGAAAAGAATTTGCACCTCAGTGAGAACTCACTCCTGGTTAGGTGTAGACGTTGCCCTGGGGAAGGGTTGAGAGTTATCACCCTGTGGAATGAATGATCTCTGTTTGAATCTTAATCTGAAGCAGAGAACTAATAAGGAACAAGTTCAATGTACATGAAATAACTTAGATTCTTCTCCTCCATATGCCTATGCTGGCATTTAAATGAGCATTGATAGCTTTGATTGCATTAAATATAACGCATTAAATTACAACCATACTCTTATAGACTTGCTTTTCTTTCCTTTGCCTCTTATAGTGTTAACCTAAATTGTTAACAAAAACATCTCTAATGGGTAACAGCTTATATGTGGTTAATTTATAGGTATAAATGCCCCAATAAGCATTCTCTATTTTTCTGTGTCAAACAAAACAAAACAAAACAAAAAATCCAGAACTTGGTTTGGGGAGACCTTAATTGAAAGATTATTGCTAAAAAGAAAAAAAGGCTATGGCAACAGGGGAAACCCTGCAAGCATGAGATTTACAGTCAGTTTCTTAAAGTTCAGGCAGAAAAAGTATTAATTTCCTTCCTTCCTCCATCCCACCCTTCCTTCCTTTTTTTTTAAAAAAAAAAAAAAAAAGGGAGCAGTAAACTAGGCCAACAAGAACCAGGATCAGACAACTGATCATGAGCAGTCTTTCTTTGTGTCTGCCTAGGGAAGGGGTTGTTCCCCATTCCATGGCCTGCTTACACGGATAATGAGTCAAACTTCAGAAAACTGGAGAAATAAAATCATGGCTGAAGTGTGGTAGGTGATATTAGTGCACATGTTTTTCCTGATGGGTCAGTGAGGACAAACCGTGATTTATGAGGCAAAAAATATGTATTTGGAGGGCCTATGTCTGACCTTGTTATAAATAAAGAAGGTGCAGGGCTGGGGGGTGGACATTGATTCACCTTATTTAAACCACAAAACAATTTAAGTGTTTTTGTTGTTGTTGTTGTTTTTCTTTTTGTTTGTTTTGTAGCAAGCCATTTTCCAGAAGGGTGGAGACATTTTTAACAGTTGTTATATTCCAGGAGCTCAGGGTTCATGTAAAGTTGAATATTATCAACCCCAGTCTTCAGTGCTTTCCAATCAAGTTGTTTTCTTTTACAGTGTGTCATCTGGCATGTAATTTTTAAGAATACTAGTAAAATAGGAAAAAATGTACCTCAACTTTCCCTGGCGCCCTCTTCTCTGTCTCTCACCTGTCTGTCTGCGATGTGGCCATCAATTCCCTCACTAGTCTTCTGCTGTGGCCTTTTCACTGTTCTCCCTGCCTCTCTATCCTTTTCAAACCATGCACCCTAAGGTCAAAGTTATGTTTCTGAAATGCTGAACCTCCCTTGGAATTTCATGGTCTAAAACAGCCTAACAATGGGATAAACTCTAAACTCTTTTGGACTGAATAATTACCTTTTCCAGGTGGCCCTGAACTCAAGCTTCCAGTCTCCTCTGCCTGCCACTTACATTCTGGGTGTCACCATAATACAAACAATCTTTGAACATGCCAAAACCTTATGCCACGTTTACATGTAGTAGGCACTTGCCCTATAATGATTTTCTTTCTTATGGAAAATCCCCGTGCTGCTGTGTCTTCTTCTCCTTTTTCTCCTTCTTCTTCTACTTCTCCTCCTTCTCCTCCTCCTCCTTCGTTCTCCTTCTCATTCTTCCTCTTCTTCTTCCTCCTCTTCTTCTTCTTCTTTTGAAATTTATCTTTACTGATGAAAGTATTATAGATGGCCCTCCCCCCCCCCCCCATTGACATCCTCCTCCCTGTTCCCACTATAACCCCCTGCCTTCACCACACCATTGTCTAGTTGTGCATATGCATGCAAGTTCTTTGGTTTATCTCTTCCCACCACTCCTAAACCTGTTTCTTCTGAGGTTTGTCAGTTTGTTTCCTACTTCCATATCTCTGGATTTTTTTTGTGTGTGTGCCAGATTATTTTGCTTATTATATTCCACAAATAAGTGAGATTATGTGATACTTGTCTTTCTCTGACTGTCTTATTTCATTTAGCTAATACGCTCCAGTTCCCTTCATCCTGTCTCAAAGGGTAAAAGCTCTTTCTTTTTTACAGCTGCATAATATTCCATTGTGTAAATGTACCGCAGCTTTCTTTTATCCATTCATCTACTGATGGGCTGTTTCCAGATCTTAGCTATTGTAAATAATACTACTATGAACATAGGAGTTTATATATTATTTCTCATTGGTGTTTCAGGCTTCTTAGGATATATTTTGCTCATACAATTCAACAAAAGAAAGACAAAACAATCCAGTTAAAACATGGGCAGAGGTTCTGAATAAACACTTCTCCAAAGAGGACCAAGAAACATACAAATGGCCAAGAGACATATGAAAAAGTGCTCAATGTCACTAATCATCAGAGAGATGTAAATTAAAATGGCTATGAGATATCATCTCACACCTGCCAGAATGGCTGCCATCAACACATCATTAAACAGCAAGTTTTGGCAGGATGTAAAGAAAGGGATATTTTAGTACACTGTTGGTGGAAATGCAGACTGGTGTAGCCACTGTGAAAAACAATATGGTGTTTCCTCAAAACATTAAAAATAGAACTGCTATTTGACCTTGTGCTTCTTTTAAATTTGGTTTCGTTTCATCGTATTTGCAAGGCTTTTTTTCCTGGAGCATTTAATGAGATTTAGAGGCTTATTCTGTTCCCTCATAACACTTTGAGACAAACTATCATTAAGCCAATTATCATCCTATATTTTAATTTTTCACAAATTGTAAGCACCTTAGTGTCTTAAAAAAAAGTCATGTCTTTTTATTTATTTTTAAAGCCTAAGAGAATTGCTAATACATAACTGAAAATCAGTTAGTATTTTTTAAATGAGGCAAAGAAAGAAGCTTCTCTTTTACAACAGGCAACATTAAAGCTAATCCAGAAGAAATGTGTTTTTTTTCCTTGAAGATTACCAGAAACAGACATTTAAAGCTTCCCTAAATATAACATTTTTGTAATGCAAACATCAAAATAACAATCTACAATAATGCCTAACCAAATTATTTCCTTCTTACTTCCCTATTGTTCAGTTATATGAAAATGAAGAGAGGCTAGAGAAAGCTCATTTTTACCAAAGCAAAACTAAACTGAACAACACCAACAAAACAAACAAATGAAAAACAATGATTTGATGTGAGATTTTGTTTTTTATTCTATGCTAACTCCCATTTTTATCCTTCATAATTCTATTGACTACAACTTTAAACTTTCTGTGTCCAATATGTTTAAGTGAATTTATAAAGGATGTTATCAAAACCTAGATATAACACATCTGTATCACTTTGACTAATAAAAAATAATTCAGATAGATTAGTGTCAAAACTTTAAAATATCTCAAAGGTCATATTTTCATAACTATAATATGATAAATTTCCACCATAATATTAAATTTTTTTCTTTACCTGTATTTCAAATAAATTGCTATTCTACTTTAACCTATTTTTCATGCCATGTGTAAATTATATTTTGCTCCTGAATTCTATCAATTTTCACTTGTCATGTTGAAATTGAATACTGACTTAAGTACTTTTGTTCATGAAATTTATTTTGTAAAAATGAAAATTAATTTTGTGATGCAGATTCTAATCGACTTTAATTTCAAACCACATACAAATTTGAAAAAATATGCTTATCATTAAGAAATATAATGAACATAATAGATTCTGATTATTCATAAGAAAATACATATATAAATTTCTTCAATGTAACACTATTTTGTATGATTCTTATTAGAATAAGACACACTAAACTGATAAAAATATCGTGTATTAATCTTAGACATGGTTTCTCCACCATGTTTTTATGGTAATGTGACATTAGCTTTTTGTAATAAGTAAGTTTTTATGTTAATATTTAGAGAAAAAATTCAAGCCATCAAAACACATTTTATCTTCATAATGTGTATTTAGATCAAGAATAATAACTGACAGTACAAGGGAATGATATTTCTTTTACCTCATTTGTCTCATATTGAGACTAGAGATACATGGTTATAAGTCATTGAATAAGCTTTTGAATCTCCTTAGGGGCCTCTCTATATTTCATAGTACTAAAAATGAAATGTGAATATTTTCTTAAAAATAGCATTATAGAATAACTACTTTCTTTACACATTTGAAACCGGTTTAAATATGTGCATGATAAAGAATACGTTGTTTAGGAAGATGTAGTGTGTTCTGAGAAACAATATACAATCTGACATTGCAGAAAAATAGAAATAAATTTTATAAGAGAAAAGGAAAGCTATGCAATGTGCCTGAAAGTAGTCAAAATTACGAAATGTGTTTCTTTGTACTTGCAGTGTGTTTTATTGTATTTACCTTCAACACAGGTTAGCAGGTATTTTCCCATATGAACAATTTTGAATGACAGGTGTATAAAAGCAGTTGTAAATTGCTTTTAAGAACAGCAACATCTATGACACACACAAAAGATAAGAATATATCAAGGTAGTGAAGTATTCATCCCTATAGTTATGCATTCAACATGCATTTATTGTGCGCTTTCTATATTCTAAATAGCATGCTGGCACAGCAGGCATAAAAGTTGAATAACGAAAGGAATTATGTACACAAGTTGTTATGGTAACATTAAGTAAATAAGCTATCCTATTGGGATGTCAGAGAAAAGTTCACAGAAACCATATTTTTGGGACTCAGTTATGAATTATCAGAAGGAGACAGCTATATAGAGAGGATAGAAAATTATTCAAAACAGAGAGAATGGAATGTAAAACTCAAGAATCTGGAATACCCTGAGGAAGGCCGGGAATCAGCAGTGGCCTATCATTGGAGTGCTGTGTGGAGGAACAAGGCAAAATGTAACTAAGGCCAAAATTTGAAGATCATCAGTTGCTAAACTGAAGTATCCCAAAACCATTCTAAAAGTTATTAGTGTTATTAGTATTATCAGCAAAATAATCTAATGATCAAATTAACATTTTAGAAGAACAACATGGCATTATTTAGGGAGACTGACTTGAGAGGAATCAACTGGAATTTAGGAAATAATTTAAAAAACTATTACAATAATACATGTGAGAAATAATATACCAGGAAGCATTTGCTTCCTATGGGAAGAGAATGGGAAGAATGGGAGATATTAAGGCAGTAAAACCTATTGAACTTAACGAATTAAGTGGTTTGTGATTGAGAGAAAAAAATCATATGCAAATTGGCTTCTAATTTTCTGTAGATTGTGACTGGGCAAATGGAGGTGTTATTCACAAGGTCACAGAACAAAGGACTTTGGGAATAGATGAGTTTTCAGTAGAAGCACTTATGTGGCATCAAGGTGAAAATTACTCTTGGTCACACATAAGTCTTCTATATTACTAGGTAAATGTATGAGGAGTTGCATATGTTCACTTTGAATTTGTAATGTAAAAATACACGTTTATATCAACATTTTAAGTAAACATGGTTTTAAACAAAATTTCATACATTTTTTAAAATTGTGTGAATTGCATGTAGTTTGCCCATGAGAGAAAGCCAAAATGAACAAAAAAGAGGTCAGATATTAGGCTAAAAGATGTGAAGACAAAAAAAAAAATTTAACCCAGTCATTATAATTAGCAGCATTAAATATTCACATTTCCAATTAAATTTGGAGAAATGAGAGGTAATTATTACCTATTATCTCTCATTTGACCTAGAAAACCATAATTATTTTGAATCAAAAGTTCCACGAGGTGTAATTTACCCACTATGCTGGTCAGTTGGAGCTTGAACTCAGTATTAAAAATATCCCCGAATAAAGAGTTAATGCCTTTAAATCCCTTAGTTACGAATAAAACTTGTAGAACTTGAAGCAATGCCAAATGATATTAACATTTTGGGCTGAAAAAGTATATTTGCATGATATACTTACTTCAGTCAGGTTAATTTGTTTGTAGATAACCAAACTCATAAATAAATGTTGCTTAAATAATGAGTTCATAGTATATATTTTATTTAATAAGAATTTTGAACTTAGGAAATTCTCAGCTGTCCACTCTTCTGTTCTCATCATCTCAACTTACGTCCTAGATTTCCCTCCCTGAATTTAAGATAGCTGCCACAGTTTTAGCTGTATGGCCCCCGAAAAAAAAAAGACAAGAAAAAGGGAATATTTTGCTTTTTATGTCTCTCTCTTTGCATTATAGATAAAACCTCTTTTTTCCTGAGTTCCCACATCATCAACTTTTCCCACCATTTTTCAGGTTTTCTTCACCTGCCTATCATTATACATTTCTACCCAAGAGAAGCAGGCTTTGTACTAGGGATGGGACAGGTTGACATTCCCTTGGAACACAAAATGTGGACAAATCCTGAATTCTGTTATTAAGGACATAACTAGAAATGACTATTGGTTTGACAACCAGATGTATCTACCACAGCTTGCAATAGTGATTTTTTTTTTTGATATGCAAATTGATAACTGGAAAATATTTAGACAAAGTTTCCCCAAATATACTTACAATTCCTATAGAAAACATCTTATTTTCCTTGGTTTTAGTTTCTCTAGAACCTAGCACAACACGTGACTCCTATCAGGTACGAAGGACATTTAGATTGGGGATGAAAGGGGCCACGTGCTAACCTGACAAGCTCAGGGAAGGCCTGTGCGGTGGCCTTGCGAAAACAGAGACCTAAAGTCACCACAAAATGGTCTGAAAAAACTTTTATTTTATTATTTTTTATTTTTTTAAAGTGTATTAAGATTTAATTCCTCAATCATCACCTGTATTTCGTTACCGCCTGCTTGGTGCCAGGCACTGGGTTGCTGCTGCCAGGTGAGCCTGGCCCTGCCTCTTGAGGCAAACTTTTAGTTATAAAACTTTTTAACTAAAAGCAGTTTATGGCAGCTAGTCGTGTCCTAGGCTAGAATCTTCCCTGACATAAGTTAGTCTTTACCTTAACTGTGTCTGTCTATTACCTTTTGAATCTTTGATAACATTGTTTTGGAAGGTCAAGGTCAGTCCCCCTTTTCCATCCCCTTTAGGGCATCACTACCATTTTTAAAATGTATTTAAGATTTCTTCCTCGTCTTAAGATATAATCACGGGGACTGAGTTTACCTTGTTACCCATAGAACTGAGAAATTAGAAGAAATATAAAAAGCAGCAGGTTTATAAGATATTGGACATCAGGCAACAAAGAAAAATTATCAAAAGACCAATAGCAAATGAGGTGGTTTGTAATACTGGTTCAGCGAACCGTCACAGTGTAAGACTTTAAGGAGTAAAATTATAAAGAAGATAGGTTGTACAGGTTATTTTAAATATCTTTCATAAAAATATTGCTGAAAATTATTATTACTATTTTAAATATGTTTTTATTGATTTTTTTAGGAAGAAAGAGAAGTATAGAAACATCAGTCGGCTGCCTCCTGCATGCCCCTTATTGGGGATCAGGCCTGCAACCTGGGCATGTGCTCTGACTGGGAATCAAACTGTAACTTCTCAGTCCATGGGACAATGCTCAACCCACTGATCCACGTCAGCCAGGCTGCTTAAAATGTTCCTAATAGACTGGACATGAAAATTAGTCTAAAAAGTACTGTCTCTAATATTTGGTTGAGTAAATGTTCCTTGGTAACCAAGTACAAAACATGAACTAAAAGTCTAATATATTATTTTTCCTTATCTAAAAAAGTTCACATTTATTTCTGCTTTGATTTTCATTGGCATAGCTCTTCTTACTATTCCCCCAATACATCTCCTCTTCTCTCTTTTTTACAGAAGGGTTTAAACAAGGTAATGAGAGCCAGTTTGAGAAGATTATATTTCTGTAACATAGAATATTTTTTGTTTATACCCCCAATTTTTAATGCAAATTATATTAGTTTCACCTTAGTGGTAAAACTACTTTCAATCTCTTCTAAAATCATCAGCTGTTTAACACTTCCACTGCCTGAGGTTCTGTCTCCTATCCACACACACACCAACACTTTTTTTTTTTTTTTTAATTTTGGAAGTGATTACAACTCTTGGAAATTCTAATAAGAGATACACTTGTCCTCAATTCTGGTTTTCGGGACATGTGGAATGAATGGATTAGGATGTAGATCTGATACTAAGAACATGATCAAATTAAGTCAGGAGAGTATCTTTAATAAAATATACAAAAATAGATTGCATTATTGTTCTCTGTTGAGTAGAGAACCTATTTAAAATTTTAGAATAGAATATCTGTGATAAAAAAAACATTTAAGAGTGGGACTTTTAATGTGTTCGTAAGTGCATTTTCATAACTATTTATAGTAAGATATTATAAAGTAATAAAAAAAAGATACATACTTCTAGTAAAAATAATAGCATTAAGAAAAATGGCATGAAAATATTAATAAATAAAACTGTTGTAGAAATTAGAAAATGTTCTTTTATAAATCTCATGATAACAGTTCTCATTTCATTTTAATGAGAACATATAATTTAATTTATTTTAATGAAATGTTAGAGAATAAATTAAGCAAAATCAGACTCATAATGAGTGAATTTAGGAGGGAACATGTAGAACATTGTGATGAATTGCTAAATGCTTAGAAAGTAATTATTGAAATTACTGGATAATAGATCTAAATTTCAGTCCCAAACTAGAGATAGTACATGGAACAAAAGCAGCTCTGAAAGTTTTCTCGTTAATCAACAAGAACATGCACACTGTGCCATTATCCATAGAAAGTTGTTGCATCCACACTGTGTGTTCTTCTTCCTCAATCTGACCTCAACGTCTTTCCCTTGCATCCATCCACCCAGCCTCATCAAATACTTCTCCCCGGTGTGCGTGTGTCAGGGTTTAAAAGACTGGATGGATTTCAGATTATCTCACACAATAAAAAAATGAACAAACAAAACATCGACAACAATAAAACACAGGCAGAGGTATGTGCCCTGTTCCTTCTGTTCCACTTTTGGCATTAATGTGTCTTTTACCAAACAATATAAAGAATTTTGATTATCCTGTTTACTAGGATAACAAAATATGCTGACAATAAAGATGAGTGTGAACGCTGAAGGAAAAAAAAGCTGGGAGCTTTTGAGAATTTCTAATACTGCCAAAATATTCTGTGTTGACCATATAAATTTAAGCCAAAAACAACATTCTAAAATTAGTAGATATATATTAGGGGGGGGGGGGCTGTTTAACCTATATTATTCCTGATATTACTTGTGGAAACAATGTATTAGAAGTATACAGATATGTCCCAAATTACCATGCTCCATTTTTTAAATATATTTTCAGGGATTTAGATGACTTGGAAGGTAGAGAACACCAATTTTCTCAACTGTGCTTCAGTAGCTCTGGGCGTTTAGTGCACTACCAAGTGAGCACACAATGACAACTCTGTAAATAAATGAATGAGTGATTTTTTCTAACGCCCTGGATTGGGACACAATGAGAAGAAAGAAAGAACTGAAGTAAGATGATTTAGTAGAATAGCCGTAGGCAAATGCAAGATTATTTAATTTCCCCATAAAATGTTACCGTGTTATTGTACACCTGTAATCAACTCTCATTTCCCCTTCACAAAAAAATGTCTTTTATTTTCTCACCATCCATTTTTTAAAAAATATATTGAAGTTTATTTTATTAACAAACATCTCAAAAAAAAACCTCTCAAAAGTCAACAATAAATATGTATTATTGATTTATGTAAATTCTTTAGCAATTTATCAAATATTACCTCCATCCCAAGTCATTTAGTTTCCTATACCCTGTCCACCACTCCCTTTGTAGGAAATATGTTATTTTGCAAATTCCTTTTATAGTCTCTTGACATATATATTTCTGATATATTCCAAATATTTACCTCCTTTCTAGAACTGTCTCTTTACCTCTGAACAAATATATCCACATTACACCAAACACATGTATAAAACTTTACATTAGTTACTTCCTCTAAGATGTCATATATGGAGTAAATAAGTTTCATTTTTTTAACTTTTCCTTTAGAAAAAGGAGTCATCTTGATTTCTTACTCTTACATCTCAAGGGCACTTATAAAGTACTATCAAAACTTTGTTTTAATAAATGTGTTGGGAAAATTGGACAACTTCATGTAAAAAAGTGAAACTAGACCTCCAACATATGCCATACAAAAAAATAAACTCAAAATGGATAAAATAATTAAATGTGACTTGTGAATCCATAAAAATCCTACAAGAAAATGTAGGCAACAAAATTTCAGACATCACATGCAGCAGAATTTTCACTGATACAACGCCTAAGACAAGAGAAACAAAGGAAAAAATTAATACACAAGACTACATCAAACTAAAAAGCTTCTGCACAGCAAAAAGAAACAAGAATCAAAATGGAAAGTGAACCCACTGTATGGGAGAGCATAAATGTCAACAAAACATCAGATAAGCGGTTAATTCCAAAAATAGATAGAGTACTCATACAACTCAACAAGAGGAAGACAAATAATCCAATTACACTGGGGCAGAGGAGCTACATAGACACCTCTCCAAAAAGGACATACGAATGGCCAGGAGACAGATGAACAAATGCTCAGTGTCACAAATTATCAGAGAGATGCAAAGTAAAATGACTATGAGGTATCACCTCACACCTGCCAGAATGGCTGCCATCAACAAATTATCAAACAACAAGTGCTGGCCAGGGTGTGAAGAAAAGGGGACTCTAGTACACTGATGGTGGGAATGCAGACTGGTGCAGCCACTGTGGAAAACAATATGGTGGTACCTCAAGAAGTTAAAAATTGAACTGCCATTTGACCCAGCAATCCTACTTCTATGACTATATCTTTAGAAGCCTGAAACACCAATCAGAAAGAATATATGTACCCCTATGTTCATAGCAGCACTAGTTACAATTGCCAAGATCTGGAAACAGCCCAAGTATACATCAGTAGATGAGTGGATAAAAAGCTGTGATGCATGTACATAGTGGAATATTATGCAGCTGTAAGAAAGAAAGATCTTGGCCCTGGCCGGTTTGGCTCAGCGGTTAGAGCGTCGGCCTGCAGTCCAGAGAGACCCGGGTTCGGTTCCTGCTAAGGGCACGTACCTCGGTTGCAGTTTGTCCCCGGCTCTGGTCAGTCTTGCGGGTGGCAGCCACTTGATGTGTCCCTTCACGTCAATGTTTCTCTCTCTCTCTGTTCCTCTCTCCCCCTCCTACTCTACCTGAACAAAAAATGGAAAAATGTCCTCGGGTGAGGATAAAAAAAAAAAAAAGAAAAGAAAGAAAGATCTTGTATTCTTTGAGACAACATGGAAGGACCTGAAGAATATTATGCTAAGCAAAATAAGCCAATCAGAAAAAGATAAATACCAAGTGATCTCACTTATTTGTGGAATACAATGAACAAAAAAAGCTCATAAATAAAACAGATCCAGGGAGATAGAAAGGAGTATGGTTCAGACTGACAAACCTCAGAGGACGGGGTATGCATAACCAATAGACATAGACGACAATGCACGAGGGGAGGGGCATGAAAGGGAGGAGGGTGTCTGCAGGGGAAAAAGGAACAACATCTGTAACAAATATTAATTAATTAATTGAAAAAAAAGAAATAAAAAAAAAGAACTTATATCCATGTATGTGTAACCAGTGGAAGTAGACAACAATGCTTTGGGGGAGGCAGGATAGGGAGGAGGGTGTCTGTGGGGGAGAAAAGAAGAAACATCTGTAAGAAAAATGAATTGATTAATTAAAAAAAACTTCATTACAAATATTAGTTTACTGGCCCATCATTACTACTACTAACATGTTAATTTATTCCAGTGCCTTCTGGTGGCTGAATCATCCTGCAGCCTCCTTCTTAAGTAACTGATCTTCAAATGGTAACTCTTTTTCTGCAGTCAGCAAGTTAAGATCAATTAGAGAAAAGTAGTCAGAGTAGCTGTGTGCAAACTTTAAACTTTGTCCAAGTTACAAAGTGACTATTATAACTATAATGCAGTCAGCAAACCATGATTTTCTTCAATAAAAACTGAGAACATGTAGACAGCTAATAAGCTGGCATCAAAACCAATAATAAGCCATAACATAAATAATGTAGGTAGAATTAGCAATCATTATGGTACATTATCCTAGCAATATCTAATGATTTAGACAATGTGCATTAACAATATAGTTGGTAATATCAATATCTATGTATCTTTTTATTATATGTACTGTATATAATATACATACTCTTTAACATTTTGAAGGAAACCCAGGCTGGGTTTTGTTTGTTTTTAATTTTCTTTTTCTTTTTTTTTTTCTTTTTCTTATCCTCACCCGAGGACATTTTTCCATTTTTTGTACAGATAGAGTGGGAGGGAGAGAGAGGAAGAGAGAGAGAGAGAGAAACATCGATGTGAAAGGGACACATCGAGTGGCTGCCACTGCACGACCAACCAGGGCCGGGGACAAACTGCAACCGAAGCACGCGCCCTTAGCGGGAACCGAACCCGGGTCTCTCCGGACCGCAGGCCGACGCTCTAACCTCTGAGCCAAACCGGCCAGGGCTAATTTTATTTTTCTTTATTGATTTTTAGAGAGAGAGGAGAGACAGAAACATCGATGAGAGAAAACATCAACTGGCTGCCTCCTGCTTGACCTCACTGAAGGTTTGGCCCACAACCTGGGCATGTGCCTTGACCGGGAATTGAACTTGGTGCGTGGGTCGATGCTCAACCACTGCACCACTTGAACTGGGTCTCTTTATCATTTTATAGTCTCTACCTTTAAATGTATCACATATACATATTGTAAATATAAATATGTGTGTGTGTGTGTGTGTTATAATTGTAAATATATATATATAATATATATAAACTTCTCAAGATCTCCACCTAACCACTTGAGTTTAAGGCAACATCTTTTTTTTGCTGCTGAACTATATATCCTGGGACAAGTTTGGCAATCATATTTGTAAAGTGACAAGTAGCAAGTATTTTAGGCTCTGCTGGTCAGGAGGCAAACTGAGAGTAGGGTGGAATTATAGACAGTTCCCATGATCTGCAGTCGTTACCTTCTGTGTAGTCGCCACAACCCTGACTTAGCAGCTACTGAATCATGCTCCTCGAGGAAATACAAATGTAGGCATCTGGGAGTCTGATCACAACAGTTTTATCAATCATGCAATATTTAAACTTGTTTTATGTGTGTTTCTGTCTAAAGATACCTTATTTATTATATATTGTTGATTCATTAACACTGAACTCACAGTCAATGGCACTATAATTCATGCCTGAACAGATCTTATCTAAAACATGTGTTTTCTCCATAAAATACATCACAGTCTTCTTGCATTTTGGAACACTATACAGCCCATTAGCGCTACTCTAGGGTCCATTTTAAACAGTGAAATCACTCACAAAATGCACAAAAACGTAAAAAATGTGTCACTAAATAGACTCAGGGAAAACAAACACTAGTTGCAACCAGAAGCCAGAGTGTAGCCTTGTTTCATCTCTGCTGGGAACATGCTCGTGGGGGACTGATATCTGCCGCTGCCCCGCACGTGTACGGTCTGCTAATGACTGAGAAAGCGCCCTAAGTATGGAGTTTGGTGTTACAAATGCATTTCGGTATGTAGGCAAATTGGCAAATACAGAATCCATAAACAATAAGGATCCACTGTGCTTATATAACAGCCATTTAAAAACATAACAATTCTTAGATCATGTGCCTTGGTACAACAGGCTGTAGGCTTGCTTTGGGGGGGGAGGGGTGCGGTTTGCCATCACCTAAATTAGACACCTCACAGCATCTCCCTTTATTCACTCTGTTCTTTCCAGAATCTGTACTCAGATAAGTAGACATATTTCTCCAACACAAAACCATTTTTAAAATACATATTCTTCAACATTTTAGTCTGTACTATTAAATTTATCATATATACATATTGTACATATATATACTTCTCAAGGCCTCCACTTCTCCCACTTTAGTTTAAGGCAACATCTTTTTTTACTGCTGCACTATATCCTGGAACAGGGCTGGCAAACATTTGTAAAGTAATATCTCACGAGATAATAAATAGCTTAAATCACCCTGGTCAGGGAGATAGAGGACAGAGACCCAATTAATGCCATAAGTACCAGCCGAACGCAAAGATGGATGAAGTCAGAGGAACAAACAACAAACTCATGCCATTTTTTTTGTTGTTCAAATGTATTCAAAGGACTCTCTGTATTTCTATCACAGTGACAAACTCCCCACTGTGTCCCACAAATCTCCTGCAACAGTGCAGACCTAGGCCCTCCCATTGCTCACACTATTCTAGTTGCTGACTTTCTAGATGTTATTAAAATGTATCAAACTAGCTTCCAGTTCAAGGTCTTTCTGCATGTGCTTTCTCTACCAGGGAATACCTGTACACTTGTACTTCAGGTCTTCGCAAGAAAAAAAAAAAAGTATTTAATCTCATGTAGGTGTCTGCTTACTATTTCATATATATATAAAAGTCTGTCCTCACAAAAATATATTCGTGGTTGCCCAGGGACAGGGCAGATAAGAGATGACTGAGGCAGGATAGTAAGAAGCGAGAAAAATTCCTGGGCAAGCGGAATGGGGAAACTGAGACATGATAATAAACAAGGCCAAACGGTTTGACCAATTTGCAGGCAGCTACTGTATTGTAAGAACTTATCTTCTCTTAGCCAAGGACACTTGAGAACAAATGGCTTATACCTCTCTTTTCCGAGCAGATAATAAATAGCCTAACTCACTCTGTTCAGGGAGATAGAGGACAGAGACCCAATTAATGCCATGGTGTCAGCCAAACTCAAGGACAGATGAACTCAGGGGAAGAGAAAACAAAAACACCGTTAGAGCCAGAGAGACCCAAGACAAAATTAAAACATTAGAGCAAACCAAATAATAATCCCAAACTCCCCTATATACTCATTTTGATGAATCAACGTATTGAAGGACATACCTCTACCTTGAAAGCTAATGAATATTCTATCGAAACCCTCTTCTAAGATTCTTGCACCCAGAAGAGAGATAAAAACCCTCAAGACAAAGGATAGCAGCAGGGTCCTGTCAAGAGCACATCCCTGCCTGTTTTGGGGCATGAACTTTTTATTTCCTCTCTCCTAAACTCCAAGGTTTCCAGGGAGACTTACAGCCAGGGGACCAAGGAGCATCTGGGGCTGACCCTCTGCACCTGACTACAACTTTCGGCTTCTCTCAGACTTTTCAGTGAGCTAAAAGCAATCTCGCTTGACTCACTGTTTTCTCTCACGTTTCTAGAGCGTCAAAGCAGAACACTACCCAGGCTCTCTCCTATTGCTTCTTCTACCCTAAGTCCATCCTTTGTTTCACTGTCCCCAGCTTTAATAAACATGCTCTGAAAGTCACCTGGACTCATGCTGTCAAACCTTTCTTGCATGAAGTCAAGAACCCACACACTGCAGGCCAGCCTGTGGCTGATGAGCTTTGGGCTTGGCCCCCATTCGGTAACATAACTCCCGGGTATAGGTTTCCTTTTTGGAGTAATAAAATGCTCTAAAAATTATTATGGTAATATGATAAAGATACATTTATGTGAATATACTAAAAACCATTGAATTAAGTTTTTTAAATGGGCACACTGTATGGTTTATGAATTCTATCTCAATAAAGCTGTTAAAAAATAACACTGCGCCCGGCTGCTGTGGCTCAGTGGTTGAGCATCAACCCATGTACCAAGAGGTCACCGGTTCAATTTCCGGTCAGGGCACATGCCCAGGTTGTGGGCCTGATACCCAGTGGGGGGCATGAAGGAGGCAGCCAATCGATGTTCTCTCTCATCAATGTTTCTATCTCTTTCTTCCCTTTTCCTTCCTCTCTCTTTAAAAATTGATTAAAAAAAAATATATATATATATATATATATATATATATATGTAAAACATTGCTATTCTATTTCTTTCTCTTATTTATTCTCACCCGAGGACTTTTATTTTTTGGCATTTATCTTGAGATAGAGTGGAAGGGAGAGAGGGAAGAAGGGAAAAAGAGAAATATCTATGTGAGAGAGACACATGGAGTGGCTGCCACCCACATGACCCCAACCAGGGCCAGGGACAAACTGCAACCAAGGTACATGCCTTTAGCAGGAACTGAACCTGGGCCTCTCTGGTCCGTGGGCCGATGCTCTAATGGCTGGGCCAAACTGGCCAGGGCTCTTTTTCTTATTTATATGCTGGAAACTTTAGTAGCATTTATTACTACTGATATTACATTACGTATTTTCTTATTTACTTGTTTTTATCCAATGTTTCCCTATGAGAACAGAGACCTCACTGTATTAGTTCAACACATGTCTGGAAAAAAAACCATGACACTTAGTAGATGCTCAATAAATATTTGCTCCATGAATAGATAGATGCTGAAAGATTACACATACTCAACTATTGTGTCATTCTACCCATTTCATTCTTAGGACATTTACACAAATTATAAGACATAGAATAAGCTACATTTTTATTGAACCTCATTCAGATCTTTAGCATCTTTAAAGCCTTAATTTTCTATAGGTCTTTGGCTTTATCAAGCTCTTTTATCTTTTTAAAATAATTTTTTTCTATATATCCACTAAGTAATATTATTCTTATCTTTCATCTTTGTAAATCATTAAATGGTTAGTAATTTAATAACACCTACTACCTTGCTACTAAAATAGTGGTCCACAGATCAGCAGCATAAATATTAAAATAGAAATGCAGAATGACAGTCTGTATCCCAGAAATACTGAATCAGAATCTGCATTTTCATATGGTCCCAGCAGGATTTATAAACCTATTAAATTTGAGAGGCACTGACAGTGTGAGAAGATGGTGAGATACTAATCTGGGAACTAATGGTATTTCTTTCAAATGTTTCCACAACTCAGAAGCAAAGTTAAGTAAAATTATACAACAGAGTGTTTATTATTCTAAGGATGTTCAGAGAATACTACTCTTTGATCACTGTGAAGCACCACAATCCTATCCCAGTGAAGTCTAAGAAGGCTTCCCAAATGATGCGACCCTGAAACTGAGTTAAAACTTGAATGAAGAGGATAATTCAATTAGTCAGTATTAAGTAAATGTTTGATACATGAGAGATATATCAAATATCCTTGTTAAGAACAAATGTCAGATCATATTAATCTTTTATTTTCAATAGTTCCTGGTCCTTACTAAATATTAATAGAATTAACAAACAAACAAAAAAAAATGAATGAATAAATTTACTTCAAACTTAATGTTTTTCTTCACCACTAAATCTTTGTGAAGCTAATTGCCATAAAAGTGGAAAAATACCTTCATCATAACTACATAGTATAGAATTTACATGAGAACAAACAAAGTTCTTCTCTTCATGACCAAATATTTTTTTGATTTCCAGGAAAATTAATTTCTCATTTGCACTGTCGTTTCTGCCAAATTAGTATGACAGAGAAAGAAATAGAATAGCAATATTAAATGTATATATATATATATATATATATATATATATATAACAATTTTTAAAGAGAGAGGAAGGAAGAGGGAGAGAGAGATAGAAACATCCCAAATTAGTATGATAAAGTCAAACATTAGACTGTTTTATCATTGTTATGTAAATGTTAGTCTGTCCTATGTAAATGTTAGTCTGTCCTCCTTGTTGGGCTAACCTGTTCCGTACTGTAGCTGTGTTTGTGCTTCGGAATTAACAGTGCTAGAAAGCACACATGATGTGGTGTTTTGATTTAGCATTCAGTCGACTTAGTCATGAATAAAACAGGAAAAAAGGAGGCTGAAATATAAAAACATGTTCATATCTACACTGTCTACCCATGATGTCTCTAATTCTTAAACTACAGAAAAGGTTTTATTTAAAAAATTAACTATAAAATAATATTTTAGTAATTTTATTTGCTGTTTTTCGAGACATATATGCACAACTAATGCTGTATTACTCATCAACATGTAAACCGATATCTAATTTTTTACTCCTCTCTTGGAAAAAACATTAGCAATATATATATTTTTTTATATTATACTTGTCAACTATGCATAATACAAGTAATTCAATAGAGATAAGTTGAGATTATAAAAAGAATAGTTGCATTCCGTAATAAAATGCATGGTATTGAAATCATGTCATTATAATACTGACAATGAAGGTTCTTTTGGGTTTAATAAACTTTTTAATGTAATGAGTACAGTGTGTGCCTAAAATTAGGGGAAAATGCCTTTATGAATTACAGTGATTTACTGCCCAGCAGAGGTTGGGGCTTGTGAATTGACCTAGGCATGTACAGTGCTCTGTGATATCAATTACTTTGATTTTATTAAACTTTACAAGCCAGAGTTCATCCTACTTGAGCAAATATAAAAATATTTCCCACCACATTTTAAACTATCTTTAATATGTCAAGTATAACAATGAGCAGGAATCCATGCTACCTCTAATTTCATTAATCATATTAAATCACTTCAGCAAATCAAAGCTAACCAGCTCACTTAGAGAAAAATACTTGTACTATATATATATGGGGCAACAGTTCCTTACCTACAAGCTGTAATCTTTGCCAATATTTCAAAATCAATACTTATTAGAGAAAAGTGCCTATAACAAGGATAGTGTTACCATTTTGATTGGATTTTCCCTGCACTATAATCAAGCCTACAAATACCAACTCAGACTTCAGACCACGTTTGAGGAAAGATTTTGACATATACTCATGTCAAATGTAAGGTTGCAGTTTATATTTTTCATTTAGAAAATAAATTGCCATTTCGAAAATTGTTTTCTTTCCCCTAATATTTCTATTGCTTCTCTTCTACTTTAAATTAGACTTATCTAGATATATGAGTGTCATCATAAGTGCTATATTAAATTATAACATGTACAATTAATGGTATATTTAGACACTACAAGGTCATACAAAGCACAGATGACTATGTAGTATTTAAATGTAGTTTTATATCGAATTGATTCATTTATTTTCTGTTTATCTATGATTTTATTTTTGAGTTATTAATATTTTCTCTGTTTCTTGAGCTTTACATATGTAAAACAAGCATATGTTATTACTAGGTGATGTTTAAACTTAATTTTGCTTGAAAAATTATTGGCTAATACGATAATAGATTTTTTTTCAATAATAGATTTTTTTCTACTTGGAAAAACTGTTAGCTAATATACTTTTTTTCAATCTTAACCTTGTTTAGTTTCTTAAGGTATTTACAAAAACTGTCAAAATATGAAAGTAAGAAAAATAGCACTCAGCAGATTGTGGAATAAAGTGGTGACAAACAAGTTCATGGAGGAAAGAAAATACTTTATAATACCTTTGGTCCAAACACGTCAGTCCTTGGCTTTTTACTGAATTGTGTGATTCTCTAAATAGTTTAAGGTTACAATTAGAAATGAATTATACAAACCCTGAAAAGCTTATCTTATATTTTAACAATGACTTCCAAATAAAATTGAGTAATTTGCTAAAAAGAAAAAAAAAATTTGCTAAAAAGAAAAAGCATGTATATGCAGATATTTGTATTTAAGAGCATAAAATCTAAGATGCTGGAAAATTCAGGCTTTTAATTGCATTCATTTATTGCAAAGTGAGAAAAACAAAATATGCAAAACCGGTGGTGTTAATAATAAGATCTATAACGAACAACTTCTGATGCTGAATTAAATTGTCTGAGAAATAAAGATAATAATAGGTTTATTCACAGGACTATTCAAATTATTTTTTGTTTTTATCGAGAAAATAGATTGGGTTTGCTATCTGCATACTTATTACAAAGTTAGGAGGGAAACCTGAAATATTGGCTGGAATTAAGAAAGATGAAAGTAAGATGTTACTGGCAATCTAAGGCTAGCCATCAGTTGAGATGATGATAAGTCTTTGTTCCTATTATTCTAGAGATCCAGACTACATTTCTCATACTTTTAATTTGGTTCACAAAGGAAGGTTGTTTTAGAAGAGTGGCAGAGCTTACTTCTTGGTAATCTGTTCATACAGATGTTTGTTTCTTTTTTCTTTTAGTGCCCTGAAAGAAAAATATAATGTTAGGTAGTCTTTCTCCTTTTCTTTGCTTGCTTTTCTTTCTTTCTTTCTCTCTCTCTCTTTCTTTCTTTCTTTCTTTCTTCTTTCTTTCTTTCTTCCTCCCTCCCTCCCTCCCTCCCTCCCTCCCTCCCTCCCTCCCTCCTTCCCTCCTTCCTTCCTTCCTTCCTTCCTTCCTTCCTTCCTTCCTTCCTTCCTTCCTTCCTTCCTTCCTTCCTTCTTTCCTTCCTTCTTCTCTCTCTCTCTGTTTCTTTCTTTCATTTCCTTTGTAGATACCATGTGTTTTTCACAGGAAAGATGTAAAATTTTTTCTCTTTATGTTACCAGGATATTTATGCATAGCTTTTTCTTATGATTATTCTCACCTGGAATTCTGAGGATTCCTAGTCTGCCAACTGAAGACCCCAGCTCAGGGAAATTTTGTTCTACTGATTTAATTATTAGCTTATTTCCAAAGTATTATAGTTTGAATGATAAGTTATATGGATCATTCTATACATAGAATCCACAAATCTCTCAACCCATACCTTATCTACAGTCGGTACATTGTTTTTCTCACTGGAGTGCCCCAAACTGGTTCTCCAGGTTCTCGCCTATCCTATGTAGGAGACAATCTTTTATTGGTTTTCTTCACTTGACCCAGCTAACGAAGAGTATACTTGAAATTTGAGAGAAGAATGAAAACAGAGGTTTTGTCGTTGTTTGGTTGGGGGGGGGATGTTAAAATATTATATCAATTCCAGTCTTTTTTATCTACTAGCCTTGCTGCTTCAAAGCCACAGCTGAAACATGCACAGCAGAAGAACGGGCTCAAACCAGCTACATTTCTTAGCTGAACAATGTAGCCTGATCATTGTTAGTAACAGAGAATGGAACAAACTATAGATGATATGATATTTCCAAATTTCCTATTTCCAAAGGGAGGTTTGCTTTCTTTCCTCTCACTTTTTCCTTCTCCCCTCTCTCCTCATCTCCCAGCCTTCTTTCTTCATAAAGTGTATACAATAAATCAGAACATCTGCTGGCCAAAAAGCTTATGTGATTGTTTACAACTATAAATTCAAATGTTACTATTTTAAAATCTTCAAATTGTAACATTTAAATTGTTTGCTCCATTTTTTTTCCCTCTTGACAAATTTAACTGTGTAATTAATGATTACATTTCTGACATGATTTGGAAAATATAGACACTGACTGAACAGCCACTTTCTGGAAACAATATACATTAAGAAAGGAAGACCCAAGTCTTTGGTTGTCTCTTTTTATTTCTTCATCAGGAAAGCAACACAACACTAACATATTAAGGTTTACCTGAGGTAAAATGCAAATAAAATGGTAAGTTAAATTTCTCATTCTTCTTCAACTAAATTGATCTTCTTTGCTTTAAGTATATCTGTTTTAGGGTGTTTATGGGTCATTGGTCTCTTACTAACTTAATAATGTGTCTTGGATATAAAGTTGAAATTGGTGATCTTGATTAAACTTTTAAAGTATGAGATGGTAGTTTTATGGATTGCTATTTATTTTTGTAATATAAAAAGGAGGATGTATTGCATCTGCTTTATTTTCTTTGAAAGGACATAGAATGAATACATTTTTAAATTTGCTAATTCAAACATGTTTCCTATTTGGCTGCTGTGCAAAAGCAAGTAAAATGCCCATTTTGAGACTTAGGATTTTAAAATATGCAGGGTGTCCAACTTGCAAGATGAAGTTATCCTAGACTTTTATATCTTTACTAATGCCACTAAAAAGCATTAAACATCTTAAGCATTTTTCAATAGAATCCTGACAAAAGTTATGTGAAGTCTGTGACTTGAGAAATGCCAACACTTAATTTTAATTTTTTTTTCTGGTTCTTATTAATCACCGGATTGATTTACTATGACATTTATTTCTGACTTTAACTCTTGAAAACATGTTACATACATAGTACCACTCACCATCTCAGTTCTATTCAACACACAGTGTAGTAATGATCCTTATGGAATATGAATATTATTCCACAGTCCTTCCCACTCAGTAACGTATACAAACAGTATCAATTTATCCTATTGGGAATGTTAGATGAACTTTTTTTTTTGGCTCCGTTTTTTAGTCGGTTGGCCCATATTATTTTGCCACACACACGCACATACACACACATACACACACACACACCCCTTATCTTTCCATGCTTGTTAAAACTTTTACAAATGTTATTTATAGGCATGGTTTTCTAGGAAACACATATTCATTAATAAAAGTGCAAGCTAAAATACCACATTCTCAAAAACACTATGGTTTGAATGACATATAAGTTTATATGCCCCCCTACCCCCCATTTCCCCCCACACATAATAAAGGGATCCTGGACCTTCGGCAAGTTAAATTCAAAGTGTTATCAGATGAACCCAGGTTAATGCGCTGGCAGGTTGGCCCTGATTTCCACATTTTGCTTCCCTCTCTGCGTTCAAGGCAGCAGTCTTGCCACCTCACAACCTGCAGGAAGGGAGGTGGTGGGGGGATTGCATTCCCGGGTGTCTTCAAGGAGATAACCTGTAAGTTGCTCATGTTGCTGTAGAGGAAGATGATAAACTCTTCTTTAGGTGGACAACAATGTGCCCAGATAAATTGGGCAATTCGGTTCCTAAGACTAATGGATGTATGCTAAGGATAATTAAAATTCTTTGACCCATGTGAGGAACAGTAGATTGATTGTGACTGTCATGTGGGGAAAGGTTGTTTTATATCAGCAATCTTCATAGTAGGCTTTTCTGGAAAGAGAATAATTTATATATATTATACATGTAGAAATGGATACACTTAAAATGGAGAGTAGTTGACATTCTCCTAATACCCCAGGTTTTCTTGTTCGTTTTTTCACTTTAGTAAAGGAATTGCATCGTTCCAGGTGTTCAAAAAAAAAAAAATCTTAAAGTCATTCTGTGTCTTCCTTTTCCTTTTTCTCTAAATCCAAAGCCTTTAAAAATCCTTTTATATATTTCCCAAAGACATCCTGAATTTGTTCACTTCCTATACTATATTCCAAATGATTTCAGCACTTGCAAAGCAGCAGCCTGTTAACTGGTGACTTTAGTTTTTCTATTCCCTCTTCCTAATGATTCCCAGTTAAGCACCAAACTAGATCTATTAAAAAACATGTCACTCTCCTTTAATAATTTTCAAGGAGCGTTTTCTCTGCAGTTTGAATATTACCCAAACTCCTTATCATGAAAATCTTCTCAGTCATCCCTATATTTATCTTCCATCCCATCTAGATCCACAATCTCACTGTTTTAAAATACCTTTGTCTTGTTGGCCTGTTCCGTTTTGGCTGCCAAGGCAAACTTAGTCTACCTCAGGGCCTTTATAATTGTGAATCTTTTGGCCTGCTTCATGCTTCCCCCAGAAATTTCTTTCCTAGGCTTTGCCCGTGTTTCAGAATTCAATGTAACTGTCACCTCTCAGACATGATTTTCCTCCCACCATTCTATTCACTCCGGTCTCCCCGCCACGTTACTCCTTTATGTGCATATAGAACAAATTGCTATGTAAAACATGTCTCGTTTATTGATTTTTTTCCTCCCACAGAATGTAAATTCTATGAGAGAATAAATAATATCTAACTCTTATCGCTGTATCCCCAGAATCATAACAGTGCCTGCACCATGTTAGGTTTTCAAGACATAATCTTGACTAACTTGATTTATCTGTCCTTTTCAGTATCTCCGATTCCATGTAAATAATTCTCTAATACTTACCAGCTTTCTCAGTATTCAGGTTTCATTTTTCATCTGGAATTTCAATAAGGTAGCAGCTCATGTCAGCCAGCAGTGACTTCAGCTCCTGATATTTCCGAATCCACTTCCCTCCTCCCTCTCATCACATGGAGCCTGTTTCTGTTCCGTTCTCAATACTTCTGAGTGCACACGTTTATTTGAAAACTACTTAGTAAAACGTCAATATTATTAATTTCCCCTCACCTATGTGCAATATGAAAGCATACTTAGGTATAACACAAAGAACAGACTAATGTTTATATTTCCCATAGTAATTTCTCCACACATTAAATGTATACCTTGTGTACACCCACTAATCTGGCTACCAAAAATATTTTAGTTAATTCTTATCAGTAAGTAGACATGTCTTTAATTCCTTATTAGGGATACTTATGCTAAGTTAATATATCTTTACTTTAAACTATATTATTCTTCTAAGAACTATTTTTTTTTTTTTTACTTGGGAAACAGCATATAAAACATGTTCATATGTTTTTAGAAATAGTAAAAGATATTTTTTGGAATTTATTGGACATCAATAAAAATATAGCATTATCACATAAGATTCTCTGGCTAGTAGTTATAAAATCTCCTACTCAGAGTTGCTTAAACAAGAAAGAAAGTTGTTTACTTGCATGAAAACAGTTTCAGAAGAAAGACTTACTCCAGTATCGATATATTAGGGTTCTCACACTCTTCCTTTCAGTTCCTTAGAGTGTGACTTCTCCCATGAACTAGTTTGGTCTCACATTATATAAACTTTTGGAAATGTCCAGACAAAGCGACATTATCACTTCTCTTTGTTTTTTATTGATGAACGTGGAATACTATTTTTGTTTTTGTTTTTAATTCTCGAAGACTACCCTGAAGTCACATTTGCCAGGACTCCAGTAGTGGATGGGAAAATAGAATCTCTGTCCGTGTCTGGCTTAGGTGGATCACTTATGGTCAAAGAGCTCATATGGAATAAAACAAGTATTTTCTGGAATTTATATATGCAGCAAAGCAGTTTTACAATACATACGCATGTGAGAATAAATACAGAATATTCTATGAAAATATAGCTTTAGTATTTGGGGTTTACAACATCCCTATGACAGCTGCATTCTAATGACTCTCAAATAAAATTAGAACTGCTCTGCTGAAGAGCACTTGGAGTATGAGGGGGGAGTATTTTTTTTTTTATTGCCATTATACATAAAGGTTGACACTGGCATAATGTGGTCACAAAGCAAAGGTGACAAATACGTGGCAATACATAGGTTAGTCTTTTACCATTAGTCATGTTGAAAAACTAAACAGCTCATACTTTTGCAGAAAGACACATATAGACATGTCACTATCAAAATTAACACACAAAGATGCAGGTAGATATGTAGATTTATATAGAGTCATATATATCCCACTATTATCTATAAACAATTGAATAATGCACTCAATTATTCCTTTTGGCAATTTTAAGCTTCACGTGAGCCCTGTGCTCCTGGAAAGTAGCAATGTTAAAGAAATTACACCCACTTTGCGTTCCAGGAAATGACTTACTGAAAAGAAGTCCCTCTTCCCCATATGACTTAGTAAGACTCAGGCGTGCCGCCCTTTCTTACCTATTACACGGCTGCATACAGACGTTTCACATTCCTATTCTGTGCTTCAGAAATTAACTCTTTGTACTCACTGACCAATCTGGGCAAAATACCTGCTAATTTGACTTGATCAGAATTTAAATGTATTTCCTTTCCACAGGACCCAGAACTTGGAACCACCACCAACCTGTGCCAGTATTTGAATATGGAACAAGTGTCCCTAACAGCACCTCCTGAGAATACGATGTGGAAAGTGAGTTAAGGAAACCTAACTCAACATTGGAGTCAGAAATCCATGAAGGGAGGACTCTCACCTACATGCCCTCATCACAGCCCCGTGGTTCAGCAAGGAGAGATATTTCAGCTCTACTGGTAACAACCAGCTGCCTTCGCCTGCAGCCGGTGAGAAGCAGCTGCCAATTCCAATTCTCATATTCCTCCCATGAACTTCTGCTCAGAAGCATTTCTCCCAACTTCCTGCTGTCTTCTAAAAGAGAACACGCTTCTCCTTTGTTCTCTGGACTTGAATTTGACCATAGTTTACTTGTCCTGAATTGCAATTCCCCTGCTGCTGCTCCCAAATACACTAGATTTTGCAGGCTGAATTGCTTATCTTTTTTTTTTTTTTTTTTAAGTTGACACAATTATTTAAACAACCCTTCAATTCCTTGCATAGTATTTCAATGTTTACAATTTTAAATGTGACGCATTACAGAGAATCAACAAATAGATTCTGGCATATGTGATTGGGATTACTCTGGTCTGCAAACAAATGAAGGCATGCACATCTTTGATTATGTGCTTAATTCCTTCTGTGAAAAAAAAGATTAAATAATGAATTTCTGAACCGAAACTGACAATGTAATACGAAAAAGTTTCTGACACTATACAGTGCCCCAAGTAATGTCAAAATTAGGGTATATACTCAACCAGCTATCAGAGCAGAGTAGAAATTCCTGCTCTGTGCCAAATTCTTATTCAGAACCCTGTTTTCCTCTCAGGTGTGAGCTTAGCTTCTTATGTAACATTCGCAATGAGTTGCAATGAGTAGTCAAATATTTCTTTGCATATTTATTTACATTGCTTTGTTTAGTAGCTATGACTTTTACTATAAAATTTCATCTGGCATGGCTGTTAGGTCACCTCTCCTCCTTTCTTCTTAAATAATGCCTGCTCAGAGTGAGGCTATAAAATCTTCAACTTCACATTTTGCTGGAGTTTTGATTTTCTTTATGTAAAATGTGCTGTGTCCTCAATAATACCCCGCACATTCACTAAAAATGAATGATTTAAATAATAATGTGTTTTAATGTAGATATAAGCATTACTTGCCCATTTAAAACTGAATGTATACCCATCCTAAGCATTAGGAAAGATCACCCACACCATGTGAAAGCTTATAGACACTCACAGAGTTATGCTGCAAATTTGAAATGCCTACTTTAATAAACAAATATTGAATATGACATTCACAAAATTTGTTCAACTCCTAGAATTTCTTTGCCACTTCCATTCACAACAGAAGATACGCAGTGGCATATCAGTCTATTGTCCACAGACGAATGCAATATATTGAATTACAATGCATATATAAAATAGTTTGATATAATAGTATTTCTAATAAAACGGTTTTGATATATTTTTAGTATTTTAACCTTCTTATGCTATCGTTAAGATCAGGCTTCCAAAGCCCAGTGAAATACACAACTCTTTCCCCTCTCCCCGTACTTGAGAATTGCAAATTGGAGGTGAAAAAGCCAAAATGCTCTGCTATCTTTCTTCCTGGATTTAAACTCCTCAACTTTGTCTTTTATGAACTTTATATTATTAGATAAGGAGGGTGAAAACATAAAAACAAAAAAAAGTGGCCCTAGCTGGTCTGGCTCAGCCATTAGAGCATTAGCCCGAGGACTAAAGAGTTGTGAGTTCAATTCTGGTCAAGGGCACATATTTTGGTTGCAGTTGGGTGCCCGGCCCTGGTCGGGATCGTGTGGGAGACAACCAGTCAATGTGTCTCTCTCACATCGATGTGTTTTTTTTCTCTCTCTCCCTCCCACCTCTATCTGAAGAGAAATGGAAAAATATCCCAGTGAACCTGATGGACCCAGAGTGCACAACTACCTCCTCATTTTCCCTACCCAATGAACATTGTTCCTCAGCCATTTGATGTGTGTGTGTGTGTGTGCAACTTCTGCCTGAAAGAGATAGTGTCTCTCTTTCTATTTAGTACACAGTTATCAGATGCTACAAACTTTTGAAAATATTTTTTCTGTTCAAATTAGTTTAATTTTTAAATTATTATTCTAACAGTTTTGTATTTCTTTAGATCTTTATATGATACTCTTCATCCTTTCCCAAGATTTTCTCATAGATATATTGAGTTGGTCTAAATATGACATAAAGCCAACTGGTTAAATATTTTGAAAAAATATTGTTTGGATATAAAGAGGAATTAAATTTAAAAATGTAATAACTGTGCTCAGTTGGTGTGACTCAGTGGTTGAGCATCAACCCTTGTGCCAAGAGATCATTGATTCGATTCCCGGTCAGGGCACATGCCCAGGCTGTGGGCCAAATCCCCAGTGTGGGGCATACAGGAGGCAGCCTGTAGATCAATGTGTCTCTCATCAATGTTTTTATCTCTCCCTTTCCTTTCCTCTCTCTCTAAAAAAAAATAAAAATAAAATATATTCAAAATGTTAAATGTGTCTTTGGTATTTATATATCTCAAATTTTAGGCCATTGTATTAAAAGATATTGATTGATTGTTATCCTCACTTCTTTTCAAAAATAAATCAGGTTATATACAAATGAGCTAAATGGAGTAAGGGGCTTCAAATTATGCAGCAATAAATTAATTAATTTATTTTCAAATTTAAGTCTATTTATAATAGAGGTGAATTACAGTGACCATGACCCCCAAATGCAAAAGTAAAAAAAAAATTGCTGCTAACTGTAATTAATAAAGCAACACTATATGGATGAATATGTATAGTGTGTGAGTGTGCATACATATATTTTCTTCTCTTTTTGGGGGATAGTAGATGGCAAAATATTAATAATTTTCTTTAGCATTCTGACACTCCCTACAAATTTACCATATGCTTAAATGTGGTAATCATTCAATAAGTGCATGATACCTTTAAGAAACAATACCTTGATTTAATTATTATGATTCTTTAAAGTCATTTGTGTTTTTCTAGTAAGAGTAAATTGATACCTATAAAGATTGGAGAAATAATAAAAATTAAATATAACTGTGTGGCCTTAAGGTATATATTAAGATAATAAATGATGAAAAATATAGAAGACAGAAAACACATTCAATTTGCATGTTAGGATAATTAATAAATCCTGAAATTAATATATAGTTATACTACCAATAATTCTACTGGTGAAATGGCTACATCTAACTGATTTTAATATTTTACCTTTTCCTTATAATAAAATTGATATGTAATTTCATATTCATTATAATGGCATAGAGATAGTTATAGATATAAATACATACATACATATATAAATTAATTAATATTATTACCTTAGTGCACCCCCTGTATTTTAAGAAATTAAGATAAAGTCTAATTTAAGATTTATAATTTATGAACAAAATATTTACCAAAGTGCTTAATTCAAACAAATCTATACTTTTGAAAGAACACTCTAATATACCTTTGGAAGATACTTGTACATACACATATACATGAGTCATCAGAAAAATTCACATTTCTTTGCCTCTTCCTCAAATAAAGAACTCTAGTGACCTACTTAATGTACTTATTTATTAATCAAAAAATTATTGAACATTTACTATGAACAAGTAAAATTTTAAATTATATTATTTTTAATCTATATTTAAAGATAATTGTTTTCTTATTTTTTAACACAAAGGCAAATATTCCTGACCTATTTATTATTACTAGCTCCTTTGATTCTCTAGTATAATTCTTGAAAAGATACTTCTTTAAACATTGATGATTGGATGATGAAATTAATATATTTTTCAAATTTACAGTTGTGTTATTCTACCAAAGACACTGATATATAGTTTGTTTTAAAGCCTCTTATACTATTACCTATTATTTGATGGAAAATAAAAAGATCATGTGCACAGAACAAAATAGAAAAGCAGAACAAATGGTTAGACAATCACATGTAAGATGTATTTAGAATTGATCATGCTACAGTCGCTCACTTAATCCAGTGTTCATAAATTGGGTGATTTTTCTAAGCTAGCTAGCCCCAAAAGCCATTTAGTTGACAAGCTTTGACATTTTTTGTGTTCTCTGTTTATTGATTTCCAATGGAATTCCCATCTAAATTGATGAATGTGTACCTACACGAAGGAAAAATGTTCTTTGTTCTTTTCCCCCCACCAAGTTGAATCTAATAATAGAATTTTGCTCCAAAAACATAGGTCAAGGAAAAGAGGAGGAAAGAGTCTTGAAAATTAAATAAAGTTAATAATATAAATGTAGTAACCAAATAGATTATGGATGATTATAACAGGAGCAACAAAACAACCAAAGGTTATTACACATTCATGACAAATTCTTTTCTCATAACTTTACATTTCATATAGGTGTCTGAGAAGATTTTTATTTATATTTATTAATTAGACATACATACTACTTGTAAAAATATTATCCACATTGTAGATTATTGCATATTTTGAAAAAGAAAACAAATAGCTTTAGAGGACTAACATGTGAAAAAAATTAACATTTTTAATTTAACAAACTCCTGCAATTCAAACCTGCTTCATGAGTATAACATAATTGGAAATATTTTGCATAGATCTATGAGTTCTGTCCTTTTCAAAATCATATAATGGAGGCAGAGAGCAAGAGCGATGGAAAGACAAAAGCAGTAGTAGAAAGCCCAGAAGGGTCCATCGAGTCATGGAGTATTGCACTGGTCAGGAAATGAAGAACAAAAATAGGTTTTCCATAAACATAACTGAGTATAAATACCCAACAGAATATTTCACTCACATTGATTTCCCTGACATTTTCTGACAAAAGCTGAGTCAGAAATATCTTTCTTGTAAGACATACCAAATTAATTTGCCTAGTAAACAACACTCCTCCAAATTCATTTTCTTAGAGATACTTTGTTTTAACTTTTATAGCCTACATAGTTAGTTGAAAATGTAATTCAAAAAATAAACATTTATCTAGGTAATTTGAAATCATGGGAAGCTTGAAGAAGGTAGATTCAAATGTATTTCAATTTTGATTAGACCTTCTGGAGTTTCCTTCATGAGCATGAGACCTGTGCAGTTGTTCAGGCTTGCTCTAAAAAGTGCTACTCTTGGTTTAATGCTCTGCTGTCACATTTTTTGAATTTTTAATAGTTTTATCTTTGAACTTCCGTGCTTTAAGTCCAATGGGACAATGGAGCCAGCGTAAGAGCAAAGGAGATACATGTCTTGTGTGTCTACAGCTGTTCCTTGAGGCTCATTTCACATACAGCATGCCCAATGTCCCAAGAGCACAAAATTAAAGAAGACTCTTGATACATGTGATTTCGATGAGACTCAAAGCAAGTGTAAAGGAAGCTTCTTACAACTGCTACTGACTGAGAAGGGACACTGACAGCCTTGAAAAGATGTACTTTCAAATTGAACAAGGAGTTGCTTCAAATACAGAAAAAAATTGATATTTAAAAAAATATGAACATTCAAGAAATTTTATCATATCATGTATGATTATATTACTTCCTGTATTAGCTAATAACTTACACAGAAAATGACCACACTGAAGAAAAGGGAAATATAAGGTAACCTTGTTTTCTTTTCCTTTAATCTTTCCTTATTCATCAGTTACCCAGATAAAGAGTTTTGATAGAATATACATACATCAAAAAGCAAAAATCATCTGAGTTAGTTTTTCATTGCCCCATTGTTCTGTCAAGAACAAAATTCAAATGCATGCATGCAATATAAAAAACAAATTGTGAGGTAATATCTCATTGTGGTTTTAATTTGTATTTCTCTGATAATTAGTGATGATGAGCATCTTTTCATGTCTATTGGCTATCTGTATGTACTCTTTGGAGAAGTGTCTATGGAAGTCCTTTGCCCATTTTTTAATTGGATTGTTTGGAGTTTTTTTTGTTTGTTTTTTTGATGTTGAGTTTTATAAGTTCTTTATAAATTTTGAATATTAACACCGTAACAAAATGTATCAACAAATATGTTCTCCCATTCAGTGGATTTTCTTTTCATCATGGTGATGGTTTCCTTTGCTGTGCAAAAACTTTTTAGTTTGATGTAAGCCCATTTATTTATTTTTACTTTTGTTTCTCTTGCCCAAGGAAATATATCAGAAAAAAATATTTCTATGACAAATGTCCAAGATTTTACAGCCTATAATTTCTTCTAGGATTTTTATGGTTTCAAGTCTAACATTTAAGTCTTTAATCCATTTGGAGTTTATTCTTGTATGTAGTGTAAGAAAGTGATCTAGTTTCATTCTTTTGCATGTATTTGTCCAATTTTTTCAATACCATTTATTGAACAGAATATCTTTAGCCCATTGCATGTTTTTGACTTCTTGGTTAAATATTAATTGACTATAAAGGTGTAGGTTTATTTCTGGGCTTTCTGTTCTGTTCCATTGATCTATGTGTCTGTCTTTATGTCAGTACCATGCTGTTTTGATTATTATGGCCCTGTAGTATAGTTTGATATCAGGTAGCATGATTCCTCCAATTTTGTTCTTTTTTCTCAAAATTGCTGTTACTATTCAGGATCTTTTGTGGTTTTATATAAATTTTTGGAATATTTGCTCTAGTTCTATGAAATAGTGCATTGGTTTCTTGATAGGAATGGCATTCAATCTATAGATTACTTCGGGTACTATGGGCATTTTATGATGTTAATTCTTCCTATCCATGAACACAGTATATGCTTCCACTTACCTGAATCTACTTCAATTTCTTTCTGCAGTGTCTTATAATTTTCTGAGTACAGGTCTTTTAGATCCTTGGTTAAATTTATTTCTAGGAAATTGGATTGGGATGGGATTATTGTTTTAGTTTTCCCTTCTGATATTTTATTATTGGTGTATAAAAGTACAACTGATTTCTAGATATTTATTTTGTATCCTGCTACTTTACTAAGTTCATTTACCAGTTCTAGTATTTTTTAGATGGAATATTTGGGTTCTCTATATACAGTATCATGTCATCTAAAAATAGTGACAGTTTTACTTTTTCCTTTTCAATTTGAGTTCTTTTTATTTATTCTTCTTGGCTAAGTATTATGGCTAAGACTTACAATACTATGTTGAATAAGAGTGGTGAAAGTGGACACTTGTCTAAGTGGCTACCATCAATAAATCAACAAATAAGTGTTGGCAAGACTGTGGAGAAAAGAGAACCTTTGTGCGCTGCTGGTGGAATGCGGATTGGTGCAGCCACTATGAAAAGCAGTATATAATTACCTCAAAATTTAAGAATGGAACTGGTTATGACCCAGAAATTCTACTTCTGTGAATGTATCCAAATAAACCTGAGAATTTCTTTTTTTTTGTTGTTAATCCTCACACATCAATTTCTTGCCTCCAACTCGGGGATGGAGCCTATAGCTCATATGCCTACCCTTGACTGGGAATCAAGACTGAGATCCTTTGGTCCTCAGACCAACACTGAGCCAAACCATCCAGGGCCTGAAACACTGATTTGAAAGAATATATGCATCCCTATGTCCATTGTAGCATTATTTACAATGTCTTAGACCATTCTTTTGTCTTCCCTACTGATCTGACATATAATTAGACTTGACCCATCACTGTTCCTCCTCTTTTCAGGAATCTATAGATCTGACTCCTGCTTATTTTGGAAGATTTTAGCTTTAGGATCACTTTAACTTTCTTGAAATCAAAAACAACAACCCCTGCCCTAACTGTTGGTGATTTTATACATGTTGTTAATAAGTCTCCTGGTTATAGGCTTGTTCTTCCACATCTTCTCAGTGGCCATATACCAGGCACTGTTATTACAAGTAGTATGAATTCTGATGTCATATTGATTTAAAGTTCTCACCTTAAAACCATTGCCTCTTATCGTTCAAGTCTATTCACTCCAGAAATACTTTCAATAATCCTTAGTTTCCACCAGAATCTGTGATCTTTCCATGTAACTACCTTTTCCATTTCACCTATCTCTTTAACCAAACTAAATCCCATACTTATTATTCATCCTTTCGCATAATTCTTGGACACTCATGTTTCAAGTTTACGTGTCATAGAGATATTAGTTTATTTTACATTGATTAAATGAATATATACAATCAAGTAATTTCAACACAATTGTGTTACGTTTTAGAAATACAATTTATGCTTAATACTTTTTAAAAGTTTTAAGGAAAATAAAAAGCTATGTAAAGAGTGACCATGCAGGATTTTTTTTTATGAACTGACCATTTTAACAGTTTTTACTCAAGTAATATTCAAATCACATTAATGGGAGATTTTGATAGATAAAGTCAATTATACCAAATCATCTTTAAAGATAAATTATGGAGCAAATGTACATGTTCAACAATAAGCCCATCATATGGAATTCTTTCTTAACTTAGGAAAATTCACATATTTCACTTTCCAATTAGTGGCATGCATACAGTCAAGCCTAAGGCCATGATCCCCTTAGCAGCTCATTCCACTCAGAGCAGCAAGAAAACAGACAGGCTGTTCATTCTCTTCCACGTCTCTTGTACAGATCGGAGCAGCTGCTGCTGTGACAAGCTGTCTGTCTTGTCATTTCTTTATATATTCATTTTTACAGCTGCAAACAGAACCTATTCTTATGAGAATTTGCATAAAATTCATCTTAATAAAGCAGGTCTCAAATATTTATATTAATCCATATACTGATACAAAGCTTTTATAGTACTATCTGTTGGGGGAAGTATTTTTTTGTTGAAAATTATATTGTGTAGTGAGCACATGCACTGCAAGTTAAAAAAACTTATGAGATAAAAATTATTTATAAAAGTAGAGAAGTGTTCTCAAGGATAACATAATACTTTAAAATTATTATATTAAATATATATTATCTATTAAATGTATTACACACATTGCTGTTAGGATCATTCTAAACCCATTTTTATCTCACTGAAAGAACATGGTAAAGGGCACAGGTAGATAATGAATTAAAAAATATTAATCATTATTTTTTTAAAAAGTTAAAGACTAACTATATTAAGGTGTTCTAACTCTCATTTGGAAAACTATTTCCATGAATGATATAAATCCTGTGATACACTATTCAAGCCTCTTGAATGTAGCTAGAATTTAATAAAATAGTAGAGAATGATCAATGTTATACTACCCAGTGGTACCATATTGTGAGCACAAATCAGTCAAGAATATGTAACTGAAAGAAATCATCAACATTTTAAATTATTTCTTAAAAACAAAAACAATCACAGGCAAAAAAAGAACACATGTGAAGACAAACTGCTGCTGTGGTAAAAAAATGTTACGTGAATGCACTCAGGTCTGCAAACTGCAGCTCCGTTTGCAGAGGTCAGCATGCTGGGAGCAGTGCAATCTAATCAAGAGTGCTGGATTTCAAGTCAGCAGACATCTACGCTACTGTGAACTTGGGCCTAAAGCCATCTATATGCAAAAAGGATATAATATTGTCACCTTTTAAGTCATTTTAAAAATGGATAGTATATATTTTTTAATGTTCCAATTTGCTTTTTATTATGCAGTATCCAATTTTAGAACTGGAATAAAAAATCTGGGATCATTAACCCCTTTATTTTAATAAGAAGAAATTATATATTAAGTAGTAGAATCAGTTGGATGGGGACTGGACAAGAAAGGCCAGGGTTGGTGTAGGGAAAGACAGAATTTGTTTAATCAATCAGAGCCTAGAACACTGTTTGGTAGCATTCCTTTGTTATTCTGTAATATGAAAATTACTCTCTGTGATTTAAAAATCAAAGATTAGCTCCAGATGGGAGAGTGCTGGGGGTGGATGAAAAAGGTGCAAGAGATTAAGACGTATAAATTGCGGTTATAAAAATAGTCACTGAAATGTATAGTACAGCATGAGAAATATAGTCAATACTTTTGTAATAACTACGTACAGTTTCAGATGGCTACTAGACTTACTGAGGTGATTACTTCGTAAGGTATATAATTGCTTAATCACTATATTGTACACCTGAAGCTAATATAATATTGCATGTCAACTGTAATTGGAAAATAATTTTGAAAAGAAAAAAAAATACTTGGAAAGTTAAAAACATAAGAATAAAATAAAAAGCAAAGATTATAAAGATGAACTATAACTTAAGAACACATTCATTATTTAGTAACAGATTTAATTTTACATCCATTACAATTATAAAATTGCCAAAAATCTGAGACCACAAGTAATGATGAAATACTATGATTAGCTGTGGTATAAAAAAAACAACTGGATCAGATTTGGACACTAAATAATTTGTTCAAATACCTCAACACATTCAAACTAATGAGGGTGAGTTGCACTAGTTGTGAAGACTGCAGATGGAGCAGCCTACATGAGACAAAGGTATGTCTTCCAAGTCGAAAGCCATCCTTGAAAAGCTAAAACTTTGTGGGAAAAAAAAACAATAAGTACTCAAAATAAACTTACTAATAAAAAATAAATAAATAAATACCCATAAAATACATAGTACCAAACAATGTGTAATGACTAACAATAGACCTAATATACAATTTTCCACTCTTTTGAAATCTCATGACTTTCTCAGAAATATTATATTATAGCTTAGGATATATACCAAAAAGATGTTACATAAAGGCATATTTTAACTGGAACTGTGATTAGGTCAGGAGTATGAGGGATTATTACTTAAGCTTTCAATGACAGAGTAAGGTCATGTCTAGTGTGTAATACATTTAGATTTAGATAATGTCAAGATGTTTGATAGTATTGCATTACATGACTCAATTGTCCTATAAAACCAGTTGTCATATAAGCTCTTAAACTTCTTTAAGGTGTCTCATTTTAAACAATATGATTATATAAGGGAGAAAATAACTACTATTAGTATTTTTCACCACTTAAATAAATGTCTATGAATTTAACTTAAAGAAGATTATTGGAAAATAAAATAAAAGGAAGGAAAGAAAATAAGAAGAGAAAAAAATCATAATTCCAACAATATTTTTCTTGTGGAAACTGGAAACAGTGCAAATCAGAAGCAAAAGCGGAATGGAAAAATAATTTTGTAATTCCTTTACAGTGAAATATGATGTAGCTTTTAACAACAACCATTATTGAATATTATTCCATGGTATGACAACTGTTACATCTATGAAAGTGTAGATGCAATTTTTCTCATAATAAATCTGCAGTCGAAGGCTCAGTTGCCCCTGCCACCAGTTGCTTGCATTGCTGAGTACACAGAGCCCAGGAGACTCTCTTCCTAGAAACTCCCCTTGCACCAATCAAGGGAAGGTTTTTGTAAGAGCCACAAAGGCATGCAAGGACATCTACACACTGGATTTCTAGGAATCACTAAGAATACCTGCAAATTGATAGAAGACATTTGCACTTCAAATGAAATTGCAAGCGCCCTGGCCAGTTTGGCTCAGCGGTTAGACGACAGCCTGCGGTCCAGAGAGACCCAGGTTCGGTTTCCGTAAGGGCACGTACCTCGGTTGCAGTTTGTCCCCGGCCCTGGTTGGGTCGTGCGGGTGGCAAACACTCGATGTGTCCCTTTCACATCGATGTCTCTCTCTCTCTCTCCCTCCCACTCTATCTGAACAAAGGATAAAAAAAAAATGAATTACAAGCCAAAAATTATAAAATTATAAAACCACTCAGAGAGCAAAGAATAGATGCCCTAAAAGGAACAACTGTATAGAGGTAGGCTAATAACAGCAATAAAAGTTACAAGACAATTGAATAATGTATAAAATTAAAAAGAATATCAACCAAGAATCATATGTTAGACTATTTTTTTAAAACAGTGACTAAATAAAAACATCTTCAGAAAATAGTGTTTTTATTAAAAGACAATCACTAAAAGAAATTCTAAAGAATGTGATTTAGGCAGGAGGTGACTAATCTTAAAATTAAGGTCTACAATGCAATTAAGAATGGATAGAAAATAAGATAAAAAAAATTTAAGTAATCTGGCACTAATGAAATATAATATAAATATAAAATAATTATAATATAAAGAAAATATTATATAATAACAATTATTTTATATTGTTATATAATGTTTTTAATATGCTACAATAATTATTTTTATATATAATTTTGGGGTTCAACAAGAAATGATTAAGATAAAATTCTCGATCTAATATTGCCTACATTGAAAGTATAGTGTGCTGAGTTAAATGATCTTATATTTTTTACTACTTGAGACGGAACTAATTTCAATCATTTTTAACCTGAGCATACATTGATTTAAAAACATACAATCACAAAAAACAAACAAACAAAAAGTAAGTGTAAATATATATTGATTGGAGAAAAATAGAATGAAAAAAATATGAAGATCTAATGAAAATACAAATCTAATCTACCATGATATAAATTATTATTAGCATTTGCTTAGAAATGCTAAGTGATCTTTCTCGGATAACATCAGTAGTTTCTATCTGGATTGTGGCAATTGTTACATGGGTTTATACACTGGTCAATATTCAAAACTGAACACTTAAATTAATTGTTCATAAAAATTATCCATGTTAAGTTTTTGTATAATTATTATTATTATTATTATTTATTATTATTTTTTATCCTCACCCGAGGACATTTTTCAATTTTTTGTTCAGGTAGAGTGGGAGGGAGAGAGAGGAAGAGAGAGAGAGACAGAAACATCGATGTGAAAGGAACACATCGAGTGGCTGTCACCCGCACAACCGACCAGGGCCGGGGACAAACTGCAACCGAGGTACGCGCCCTTAGGGGGAACCGAACCGGGGTCTCTCAGGACCGCAGGCTGACGCTCTAACCGCTGAGCCAAACCGGCCAGGGCTATAATTATTATTTTTTAAAGCCTACTAAATCTGCTAAAAAGCTGAGTAGATAATGCTGAGAACTGTATATGTTAATTAAAAAAACAACAACATAGTTTTTGGTAGCTTTCAGAAGAGGAATTGAGAAGTCTATTAGACCCCCTTCCATCCCTCCTGCATATATCTCTGTCATGAAAACACAGCTGGAGTAAAGAGCTGAATAAGCATTCTGAGACACTGGGTTCTGAACAAAGCCCAATTGTAATAATAAAAATAAAATGCTCCCTACCATCACTTCCTCTTTGGTCCAGGTGGATATGGTAGCTCAACTCCAGCTTTCTTGTTTGTTTTGCACAAGGTTTCATCTCCCCACAAGGTGCCCCTTTAGATCAGATCTAAAATGAACCCACACTGGCAGCTTTCGCTCTGCTGCTCCCCTCTGCTTGACAGAACTCATTCACTAATTCACTGACTCAGTATAACTGCTTGAGCAGCTATTTTCCAAATGCAGCTCTCCTGCCACAATTACTTTAGATATTTCTTGCATGTGACAGGCACCGGGCCATGGTCCTTCTAAACCGGACATACATCAAGGTCCCCAAGGATGACGCTGACACTTCCTAAACTTGCTGGGAAGGAGTTAACATCTGCCAGGACAGCTCAGCCCTGACCCACTTTGGAGGAAAGATGTGAGACTCCTGTCCTGCATTAATTCACAAAACATCTCCGTAAAGCCCCCCTCTTATTCATAGCTCTTGGAAGTCCTTGAGTTGGTTCTAGGATATGTTCTTCGTCAATTCTGCTTCAGTCTGTCACACACTCACATGTCATCCATGGTGCTGTTATCAAAACTGAAAGTGAGTCAGGTGGATCCAGAAGGATAAAATTGAGTCTACTCCATGAATCACCAAGTCAAGAATGCATTTCTTCTTTATGTACAAAGCCCTGTTCTTGTCACAAGAGAACAGAGTAACTAAAGGTGCCTCGTGGACTGGGAAAAGTTTCACAGAGAAAGATGTATTGCAAACATACCTTGGGAAAAAACAGTCAGTTTACCAAGCACAAGCGAAACAGAGCATTGTAGGCAGAAAAAAAGCAATGATCCAAAAAGCATGACATTGCTCTTGGAAGAGCAAATAACATAGGTAACAAAAGTGTAATTTTGTAGGAAATTCAAAAATTGGAAGGTAGATCATTTAGATGGGAAACATCTTGAAGTGTGTTTATTGTTATTCTAGAAATTTTAGATTACATCATATAAAAATTGAGGTTCTTAGACAACCTGTCAGTGACACTTAAAACATGGGCTGTCATTTTGTAAGTACTCAAATGTGTGAGATTTATTGTGATTACAGTAATAAAACTTTTAAAACATCACATTACATTGCAACTTTAAATGCTCATTTTAAAACATAACTCTGACAGCAATATGAAATAAAGAAACCAGAGACAGAGAAGTCAGTTAAAAATTTATTTCAATAGATGCTATGAAATGGAGAGAGTTTGAATTAGGACAGTGGCTAAGAATAAGCAGAAAAGTTGGAATAAATTATATGAGTGCTACTGTCTGGGGAGGTGTGAAACCCAAATATGCATTTAGCCTTTGTGGGGAATTTGTTGAGAGGCAGAGACCAAAGAGATGTCCCTTTAAAAAAAATTTATTTTTTCCATTTTGTGAAAGGACAATAGAGTTAAAAGACAAATGAATTAGAAGAAGTAAAATTCTGCACTGGGTTTTATGTACAGAGAAGCTTGGTACAGAAAATATCCACATGTTTTCTGTGGCCTATCAAGAAATTACAAATGGCAGAAGCATCCATGGTTAGTTTGCCAGCCCTTACAAAAACCCTCACTGAAAGTAAATGGACCATACCCTTGACCTCCCAGCAGAAGACCTTAATAAAGCCCTGACCAGGATTCTCAGTTGGGTGGAGCATCATCCTGTACACCAATGATCGTGGGTTCGATTCCTGGTCAGGGTATATACCTAGGTTACAGGTTCAATTGCCAGTCAGGGTGCCTACAGGACACAATTGATGGACATCTCTCTCTTTCTGTCTCTCTCTGTCTCTTTTATTTTTATTTTTTTCTTTATTGGTTTTAGAGAGAGAGGAAGGGAGAAGTAGGGAGAGATAAAAACATCGATTGGCTGCCTCCTGCATGCCCCACACTGGGAATCTGGCTCACAACCTGGGCATGTGCCCTGACCAGGAATTGAACTGGCAACCTCTTGGTGCAGGGTCAACACTCAACCACTGAGCCATACCAGCTGGGCTGTCTCTTTTAAAAATCCATAAAAACAAACAACAACAACAACAACAAAACCTATCTTCAGGTGAGGGGTCAAAATCAAAAAAACCTTAATGAAATGGATCTGATTCCGGAAGAGGTGGGAAAAGCTGTTTTCCTTCCTGAGCTCATAGATGACAGAAGGACACAATGGAGCACAGAGTTCACAGGAGAAGCAAATCCACTGCCTCCAAAGGCTTATGTTGATTCATATCCATGTAAGAATAGCATCCCCGAGTTAGACCAGCAACAGGCCTGTTTTGCAGAATCTGCCATAGAATAAAAACAAACAAACAAACAAACAAAAAAAAAACAAGAAGATGCTCGGCTCCTGCTCCCACTCAAGTCTGCCCAACCATGACTATTTTATACTTCTTATTCTATGTTTTGTTACCTGGCCACAGGTAAGTGGCAACTCTGTGAGATTAGAAGCAGGATATAGTGAATGAGAGGAAAAAAATATTCATAGGGAGCGGGAAATTAGAGAAAGCATTGGAGGGAAAAAAATGACTGGGCTGGTTATTCTTGATTTGGAATATATTTTCCAAACACATACATCTACCCAAATGAGGAATTTTAAACTTGTCTATACAAGTAAGAACACTTATACATATATCTGATAAAAGAAAACAGTTGATCCCCATTATACACCTTTGTATTTTTAAATCTGTCTAGTGGCCAAACTTTGTTTGTCACCCCAAATTAATGCCTGTGCTTTCATGGTCATTCACAGACATATGCAGAGGAACAAAAATTTGAGTCACCCATTGGGGCACATTTCTAGCTGAGTTCTAAATAGGGAATGCTCTGCCTTTTCATTTCATCTCTCAAAACAGAAATGACCAGAGGATGGAGACAGTTGTGGCAGAGCGGGGTAAGAAACTCAGCCGGGGCAGTACTCATGGTTTGAACTTCATTTTCTCCTTTGTAAGATAAAGAAAATGAAAGACACCACAACAAGCTGTTTTTTGGATATAATATTATAATTAGTGTGGGACCAAAAAAAGTGGAGTATGATGTAAAAACGTTTGACTTTAATAATTAGAATAATAAAGTATGAAAAGCATATGCACATCTGATTCAAGACGATTGAATTAATAGTGAATCCAGTAGGTTGTTAATGACCCAAGGACATATTTAATAGAATTTAATCTGTTTTTTATAAGCTGAAGAAAAAAAATATTTGCAGGGAGTATAGACTATCCTTCGAAGATGCTTGATGATGAAGGGGGAAAAATTATTAAGTAAACATATGAGGGGAAGGAAGGATTTAGGAATAAAAGGAATACATTGAAAATCTGTATGAATATAAGAATTGGGGGATAATTGGGAATTAAACATTCAAGAAGGTGACTCAGGGATAGTGGAGGTGGTAAGAAAACTCACTTCTGAGTGCTTTTATTTTCCATGTTCATTATGAAGCAAACTACTGAAATGTGGGCAGTTAGGTTAGACAGAATGAGGATAAAGCATTTCACAGAAAGCATTACACTTAAAGAGGACTGAGTTGGGATAAGTGATATAATTGGTGAATAGTGCTGAAGTCCCCACAAGTTTCGAATGTGAGTCAATGAATATGCTCTGGCACTAATCAGATCAGTTATAGAATTTTCTCCAACATGTCCCAAGAGCTTGCGGGCAGGAGCAGAGAACGCAGATGGTGAGATATACTGTGTGAAAGGTTTTAACAAGGCATGTGCAGTAGAAAGGCAAGAAAGCCGAGGAAATTAAGGGTGCTTAAATTGAAGCCAAAAAGCTATGAAAATAAGTAAAATTGAAGAAGAACTACCAAGTTTCATAAGAGAATACGTCTGTGGAGATAGTGATCAAATGACCCGTCATCTGATTCTAACTCTGAAAAATTCCAGTAAAAATATAATTTAAGGTATTTTTACCAAAATAAAACTTATAGAAAATGAAAACATATGTTACCTGTTCAATCATATTATGTTATGGCATCAGTACTTCGCAAGTCTCGGGATTGAAAGTAAATTCGTAGGTAGCTGTGCCATCAGTAAATATAGAGAGCAATGAAAACCAGTATGTTAGAAGTATTGGTCCATTTATACCTCCCTTTCTTTTCTTTTTTTTTTTTTAATTTTGCCTTTGTTTGTAGATTTTTTTTTTTAATTCACCACATTTATCAAGGATGATATTCATAGTACAAAGTACATTGCGTAAGGTACAAGTCCCAGAATAGTAAACTACAATAATTTCTATATTCATTGAAATATTGTGATTTTATGGAATTTGAGCCACAGTTTGTTATGTTTTGTTTTGTATTCAGTAATTTTCTAGTGTAATGTCTTTTGCAATAAATATTTTCAGTAACATTTATATTTGTTTAATTATACTCAAACTCCTCAGAGTTTGCTACTCTTCATAGATTACTAACTCAGAAATGATCTGTTTTTTGTTCTATACAGCTGTGACTATGGTCCATGACCCTCTGTTCTATTGTAATGTAAAGCTGGTATTTGTTGCCTGAATGGCTTCCTCTGCATCTGCACCTTGCTCTCCTTGTTTTTATCTTTTACCAATCTTGTGTATTACAGAGCAACTGTCCCCAACCTGCGTGTTCAAACTTGAAGCCACGAAAAGAAGCCATGAAATGACTTGCCTGTTCTACCCCTTCCTTCCTTTCCATGTTGACTGAGTTACGTTAAAATTACCCAATTAGAATGTTTTCAACATTCCACAAGCCACCCCTCCAATGATCTTCAAAGGTTCTTGCTCTGCTCCCTTCCTGCCCTACTCACAACAAAATTAAAATAATGAATGCTATTACTATAAAACCTACAGGTATTGAATAATATTAGTGGAAAACTTCGAACAATTCTATGTTCATAAATGTACAGATTCCTTTAAAGACATAAATTAAAGCTCACTCTTAAAGGATTAACATCTTATATCTTTTAAGATAATGAATTTGCACCTATTGACTTTTCCACACAAAAAAATTTCTAGAATCAGATGGTTTAACCTGTGGGTCACGATCCCTTTGTGGGTCGAATGACCCTTTCACGGGGGTCACCTAACACCATCGGAAAACACATATTTCCGATGGTCTTAGGAACTGAGACACTGCTCCTCTATCCGTCTCCAAGTGGGTCCGCCCACATGCAGATACACCCACATACGACAAGAGGAACTGTATTAAAGGGTCGTGGCATTAGGAAGATTGAGAACCACTGGCTTAACTGATAAATTATCACTATATTTAAGGAAGATGTAATATAAATTCAACAGAATGTCTTTGAGAATATGGAAGAAGAAATTCTTATCAGTTATAATGATACCAGAATTATAATGATATTAGAGCCAAGAACAGACAGTGTAAGAAAAAAAAAACTATCAAGTAGTAAACTGTATAAATTTATGAAAGAATAAATTAATGAAAAATATTCTAAAAAATACAACATCTAAGCCAAGCAGATACATTAATATTTACTTTTACTATTTAAATTTAAAAAAAAAAATCCTACTGGGATTAAACCTTAGAATGAAAATCCGATTTAATGCTATAAATTTAATTAAATTAATATCTACAGAATAAAGGAGAAAAAAAAATATTATAACTGTAGTAGATGCAAAACAAAAATTTATTGAAAAGTTCTCATTTGTGTTAAAAACTATCAATAGAATGACGCATCCTCATTGTGCCATTATACATATTGATGAAAGATTAAATGTTTTCCTTTATAATCAGGAATAAGGCAATAATGTTTATTCTCATCACTCGTGTTTTATATACTATGGAGATAATAACTAGGGCAAAAAAGCAAGAAATAAAAATATAAAAGGCATACAAATTAGAAAGACAAAAATAATTGCCTATTTTTCTAGTTTTCATGAATCTCTGCATAAAAACACACAAAGGTTATATAAATATGTTATAGAACTAAGGAATAGTTTAGTAAAGTTTCAAGATATAATGCCAGTATAAAAAAAAATCAGTCATAATTATCTAAAATAGCAATAAAATTTTGAAAATAAAATTTTCAAATACTCCATTTTATAACAGTGTTAAAGAAATAAACAAGCATAATGAAATTTTTAAGAGTTTACTTGAGCAAAACTCAATTTGAATCTGGCAGTGTCAAACTAAAAGTTGTTAGCAGGACTCTACCAATAGCCGCTAGGGTCATGATTTTTAATAGAAGAGACAGAAGCAAAGCAAGAAAATTATTTCATTGGCTATAGCTCAAGCAGTTTTCTTATTGAGAAAGCCTAGTTGGTTGGTTTTGATTGATTATCCTTACATTTTGACTTCTGAACGGGGAGACATTTCAGGCTTAAATTTTGGTTTGCTGATCTGAGCTACTAAGCCATTTAAGCTACTTCAATTTAATGGCCTACTTGTCTAATACATTTAACAATAATACCGAAAACATAACATATTTATATATAAGGCAACATCTGTAATCTGAAATCTAAAACACTAATGAGAAAAATCACAGATGACCTAAATAAACAGGGAGATATCATATACTAATGAATTGGACTATTCAATATCATTAACTGTCAATTCTCTACAAACTAATTCATAGTTTCAATACAATTGTAATAAAAATATCAGCTGATTTTTTAAATATAAATTGACAAGTTGATACAAAATTCATATGAGAAGAAAATATAATGAGGATAGTCAAAAGAAGAGTAGAAACAAATTTGGAAAACTCAAACTTTATGATTTCCAGGTTGAATATAATGTTGCTCAAAAGAGTGTATGTTTATTCTATTTATTTATTTTTTAATCTACTACAATGAGAAAAAAATTACTTATGAACATCTGAAGGATTATACACTCAGAAGCTTCACTTAGGTGCAGCAAACATGGGTATGATACTAAGCAACTCAAGTCTTCCCATAAATTGAATAAAATGTAAGTCTGGCAGCATAGTAATCTTAAAGTAGTAATCCTCAAATTGCAATATGGCCCTATACATTGTTAAATAAGAAAGGCCAAAATGAGCTACAGAGTTTTGTTTTTAAAAATATATTGAGTGAGCCCAGCCAGAGTGGCTCAGTGGTTGAACATCAACCCATGCACCCAGAGGTCACAGGTTCAATTCCGGGTCAGGGCACATGCCCAGGTGTGGGCCAGATCCCCAGTGGGGAGCATGCAGGAAGCGGCCAACTGATGTTCTCCCTCATCAATGTTTCTATCTCTCTCTCATCGATGCTCCTATCTCTCTCTCTCCCTCTCCCTTCCTCTCTCTCTAAAATTAATAAAGGAGAAAAAAAATTTTTTTAAAAGAATATATTGAGTAAAATGGCAGTTACAAGAAGTGATCTGAACAAAGGTGCGTAAGCTTGAAAAGTACCACTTCACATGAGTAGAATATTGATGCCATAACCAAATCATATGGGCCACAGTTTCATTAAGACTATTAGATTCTCTGGAGAATGAAGAGGTAGTTTTTAAGCATACCCTATTCATAAGTTATTACTGTTCAGTTTCTACTAAAGCTTTCAACATAACAAGCTACAGTCAGGTAAATGCTCTTGCCTAGGAGAGGATTGCAATTCTGTTAATATTGGAGCCAGCAGGGGACATTGACATTAAAAATCTAGGTCAAGAATCTATAGAATGGAAAAAAAGAGTACCTCTGATGGGTCTCATTGGAAAACTGAGTTGTACAGGGACTTAGGTTAAAACCATTTCAAAGAACATGTGAGCTTTAAGGTAGTAACATCTTTTCAGAGATTGTAGCATGTGAAGAAGCCCCTGACACCAGATATTATGAACAAAGAGCAGAAAAAGATCTATTGACTAAAGTGGGAAGGACGGTATAAAAATATTTACAAAGAAAAGTTCAGAGTAAAGAAATAGTTTTACAAGATGTTGAACAATAGTTCAGTCTGCAGCCGGAAGGAGGCCCCTTCAGGTTCCCAAAATCTTATCTTTCTTCTCCTTTTGTTCTTGCTCATGTTTCTTCCCTTGCTCCTTCCTGGTCTGGAAATGAGGTTGTTTGTAAGTTTTCTTGTGGAGGCTAACTCTGTTTACATGCTCATTTAGAAATGTGTTTTCTTTAGATTGTCCCCATGGTGTCAGTTGTCCTTAGTGTGGCTCATAGTTAAAAGGAGGAGACAAACTTGCTTTGAGATCAAACACTGGTCTTTTGTTGGAGACCAGGGTCTGTGCTGCTTCAGATGAACGGGGTCATAACTGTAGTGGAATCTCCCTTTGTGGTTTTTAACTTTGTCTCAAGCAAATCTTGGCCTTTTGGGGTATTCCCAGGTATGGACATGTGTGGAGACTTTCTGGCTGGAGTCTTGGTCAGTGAACGCTTATATTCATTATCTTTAGTAGCAGGTGGAGACCTGACATCCATTTTATTTATTTATTTATTTTATTTATTTATTTATTTATTTTTAATCTTCACCCGAGGACATTTTTCCATTTTTTTGTACAGATAGAGTGGGAGGGAGAGAGAGGAAGAGAGAGAGAGAGAGAAATATCGACGTGAAAGGGACACATCGAGTGGCTGCCACCCGCACGACCAACCAGGGCTGGGGACAAACTGCAACCGAGTCACATGCCCTTTGCGGGAACCGAACCCGGGTCTCTCCGGACCGCAGGCCAACGCTCTAACCGCTGAGCCAAACTGGCCAGGGCGTGACACCCATTTTAGTTGCCGAGAAAGTGGAGTGCTTGACTGACCCCTTCATACAAAGGTGCTGAGATCTGCAGTGCCCTGGGGTCTGGTCCTTGGAAGAATACAAGCCACACAAAGTCTTCCTTGGAGACCCATTGGAGTTGCCACCACTTCCTTAGTGCTTCTTCAGTGCTTTAACGAAACTGTGTTCATCAGAATGTTTTTTTGTTTTTTTTTCCTCTTAATATATTGATCAATGGACTCTATTTCCTTAAAATGGGTCTCATGAAGCTTATTAAAGTATAGAGTTGAGTTTACAATTCTTTCATTTTTTTTCCACATTTGGAAAACCCATGTGTAGGCAGACTTCTCTCTTTCCGAAGGTACCTTTGAATCTTCATTACCATTTATTCCACTATTTCCCAAGGACACTACATTCTTGTCTCCTGGGCTCTCATCTAGTAAAGAAGGAGTTTCTGCAGCAGTTCTGAAAACCTGGTTCTCCCACTTTTCTTGATTCTGGAGCTCAGTGGGATCATTTGTTTTTATCTCTGAGTGATCCTGCTGAGCGTCAGGATTCCTGTGGACAGTCCTGCTCCTCCTCCTTGTTTTGGTGAAAGGACCAGCTGGTTCCCTCTCTGCATGTCCCTGGTTGTTAATCTGTATCTTGGTCTCATCACAAGAAGATGCAGAAGTTTGACTTGCATACTGATTTCCATTTTCTTTTCACGTTTCCTGTTTCACATGGGTTTTCAAGACTTTTAGCAACTTGTCTGCCCTCAGGTTAGCCCGAAGGCCCAGACTCTTTGCCAAGCTCTGCAGGTCACTGCACTTGAAGGAGTATAGTTCCTCTAGAGAGGGGACATTCATCACGATCTGCAATCCAGGCAACCAAAGTACTCTCCAACCTCTGTTGCCCAGTTCAAAACTCTGGCACACAAAACAGTGTATTTTCAGATAAAGGATAGAAATATAGATTGATGGAACAGAACAGAGAGTCTGAAAGTAGAGCCATTCAATATGGTCTATTGATATTAAAATAAAATGGGCATTTCATTGAGAACAGAGAAAGCTTTTTTAACAGATGATGCTGTTATTACTGATATTGCATATGAATAAATTAACTTTCACATAACATACAATAATTAACTTGAAATGAATCAGAAACCTAAGTTCCAAAACTAAAATTACAAAACATCTAGAAAAATAATGTATCAGAAAATCCTTACAACCCTGGGCTAGGCAAATATTTCTTACATATTATACCCAAAACACAGCTTATAACTTTTTTCTATACTGGAGTTTATCAATATTAAGGTCATGTACTCTTTTAAGAGTTCTGTTAAGAAGATCAAAATACAATCCAAGGACTAAGAGGAGATAAATATTCGCAAATCACATTTGATAAAGGGCTTGTTTTAATAGTAAATTATTCTCAAAACTTCATAATAAAATGAATGATGTTAATTTAAAAGATGGGGAAACTATTTATTACCTAACCAAATATATAGATAGCAAATATGCAGATAAAATATTATTACTTTTGAGAAAAATGTAAATTAAAATCACAATATTACTGCAACACAGATAGAACAGAGAGAATGGCTAAAAATTCTGAAAATATCAAAGAAAACAGTACAACAGGAAATCTCATATATTGTTAGTCATAACAAAAAATATGATAACCAATTAGGAAAATAATTTGTCAATTTGATGAAGTTAAACACATATTTATCATATAACCCAGAAAATCGATACCCAACTACTTGTCTAAGTAAAATGAAAAATACATATTTACACAAAAACTTGTACACGAATGTTTATGCAGACTATATTTTTAATTTATAAAATTGAAATAAAAAAAAAAACACAAAAAACAAAAAAAAATCATTAACAAAGAAAAGGATACGCATGCTATGTTAAATCCATGCAATGGTATATGACTCAGAAATAAAAAGTAACAAACTACTGACATTTGCCATAATAAAGATAAATTACAAATATATTATGATAAATAAATTAATAAATACAGATCGAAAAGGTTACCTAGTTTTGGATTTCATGTATAGGATATTCTTGGGAAGGTTAAACTAGAGAAACAGAAAACAGATCAATCGTTTCAGCAACTAGATTTGGGGGAGGAATTGGCAACAAAGAGACCTGGGGAATTTTTGGTGCAAGTAAACTATTCTTCATATTGATTTTGGTGGTAGTCACATGACTGCACATGTTTATCAAACCTTTTAGCACTGCACTCTAAAAAAAGGTGAATTTACTCATATACATTATATTTCAATAAAAAACTCTGAAAAGTCAACTGATGAAAAGATCAATGAATAATACTCAAATTTCTGATTTCAGAACAAGAACAGAGACATATGCAATTTACTAATAATACATTTAATTTAATTACCAAACTGTTGAATTTATTAGATCAGTAAATAAGAGGAACACTTGCTTTAGCCACAAGTAGGAAAGAAACATCAGTAAATAGTAAGGATGAGGAGGGCAGGTAAATGAATTAGCAAAGGAAGAGATATTTTTTACGGTATAGCATATGATTTATGTTACAAGAGGTTTCACATTGCTCTAGTTCAAAGTGTATGTCACAGAATTATAAAAGAGAAACCTTGGGAGTCACGCAAGAACAAGACACGTATTCTTTATGATATGGTTTTTGTATTGTATTCTGTAAAAACTGGATCGCCATCAAAAGGATGTAATTAAGGAATTATATGACTACATATTCCTTTATGAATAATTCTTCCCTTTTGTTATTACTCCTTTATTGTCCTTTATTTCTTTGTTCATCATAGCTGTATCAATACTGACCATGCTTTAAGGATATACAAATAGTAACCAACAATATAGAAAAGGCCCTTTCTATAATGAAGATTGCGTTGCTGAGAAGAAGACAGACAATAAGTTAGCTAATGAATAACATAATGCAATGTGATATAATATTACATAACATAACATAATATCATATAATTTCAGAAAATGATACATATAAAAATAATAAAGGGATAGTAGAATATTTTTATTAGGTGGACAGTAGTGACCTCTCCTTGAAATTTGATATATGAGAAAACAATAGTAAAAGAAAAATTAAGCCCTGCCGATCTGGCTTAGCAGTTAGTGTTGAACTGCAAGCCAGAGTCACAGGTTTGATTCCTAGTCAAGGGCAGTGTATCAGTTTTGGGTTCTGTCCCATCCCCGGTGGGGGTCATGTGAGAGGCAACCAATCAATCTGTTTCTTAGTTGATGTTTCTCACTCTCTATCACTCCCACTCTATCTAAAAAAATCAATGGAAAAATATCCTCAGGTGAGGAATAAAAAAATTAAAAATATTAATGCTAAGGGAAGAACATTTTAGACCGAAAATAAACTCCAGAGACACTAAAGCCAAATTGAATTTGACCTGTTAGAGGAACTGAAAGAACAATAGATTACAGTGTGCAGAGGGAACAGTGATAAGAAATGAGTTTAAAGAGTAATTTCAGGGCCCTGTAAGGATTTTATAGCTATGTTAGCATTTTATGATGGCCTCCAAAATTTTCATGTGCTGGTGTATGTATCCTCCATAATCCCTCTCTTTGTGTGTGGGTAGGATCTCTAAATAAGATGAATCACATTCCCATAATGATATTATATTATATAGAAAAATGAAGACATTTTTTGCAGGTTGATTTAAGATTAGTTGACTTAAGATTAATCAAAAGGAAGATAATCTTTGGCAAATTTGACTTTATCAGTCAAGCCTTTGAAAAGATGGTCTTGGAGAAGCAGAACCCTTTCATTAAAGAAACATGCCACTATGAGTTCCACAGCTATGAGAAAATGAATTTACGACAGTCCTGTGAGTTTCAAAAGTGACTCTTAGTCTTAAATGAGACCACTGTCCTGTCTGGCTCCTTGATGCAGCTTTTCAGATACTGAGTAGAGAATGTTGCTAAATTGTCTGGACTCTTGATTCACAAAAAGTATAACGAAAGTGGTGGTAAACGGCTAAATACATAGTAATTTGTTATGTAGCAACAGAAAAGGAATCCCATCTCTTTGTCCAATGAAATGTCACAGCAGGTTATAAGCAGGGGTGGTGCTGTAAGAACTGCTCTGATTCAATAAGACATGTAAAGGGTGGACCCAGAAAACTTTGCTGATGGTTTAGATGTGAGGAATAAGAAATGAGGGAAACCCGAACTGACCCCTAGGGGAAGGCTCATGTCTTCACCCTGGGGTAAAGGGGTAAAAGATTTGAATAGACACTTCTCCAAAGAGGACATACAGATGGCCATTAGACATAATGCTCAAGATCACTAATCATCAGAAAGATGCATATTAAAATGTCAATGAGGTATTACCTCACACCTGTCAGAATGTGTACTGTGAATAAATCAACAAACAACAAGTGCTGGTGAGGATGTGGAGAAAAGAGAACCCTAGAGCTCTGTTGATGGGAAGGCAGACTGGTGCAGCCAACGTGGAAAACAGTGTGGAGCTTCCTACAAAATTAAAAATAGAACTGCCTTTCAACCCAGCAATCCCACTTCTGGAAATATATCCTAAGAATCTCAAATCACTAATCAGAGACAATATACTCACCCCTTTGTTCATAGCAGCATTATTTATAACAGCCAAGATCTGGTAACAGCCCAAGTGCCCATTAGCAGATGAGTGTATAAAAAAGCTGTGGTACATATACACGATGAAATATTATGAAGCTATAAAACAAAGAAAGAAAGAAAGAAAGAAAGAAAGAAAGAAAGAAAGAAAGAAAGAAAGAAAGAAAGAAAGAAAGAAACGAACGAACTCTTACCCTTTGTGACAGCATGGATAAACCTGAAAAGTATTATGCTAAGTGAAATAAGCCTATCAGAGAAAGACAAATACTATATGATCTCACTAACATGTGGAATATAATACAAAAAAATAAAAATAAACTGATAAACAAAATAGAACCAGAAGCATGGATACATGGAGCAGACTGACAAATGTTGGAGGGGAGGTTGGTGGAAGTGACTGGATAAAAAAGGTGAAGGGATTGGCTAAAGATCATGTATGCAGAGTCCATGAACACAGACAATCGTGTGCTGAAGGCCAAGGGAGAGGGAGTTGGGGGCCGAGTGAAGGTGGGAAAAAGGAGGGAATGATGGATACTTGTAATAGTGTCAACAATAAAAAATTTTAAATAATGGTGTTTGGTTGAGTTGAGGAATTAAAAATTTGGTTTTATACATATTACATTTGATATGCCATTTAGACATTCAATTAAGTAGATATCAAATAAACATTTGTAAATTGCATTCTGGTACTTTGGGAGAATGGGTTAAACAATTAAAGCGTGATACTTAAAAATCTGAGACTCGGGAATACGATTACCAAAAATCTTCGAGAATAGTGCCAGGAGCTAAGATCAGTGTTTAATATGATAAGAACATTTGTAGGTAAGCAAGGGCAGGAAACACCAGTGATGAAAACTGAGAAGGAGAAACCAGGGAGGTGGGGGAAACCAAGAGTATATAGTCTATCTGAAGTAAAATAAAAAATGCATTTATAGGAGGAAGGGATAATAAACCATATCAAAGGATTCCAAGATGTTAAATAAAATGAAGATAATGAACACATCACTGCAACTGGCAAGAAGGAATTTGCTGGAAATACTGGTAGGGAGATAAGATATTTACTTCTGATGATTTATATGTTCTCGGTGAGAAATTTGAGTTAATCGTCAGAGAGTGGGAGGTGAGTTAAAGCTTGAGAGAAAGGAGAACTATTATCTTGGAAAGTAGGAGATAAAATTGACTAGGAAGCAGTGAATTATCTAGGATTGTCAGCCAGTGGTATGTGCAGGTGTTTCATTTTGTAGAGAGAACAAAAAAAGAAATGAATGTAAAGTTTTGTGTTTCCTTTCAGGCCATATGATTATGAGAAAAAGGAACCAGATAGTTAAAGCCTTTTGCAGTGTAGGGATTTTTTTTTTTTTTATTCTCACCCAAGGACATTTTTTCATCTTTTGTTCAGATAGAGTGGGAGGGAGGGGGGGAGAGAGAGAGAGAGAGAGAGAGAGAGAGAGAGAGAGAGAGAGAGAGAGAGAAAGAGAAACATCAACGTGAAAGGGACACATCGAGTGGCTGTCTCCCACACGACCCAACCAGGGCCGGGGACAAACTGCAATTGAGGTACATGCCCTTAGTGGGAACTGAACCCGGGTCTCTCCGGACTGTAGGCTGACGCTCTAACCTCTGAGCCAAGCCGGCCAGGGCATGCAGGGATTTTATTCACAGGCCATGGATAGTAGTTGCTTCTGTTACATTCTAATGTTCTCTCCAATGAAGAGGGACAATGAGTGGCATAACACTCCTCCTGGTCACTGGCTGCTTGCTCACATATTCTGTCCCAGGGAAGCAATGATGACAAATCCAGGCAAAAATGATTGCACTTGGCTGTGCCATGAGCTTGAGGCTTAAGTTTTTCAGAACTACTAGTGTAAGTTCAGTTTTCTGGCTAATTCTGAGATTCCATATTTGGCATTCACTTGCCTACAAATATGTCATTTAATATTTATCAGACAATGAAGATCTACATTTGTGTTGCTGTCTCTTTTCTTTCATTTTTTTCCTTTTTTTTTAATTTCTCTTTATTGATTTTAGAGAGGAAGTGAGAGGGAGAGAGAGAGAAACATGGACAAGAGAGAACATCAATTGGCTGCCTCCTGTGTGACTGGGCGCACAACCTGGGCATATGCCCTGACCGGGAATCGAACCAGTGACTTCTTGGTGCATGGGCTGATGCTCAACCGCTGAGCCAAACCGGCCAGGCTCTTTTGCTCTTTCTTATTCTAAGTTATTTCAGAACTTGGTTAAGAAAGACAGGTTATTTATGGTGTTCCTTTAAGGGACCAAGTGCAAAAAAAAAACAACAATAAAGCAAGCAGAAAGGGGGAGATTGAGAATTCTTCCAAGGATAAAAAGATTTAGAGTATACAGTAGTGACAAAGGTGTGGAGGTAGAGGTGGTGATCTCAGGAATGTATATCTGGTGATGCTTAAATCACTATACTACTTTTTTAGGACACATGACTTGGTATTGCAGATTTTTTTGTTTTTTAATCCTCATGTGAAAATATTTTTCCATTCATCCTCAGATAGAGTGGCGGGGGGCAGAGAGAGACATCGATGTGAGAGAGACACATTGATTGGTTGCCTCCTGCACTACCCTCCTGCAGGAGACCATCCTGCAACCGAGGTACATGCCCTTGACAAGAATCAAACCTGCGACTCTGGTCCGAGGGCCCATGCTCTAACCTCTGCGCCAAACCGGCCAGGGCGGATTTGCAGTTTTTTTCAAAGTAAGCCTAGATTTGGTATTACAGCTTTTTTTAGAGTTGTATGTTAGGATCAGTGAATGTTGACAACCCAAAGTGAGGGTAGAATTAGCATACACAGGACTAAAATACATGTGTGTGAATGCGTGTTTGTACACTATAAAAAAGAGTAACAGATTCCAAAGCAAAACTCCCAAATGTACCCTGTATTTGTAATACTTAAATTAGAAAGGCCGTATGATAGAGACAACTAAAAGTACATCTAAATACAGACCATTTAATTTCTTTAGACAGGTTAATTAAATACAAAACATTGTTTGGTTATAATATTGAAACTAATATTAACTATGCTAATGTTCTTTTATCAAACAGGAAACAGATACTACAGTGTTATGCATATTGTTTTTTATTTACTATGTTATTTTATTATGAATTATTTGATGGTTATACTGTTTTATGAGTGTTTATGGTAGATGTTAGAGCTGATGGAGACTTGGCCTATTACAGTTTATTCCTATGGTCTACCTTTAACTCAAGGACCATTGATTTAATTTATTTTAACACCTCCCTTTTATTTCTTCCAGAACCTGTGCTTTGAATACCATTGAATTTGTGAGGTTTATGAACTGAGAAAAGACACCTAAGTGTATGTGTTAAAAATGTAAAAGAACTAAATATATTTTAGAAATTTTAACTTGGTGTGATTTTGCATCTATAACTGATAATGAAAATTGTCTAATTTTTTTTTTAGTAATTTCTTTTGTGATATATCTTCTTAATTTTTCATAAAAATAACCTCAGGATTTTGTACCATTTATTATATTTATTTATTAAAAATTGACTGACTGGTGTGGCTCAGGGGTTGAGCATAGACCCATGCACCAAGAGGTCACCAGTTCTATTCTTAGGGCACATGCCCAGGTTGTAAGCCTGACCCCCAGTGGGGGGCATGCAGAAGGTGGCCAATCAATGTTCTCTCTCATCGATGTTTCTATCTCTCTCTCTAAAATCAATCAAAAAAATTAATAATAATTACCAGAAACTACAAATGGAACTCATGTGTCTACTGTAGGTAGAATTATGATGTTTTCATAATCTATTACTAATTTTACTTTATTTTATACAACATATTTAAACTTTCCTTCTAGCTTTAAGTGACATGCTCAAGAAAGAAACAATTCATAATGTTTGAGAGAAAGAAAATATGAATTTATTTCAAATTATACCTGAGTAGAACTAACTAGTTTATACTTTACCAAGGTCTCTTTGAAAGAGGGGTTTGTTATGCCATAAGCATAGAAAAGCTCTTGAAAATTCATACCTGCATGGGATACGCATTGCACTTTATAACTTTACTGAAATCAAACCAAAATATTTCTCCCACTTTGATAAAAAATAATTTTATCCCAGTAGGGAAGTTATAGGATAAATCTGTTCAATGTGCCAGGAAGGGATTCATGACCCAGCTTCTGTTAACGGAAATAGGGTGTCTTGCAGCTATATCTCCATAAGTTGCACTGAAAAATACCTCTGTAAGTAAAGATTCAACCCAAGGGTTAGTTTTTACTGCGAGTTATAAACTTCACGAAACTGGGTATGTAATGGAAGTGCTGACACCACCTTAAAGATAGCTGCTTGAACAGAGCAACTGTAATACTCCAGGTCCTTTATTTCAGAAAGTGTGAGAGTTTATGTTGCCACTGGATAAAAGAATTGATGTGGAAATTACTCATGCTTGGTGGATTGCATGGTACTAAAAGGAAGTGTTGCTAAATAAAGCTTTAGGTAAAATGGAATATGGACTCAATTTTCCCTACAAAACCATTTTCACAAGTTTTATGTTTTACTATTTATGTTCAACAAATCCTGTACTTTGTATCATTCATCAGTTCTGCATTTCATTTGCAAACACTTCACTGATGAAATAACTTACGGAACAACAATGAGACAGTCCAGTTTGGGATGTCAGGAAGCAAATACAATGACAGGCGAAAAACAACTTTTTAAAAAAGATCATAAAGTCAGGTTTTCTGTTTACAGTCACTGAAGTTTGAAAAAGCATTTTTTTCTTGAAAATTGTATGTAGCCATGAAAGAGTTCATAGTGTTATGCTAAATACCAGTTTATAGTTTTTAGAAAACCAGAGATATGTATTTCCAAAAAAATCCTATATAGGACATTAAAAATTTACAACATAAAATTTCATTTTTTCTCTTATTTCTCCAAGAGTTGTATTTTTCTAAGCAGGAACATAAAACTTGTAAATATGCTTTGTTTTCTAATTTATGAGTAAGCATAGTAAAAGGCTTTCGTAGTAGCCTTTAAAATGTTGGAAACGAGTCAGTTCCTTTATTAACATGAGTATAATTGAGAGAGTTTTGTGTAATCTGTGCATAGCGAGGCTGCAAGATGCAGCCATACGACACACAGTACTTGCTCTCAGGGGTTTTAGTCTAATGGGAGCGAGACATGAAGCAAACTTATCCTTTTCTAAGGATATAGTTGGGATAATAAGAAACACAACAACAAAATAACAATTTGGTGTTTGGGGAGTAAAAGGGGATAAAAAGCCCTGGCTTGCCTGGCTCTGCCGGTTGAGCGGTGTCCCGGCACCAAGAGGTCCCTGATTCCATTCCTGGTCAGGGCACATGCCCAGGTTGGTGGCTTGGTGCCCTGGGTACCTGGTAGGGAGTGTGCGGGAGGGAAACTGCCCATTGACATTTCTCTCTCTTTCTCTCTCTCTAAAAATCAATAAAAATATGTTTAAAAATAAAGACACAGAAGAGGCCCTGGCTGGTATCGCTCAGCGGTTGGAGCAGACCAGAGAGACCCCGGTTCGGTTCCCACTAAGGGCACGTACCTCGGTTGCAGTTTGTCCCCGACCCCGGTTGGGGTTGTGTGGGTGGCAACCACTCAATGTGTCTCTCTCACATCGATGTTTCTCTCTCTCTCTTCTTCCTTCCCTTCCTCCCGCTCTGAAAAAATGTCCTCAGGTGAGAATTAAATAAATAAATAAATAAATAAATAAATAAATAAATAAATAAATAAATATAAAAAGACGGAATATTCCTTGTGGTTATTGAGTAAATAATAAACCATCAGGTAGATAGGAAAAGTACCTTTTGCCCAGGAGAAGAGGTAAATGAGAGAAAACCAGTGCCCCGTGAAGTCCAGACCACCTGAGGGAGGAGGACAGGTGGTCATTGCTAATACCCTCAGGACATGTCCCTGTGACGGGTACAGGAGTAGGATGCTGATTTATAACAAAGTGAAACATTAAGAGAGCTGAGTTCTATCCTGAAGGCTTTCAAGACATGTGAAGTAATTTTATGCATTTTCCTAAATGAGATAATAATAACAGGGGGAAAAATGAAAGCAGGAAAAAAAAAAATCCCAGCTGAAGGCAGCCTAATTTTTTTAATGAGATCAGATTGTTTAAGCACTGAGTGAAACCATCTAAAAGGGGTTCAGGAGTGAACATAGTCTCAAGACACAGTTTCAAAGAAGACACAGCAGATGGAATAGATATTTTTTAATGAATTTTTTTTTTCATATATCTTAAAAATTACATTAAGTTCTAAGTATCTGAAAAATTATGGCCAAGACAAATGGTGCAGTTTTAAAATACAATAAATTTGGACTTGAATTCTGTATTAAGATTAATTAATATATGAGCATGGTTTCCTCTACCAATAACAGCTATATTATAGGAATGTTGCATTAATTAAAAGGAAAGCATATGCAGAGTACTTGGCTCATAAGTCATCTCAGTGAATGAGCCTCTGTTATTTAATGCGAACACCCACAATGCGATCTCCTTTTCTTTTATTCTGAAGTCCATTAGACAGTGGAGCAATTGCCCTTTGCAAGCGCCTGTCCTAGATGTTGCATTGAGCCATGACAGATGGAGGCTCAGTAGCAGTCATGCAGAACATCTGCCAAATAGGACACTGGTCTGAGGACGATGGCAGTAATGGATTCTTCACTACAGGACCCAAAGACCTAGCGCCGTTCACCAATGATTGCAGAGATTGTGGTGATTGTGTCTGTAACAATACCACTAGATATGCAACAGTCATTGCTAAAGATACTAAAAATAGAGAAGCTGATCTTCTCTCTCTCCCTGCCCCTCTTTTTCTTCCTCCCTGACTTTCACAAACAGAATGAAGAACAATTGAATGAGAAAATTAAAATTTAGCAGAGAAAATATCTCAGGTATAATGTAAGGTGGACATTCTCAACTTCTTTCAGAGATAAATATTAGAATTTTCAAATAAAAATAGATTTTAAAAGCTCCTGTGACTCTATTTAGAAAACAGAAAAATATTCCTCCTCTATAGTTTAGTCCACTAATATCCTCACACTTTCTTTTCCCTTCCTTCCTTCCTTCCTTCCTTCCTTCCTTCCTTCCTTCCTTCCTTCCTTCCTTCCTTCCTTCCTTCCTTCCTTCCTTCCTTCCTTCCTTCCTTCCTTCCCTCTCTCCCTCTCTTCTCTTACCAATAAGGGACTTGCGCACCCAAGAATCTGGGCATTCCTCAGGGGTCCTGGAACCAGTCCCCCCACAGATACTGAGTAACTACTGCACACTAATTGCCATTGTTTTATAGATAAGAAAATTTTTAAAGAAATTAAATTATTTTCCCAAGGCCAAATGATTATTTTGTTCTTCAGGAACCTATGTTTTTGTTTTTTTTTATCCTCACCCGAGGATATTTTTCCATTTTTTGTACAGATAGAATGGGAGGGAGAGAGAGGAAGGGAGAGAGAGTGAGAAACATCGACGTGAAGGGACACATCGAGTGGCTGCCACCTGCATGACCAACCAGGGCCGGGCACAAACTGCAACCGAAGTACGTGCCCTTAGCGGGAACCGAACCCGGGTCTCTCCAGACCGCAGGCCGACGCTCTAACCGCTGAGCCAAACTGGCCAGGGCCCTATGTTCTTAATAGTACAATATGCTATCATCCTAATATTGATTGAATAAATCCTAAGGACAGATTAGAAACCAAAGCACAGTGCCTATTAATTAATTTGTCCTTTGTGCTAAACACTATGATTTGCAACCCAGATTCCACCTCAGGACCATGACATACATTCTCTTAACTATAGGAAACTGTGGCTGCTAAAGGCTTAAAGTCGAGTTCCTTCCTGGAAATTGCCCTCATCAGCAGCATTCTACATCTAAGCACCATTTTATATGATTGTTCAAAGATTTAGTCCTCTTGCCTCCATTCAGGACTACTCCAAAAGGACATCTGAGATCTAGATGTCCCTACATAATTGACGGCAGACTTTGTTGTACCTGGATCCCTATTCAACTTTCCCTTCTGCTCATTCCTGTCTTGTTCACTTCCTTAAAGGTGTCTTTCCGAAGTATACTGCCCAGTAAATCTCCAGCATGCAAGTATCTAGCCACAAACCACCATACAATATAGCAAACTTAACTGATAAATGATGTTTGTGTTCAGACTGCTTTATCAGCAAGGAATTCCCCCATTTTTCTTTCTATCCTGAAGCTTCCCTATTCCCTGAGACACAACAATATTGAAATTACGCCAGTTCATAACTGTACAAGGGCCTTTAAGTGTTCAAGTGAAAAAAAAAATCACAAACCTTTCACAATAAATCAAAAGCTAGAAATAACTGAAGCTTAGTGAGGAAGGCATATCAGAAACTGAGACAAGGCAAAAGCTAGGCCCTCTCCCACCAAGCAGCAGTCAAGCTGTGCATGCAAAGGAAAAGTTCTTAAGAGAAATTAAATGTGATACTCCAGGAAATACATGACTGGTAAGAAAGTGAAACAGATTTACTGCTGATATGGAGAAAGTTTTACTACTCTAGAAGATCAAACCAGCCATACTGTTTCCTCAAGCCAAAGCCTAACCCAGAGCAAGCCCTGACTCTCTTCAATATAAAGACATGAGGAATTTTCAGAAGGAAACTTTGAAGCCAGCAGAGGTTGGTTCATGAGGTTTAAGGAAAGAAGCCATCTCCGTTACCTGACAGTGCAAGGTGAAGCAGCAAGTGCTGATGTAGAAACTAGAGCAAGTTATCTAGAGGATTGGGCTAAAACGATTAATAAAGGTGGCTACACTAAGCAGCACATTTTCAATATAGATAAAACAATCTTATGTTGAAATCAAAGGCCGTCTAGGACTTGATACAGAGAGGTCAATGCCAGGTTTCAAATCTTCAAAGGACAGGCAGACTCTCTTGTTAGGGTCTAATGCAGCTGGTGACTTTGAGTTGAAGCCAATGCTCGTTTAACCATTCCAGAACTCCTGGGGCCCTATGCGAAATGGACTCTGCCTGTATTTTATAAATGAAACAACAAAGCCTGGATGACAACACATCTGTTTACAATATGGTATACTGGATATTTCCAGCCCACTGTTGAGACCTATTGCTTAGAGGAAAAAAACAAAAACAACAACAACAAAAGATTCTTCTCAAAATATTAATGCTATTGAGAATACATCTGGCCACCCAAGAAGTCTGATAGAGATGTACAATAAAATCAATGTTGTTTTCATGCCTGCTAACATAACTTCCATTCTTCAGTCCATGGATCAAAGACTAATTTTAAATTTCAAGTCTTATTATTGAAAAAATACACTTTGTAAGGCTATCGCTGCTATTGGTAGTGTCCAATGATCCATAAATAGTGATGTCTATGATGAATCTGGGCAAAGTAAATTGAAAACCTTTTGGAAAGGATTCCCCATTCTAGATGACATTAAGACCACTCATAACTCTGGGGAGAGTTCAAAACATCAACATTTACAGGAGTGTGGAAGAAGCTGATTCCAACCCTCATGGATGACTTGAGGGGTTCAGGACTTCAGTGAAGGAAGGAGCTGCAGTTGTGGTGGAAACAGCAAGAGAACTAGAATTGTGACTAAACTGCTACAATGTCATAATAAATTTTAATAAATGAGGAGTTGCTTCTTATAAATGAGCAAAGAAAGTGATTTCTTAAAAATAATTTCTATTCCTGCAAAAGATGCTGTGAAGATTATTTAAATTACAACAAAGAATTTGGAATATTCCACAAACTTAGCTGCTATAGCAGCAGCAGGGTTTCACAGGTTTGACTCCAGTTTTAAGAGAAGTTCCGCTATGGTTGAAATGCCATCAAACACCACTGCATGCTACATGGAAGTCAGTTGTGAATGGAAGAGACGAGCGATGCAGAAACCTTTATTGTCTTATTTTACAAAATTGCTATAGTCCCTCCAATCTTCAGCAACCAGCACCCTGATCCATCAGCAGCCATTAGCATTGAGGCAATACCCTCCACCAACAAAAATGTTAGCACTCACTGAGGCTCAGGTGACAGCACTTTTTTTTTTTTTTTTAGCAATAAACTGTTTTAAAATCAATGAATGTACAGTTTCTTAGACATAATACTAGTGCTCACTAATTAGACTATCATAAAACATAAGCATAATACTTAAATGCACTAGGAAACCCCAAAATTCATGTGACTAGTGCAGTGGTCTTGAACCGAACTCATAATAATGCCCATGTATAAACTGTACAACAGAGAGATGGAAAAGGCATCCAAATATTTAAAAGAAGATGATACTAGTAAAATTATTTATCATCAAACTCAGAAAATATTTTAGAAGATTGCTTGGCTTGATGCAGAAAATGTATATTGATTTTTTTTTTTTTCTAATTTGAAAGAAAAAGCCAATAAAGTATTTTTTCATCTTTTATGGCTTGCAAAACTAAATGACTTCTAAAGAAAACAACAGCACAAAACTGGTTATATATGGATAATTTCATCTGTTCTCCAACCTTCAACGCATACCTGTCTTGACGAACACCCAATCGGTTTATCCTGCCCACACCTCCACCTGAGCTTCAAACTCTGACATAAAACTCTCTACCTTACATCTTTTCCTGAATATCCAGTGGGCATCTCAAAGTCAATATTGCAAAACTGAGTGATTTCTTCCATATTATTATTGCTTCCCTATCCTTTCTCAAGCTGCAATTCTTTTCTATTCACTTTTATATTGGTTGGTACCAAAATATACAACTGTTCTAAAAGTTTGAAACTTATTCCTAATTGTGGGCTCTTTCTGATATTTTGTATTATATTATTTTCCAGTCCTAGCCAATTTACATTTTTTCATGTCTCATCTTCATTCTCTCCCTCTTATCTATAGCTGAACTCTGATAAGGGCACCCTTAGTTGCATTCTTACTTTTGGTTCTTTATTCACCATAAATTCTTTACATATATAGCACCAGCATGAGTTTTCACCTTGATGAAAATTGTTTAATGATCCCCCATTCCCTTTACTAGAAAAGCCTCCTTAGGATGTCATGGAAGACCCTTCATTATCCAGTACTAATTACTGTGTCAGCGTCACTGCTTACTGTTACTGGACAGGGGCTGGCACCCAGTGGGTCGGCCTCAGGCCAGCCTGCAGCGTGTGGGTCCTTGACCTCATGTGGGAAAGATTTCCCGACAGGAGTCCAGGTGGGATTGAGAGTGCGTTTATTCAAGCTGGGGACAGTGGAACAAAGGAAGGACTTAGGGTAGGAGAAGCAACAGGGGAGAGCCTGGGCGGTGCTCTGCTCTGGCTCCTAGAAATGTTACAGGGAAGAAGTGAGCACAGAGGGCTGCTGTCAGCTCACAGGGAAGTGGAGGTCACAGGGAGAGAAGTGAGCCAGTGATTTAGCTCACTGGGAAGTCAGAGAAAAAGGGGGCCTTGGAGACAGGATTAGGGGGTAAGCCTGGGTTGAGCTGCCCCTGCGATTGCACCCCCTAGTTGTAAGTCTTACAGGGACCCTTAGAGTTTAGGAAGAAATACAACATTCATGCCCAGGAAGGGGCATGGGGTATGCTCTGGAGTGAGCCCATGTTGAGTCTTTGTCCTGAAGTTTTTTGCATCCTTTTTTTTTCCCCTGGAGGTGAGAATCTTAAGGCAGGGTTTCAGTAGAATATTCATCAACTTTCCAGATGCATTTTTAATATGTTGATGCATCAAAATGAGAGTATAGGTGAGTTTTGGATTATTCTTTGGTCTGTTTTACTCTTTTACTTTTATCTTAGGTCTGTCTGGCTTTAATGGGGTTTCTGTTACTTGTTTCCCAACTTCATCTGTCCTTGGGTTTAGCTGGCACAAATGGTATTAATTGGATCTTTGTCCTCTATTTTCCCAGACCAGGGTGATTTAAGCGATGGATTCTCTGGTTAGGGAGGAGAGAGCTAAACCATTTGCTCTCAAGTGTCTTGGTTAGGGAAGACAAGGTCTTGTGATTCACAAGCTGGCTGTAAGTTGTCCAAATTGTTTGGCCTGGTTTAATTTTTGTTCCAGTTTCCCCATTCCACTTGCCCAGGAATGTTCCTAGCTTCTTACGGGTCTGCCACTTTATACCTTCTTCATGTACAATCATTCAGTGTTCATGCTTTGAATCATACAACTACTTTCCCAGCTGCCTTCAACATTGGACTCAGGCAACTTCTGTTTTGGGAAAGTTTAATCTGCCAGACCTGTGAACTTAAAAAAAAAAATCAGTGTTTGTACATCTTTTTTTTCTTTTATTCTTGTAACATTTGAGACCATTCTTTCTACATACCCTAACAATTTATATGCTTTATGGATTTAATGCATTCTGATAAACTATTTAAATATTAATGAAACTTAAGTTATGTTATATTACTTCAGTGTGTTTAAGCTAACAGAAAGGTAGCTTTCTGAAAGTTTGATATCTTCCTGTTTTAGCTAACTTATTTTCTGACATTGAAACTATGAAATCATAGAATGATCTCTTGAATATGGATTCATTTATTATTTAAGTTAAAAGAAAAGAAAACACAGGGGACCCAGGTGAAAAATTGTGTCCTGGCCTATGTCTGGTTAACAGAAGACCTACTGTGTCCTGAGGTTACTCATTGTGATTTGCAAACTGAAGCCACCTAACTGAATTGCTAATAACCTATTCACGTCCAATAAATTATGTGCTGTGGGATGGAATCTTCCCTAGAACATGCAATTAAGAATAGGTTTTATAAATTCCACTGAGAACATGTTTGCAACAAAACTCAGCTCACACGTTGGCAATATTCTGAATTATTTCTGATTAAAACCATCTGGCTGACTGCCACATCAATTTATACTGGATTATGTTTTATTATACTTCCAATCTTACCATCTTCTTGGTAAATTTACATGTAGCAGAATGTTAAATAGGAAGGTTTAATTTGAGTGATCTAAATTTAATAGATATGACATTTTGATGTAGATAACAGACCTGAAGGTAGAAATCTGTAGAACAAGTATCAAACTTATTGAACCCTTTTCCCAAATTAAGAAGTATAAGGGGAAAGAAGCACAGGAGGAGAATTGTGAAGTGATTTATTGATGCTATTCTACCAAGGGAAAAAGAAAAAAACTTTAATGAGAAGAAAGAGTTTGAAATATGACTGTTAGAACTTGGCAGACCCAACAGACTGGACTTGACCCAAAGCACTGAGATTGGCCATCCCAAGAAATCTCAAGGTCAGGGGTAGCAAAGGTAGAATAAATATTTGGATAACATAGCAAAGGAAGGTCTCTGCTATGTATGGGGCATATTAGTACTTCCTTTTGAAATTTTTCAGGCAAATTTTTATAAATCAGCTCTGGAACTCATAGTAAGTATTCCTATCTGAGGGCAATTTACTCCTAGCACTAAAGGACTATGTGGAAAAAGCAACAGAACTGCAATATGAAAATCGGGAGATGGAAAGCCAGGGGGTGAATGGGAAGTTGCCCTCTGAAGAGAGGCATCAGGGGTGTCTTGGGATGATGATTACACAAGAGAAACCCTTATGTATAAATATAACCACATCCAGAGGGAAAGGCATTATTTTGTAAGTTTCACACAAGAACATCTAGCCCTCATCTGACCTTCCTCCCTAGACTAAACTTCAAAGGACTCCAGGTGAGGGAGGGAAAAATATTTAGTATTTCATTAACTTCACAACTTCCTGTGATTGGAATTTTAAGTACTGAGTTCAAACTTTGTTTGAAAATTTAAAAGATCTCATGTCCTAAGAATGATTGGAAGTAATAAAACTTGTCTAACTTTTATTGAAGGGCAGAAAAATATTACCTCACGGAACATTTTAAGGAGGCAGTGGGAGGCTAAAATTAAGTTGTGTTTATTTCACTGCCCTTGAGTCATGCTTATGAGGCATATCAGTATAACTTTGATTATTTATCTTTACTCTCTTCTCTAACTTGAACCCTCCTAAATCTGTTAAAAATCTGTTTAAAATAAAATATAATAAAAATAAAATTTTCAAACATTTATTCCTAGTCATTCACTGCCTCAATTCCCAGCTTGTTTTCAAAGCTGTGATTCTTCAAAGAGGCATTGATACTAAGTGCTTTCATTTCCTCGCTTTCCATGTACCACTTTCATCAACATCAGACTTGTGTGTGTGTGCGCACATGTGTGCATGTGTGTAAAATTGCCTCATCACAATTTTTATTTGCATGTTGAACAGAATACTTAATACTTTTCTTTTTTATTTTGAAAGTCTTATACATGTCTCCCCTTTGATCTCCCACTGACACTACCTCCCAGCTCCCACCCCGCTCCTTCTTTCCCCAACCTAATGTCTGTGCCCATTGGTTGTGCATATATGCATATAAGTTCTTCAGTTTATGTCTTCCCACCCCTCCCACCCGCATTCCTCTGACATTTGTCAGTCTGTTCCCTACTTGCATGACTCTAGGTTTATTTTGATCAACAGCTTATTTTGTTTATGATGTTCCATAGATAAGTGAGATCATGTGGTACTTGTCTTTCTCTGACTAGTTTATTTCACTCAGCATAATATTCTCCAGTTTTCTCCCTGTCATCTCAATGAATAAGAGATCTTTCTTACAGCTGTCTAATTTGCATTGTGTAAATGTACCACAGCTTTTTTTATTTTTATTTTTTTATTTAATTAATTAATTTATTTTTGTTACAGATGTTTCTCCTTTTTCCCCTACTGATTCCCCCTTTCACCCCTCCCTGCCCTGTCCCCAGCTTTGTTGTCCATGCCTATGTTCATGCACACATGCATGTGAGTTCTGTGGTTCATCTCTCCCCCACCACCCCCTCTTCTAGGGATTGTCAGTCTGTACCCCACTTCCACATCTCTGGGACTACCCCATTCCTCAGACTGTTATGTTCATTATGTTCCACAAATAAGTGAGATCATATGATACTTGTCTTTCTCTGCTTGGCTTGTTTTACTTAGGATGATACTTTCCAGGTCCCTCCATGTAGTCTCAAAGGATAAGAGATCTTTCTTTCTTACAGCTGCATAGTACTCCATTTACCACAGCTTTTTTATTGACCCATTTACTGATAAAAACTTGGGCTATTTCCAGATCTTACCGATTGTAAATAGTGCTGCTGTGAACATAGGGGTACATATATTCTTTCTGATTGGTGTTTCGGGCTTCTTAGGATATATTCCTAGAAGTGAAATTACTGGGTAAAATGGCAATTTCATTTTTCATTTTCTGGGAAAGCACCATCTTGTTTTCTAGTGGCTGCACCAGTCTGTATTTTCATCAGAAGTGTACTAGATTATCCTGTTCTCCACATCCTCACTAACACTTGTTTGAGGCTTTGTTGAAGGTCACTATTCTGGGAGGTTGAAGGTGATACGTAATAGTTGTTTTAATTTGCATATCTCGGATAATTAGTGATGTATAGCATTTTTTCATATGTCTCCTGGCGATTTATATGGCCTATTTGGAGAAGTGTCCATTCAGGTCTTCTGCTAATTTTTTTAATTTGAATTTTTGTCTGCCTTTTGGTCAGTTGCATGAATACTCTATATATTTTGGATATTCACTCCTGTATCATTAGCAAACATATCTCCCAGAGAGTGAGTTCCCTATTCATTTTAATGCTCATTTCTTTTGGCATGTAGAAGCTTTTTAGTTTGATGTAGACCCATGTATTAATATTTTCCTTTGTTTCTCTTGTCAGTGAAAATTCCACAATGTATGATGTTTGAGATTTTTTTGCTTACATTTTCTTCTAAGATTTTAATGATTTCATGAATTACATTTAAGTCTTTTATTCATTTTGAGTTTTTTCATGAGTATGGTATAAGTTGGTGGTCTAGTTTCATTCTTTTGCATGTAGCTGTCCGATTTTCCCAACACGAATTATTAAAGAGGCTGTCTTTACTCCATTGTATGCTCTTGCCACCTTTGTCAAATATTAATTGAGCATAATGTCTTGGGTCAATTTCTGGGTTCTCTGTTCTGTTCCATTGATCTATATGCCAGTTCTTGTGCCAGTATCAGGCTGTTTTGATTACAATGGCTTTGTAGTATAACTTGATAGCTAATGTTGTGACCCTCCCACTTTGTTCTTTTTCAAGATTGCTGTGGTTATTTGGGGTCTTTTTGGTTTCTATATAAACTTTTGAAGTATTTGTTCTAGATTTGTGAACTATGCTGTTGGTGTTTTAATAAAGATTGCATTGAAACTGTAGATTGCTTTGGGTAGCATGAACATTTTAATGATGTTGAGTGTTCCAATCCATGAACATGGTACATGTTTCTACTATTTTATGTCTTTCTCTATTTATTTTTTCAATGTCCTGTAGTGTTCTAAGAACAGGTCTTTAACCTCCTCAGTTAAATTTGTCCCTAGGTATCTTATTTTGTTGTTGCTGTTGCAATGGTAAATGGGATTTTTTTAGTTTCTCTTTCTGTGAGTTTATTATTGTTGTATAAGAATGCTGTCAATTTTTTAATGTTAATTTTGTATCTTGCTACTTTACCAAATTTGTTTATTAAATCTAGGTGATTTTTTAAAAAATCCTCACCAGAAGATATTTTTACATTTATTTTCAGACAGAGTGGGAGGGAAAGAGAGATAGAGAGAGAAACATCGATGTAAGAGAGACACATTGATTGGTTGCCTCCCACATGACCCCAACTGCCAGGAACAAACCACAACCGAGGTATGTGCCCTTTTGATGGAGTCTTTAGGGTTTTCTATGTACAATATCATTTCATCTGTGAATAATATAGTTTCACTTTCTCCTTTCCAATTTGAATCCCTTTTATTTCTTCTTCATGTGTAATTACTGTGGCTAAGACTCCCAGTACTATGTTAAATCAGAGTGGTGAAAGTGGGCATCCCTGTCTTGTCCCTGTATTTAAGGGGAATGCTTTTAGTTTTTGCCCATTGAGTATGATGTTGGCTGTAGGTTTTTCATATATGACCTTTATTATGTTGAGATATGATCCCTCTATTCCCACTTGGTTTTTGCTTTTTTATCAGAAATGGGTGCTGGATTTTGTCAGATGCTTTTTTCAGCATCTATTGATATGATCATATAATTTTTATTTTTCATTTTGTTTATGAGGTATATCACATTTATTGATTTGCAAATATTGTACCAGCCCTGCATCCCTGGGATGAGTCCCACTTGGTCATGGTGAATATTTGTTTAATATATTTTTAGGTCTAATTTGTTCATATTTTGTTGAGGATTTTGACATCTAGCTCATCAGGGATGTTGGCCTGTAGTTTTCTTTCTTTGTAGTGTCTTTATCTGGTTTTGGAATTAAGATTATACAGGCTTCATAATAACAGCTTGGATGTCTTTCTTCTTGAATTTTTTGGAGTTTGAGGAGAATGGCTGTTAGTTCTTTGAATGTTCAGTAAAATTTCCCTGTGGAGCTGTCCAAACCAGGGCTTTTGTTTGCTGAAAGTTTATTGATTACATCTTCAATTTCCTTAGTTGCTATTGGTATGCTCAAATTTTCTCTTCCCGGTTCAGTTTAGGGAGATTTTATGATTTTAGAAATTTGTCCATTTCACCCAGACTGTCCAATTTGTTGGTGTATAACTGTTTATAGTATTTGCTAATGATCTTTTGCATTTCTGTGGTGTCAGTTGTTTTTCCTCCTCTATTGTTTCTGATTTTGTTTATTTGGGTCCTCTCTCTTTATTTCTTGGTGAGTCTGGCTAAGGGTTCATCAATCTTGTTTATCTTTTCAAAGAACCTCCTCTTTGTTTCATTGATATTTTAAATGTTTTTTTTTAGACACTTTGTTGCTTATTTCCACTCTTACCTTTACTATTTCTTTCCTTCTACTTGTGTTTTTTGTTTGTTTGTTTGTTTGTTTACTTTTTGTTCTTTAAGTTATAGGGTTAGATAGTCTATTAGAAAGGTTTTCTTGATTCTTGAAGTAGACCTGTAGTGCTATGAAATTCCCTCTCAGAACTGCTTTTGCTGCATCCCATAGATTTTGTGTTGTTGTGTGTTCATTTTCATTGAATTTCAGAAAGTTTTTTTATTTCTTCCTTGATTACCTTGGCAACCCATTAATTGTTTAATAATATGCTATTTAGCCACATGTGTTTGAATGTTTTTGAGTGTTTTCATTGTAATTAATTTCTAATTTCATGCCATTATGATCTGAGAAGATGCTTGATATGATTTCAGTCTTCTTGAACTTGTAGACACTTAATTTATGATTTAACACATGGTCTATCTTTGAGAATGTCCCATGTGCGCTTGAGAAGAATGTGTATTCTGCAGTTTGAGGTGTAATTCTCTGCAAATATCTATTAAATACATTTGATCTAGTGTGTCATTTAGGGTCTCTGTTTCCTTGTTTTTTTGTCTAAAGGATCTACCCAGTGATGTTAGTGGGGTGTCCAAGTACCCTGCTATAATTGTATTGCTGTCAGTTTTTCCTTTGAAGTCCTCCAGAACATTTTTAAATATATTTTGATGCTCCTATGTTGGGGGCATATATGTTTACCAAGCTTATATTCTCCTGTTAGATAGATCTTTTCAATATTATCCTTTCAATATTTGTATGGCCTTCATTATAAAGTCTGTTTTATCAGATATTAGTATTTCTACCCCACCTTTTTTATTTTTATTTTTTCATTTCTATTTGCTTAGAAAATTTTTTTTATACCTTCACTTTCAACCCATGTAACTTTTGTTGTGAGGATGGTCTCTTGTAAACAACATATATATGAGTAATGCTTTCTTATCCATTTAGCTACTCTGTGTCTTTTGATTAATTTAATCCGTTTTTATTTAAGGTTATCTTTGATATGTATTTATTTATTGTCATTTCTCTTCATTATGCCTATGTGTCTTTCTCTATTTCTTCTGCTTTTTACAGGAGTCCTTTTAACATTTTTTGCAGTATTTGTTTGGTGCTAACATATTTCCTTAGTCTTTGTTGTTATTCTGGGAAGCTCTTTATTTCACCTTCTATTTTGAATGATAGCCTTACTGGATAGAAAAGTCTTGGATTCAGATCCTTGTTTTTTATTACCGTAAATACTTCATGCCATTCCCTTTTGGTCTGTAGTGTTTATGTTGAGAAATCAACTGATAGCCTGATGGGGGCTCTATTGTAGGTAACCTGTTGCTTTTCTCTTGCTGTTTTTAAAATTCTCTCTTGGTCTTTAGTTTTTGGCATTTTAATTATGATGTGTCTTGGCATGAGCCTCTTTGGCTTCTTACTTGGGGCTCTCTGTGCTTCTTGGACTTGTAAGCCTTTTTTCTTCAATAAGTTAAGGAAGCTTTCTACCACTATTTCTTCAAATAGATTCTCTAACCCTTGCTCACTTTCTTCTTCTTTTGATACTCTTATGATTCTGATGTTGTTATGTTTCATATTATCCCACAGCTCTCTTAAACTGTCCTCCTGTTTTTTAATTGTTTTTTTCTTTTTGGTTCTCTGATTGAATGATATTTTTCCTACCCTGTCTTTTAATTCACTGATCCAGTCCTCAGCTTCCTCTAATCTGCTAGTTATTTCCTCCAATGTGTTCTTCATTTTTGCTATGTCATTCTTCATTTCTGCTTGGTTATTTTTTATTTCCAATTAGTTGATTTTCATTGTTTCTATATCTTTACTCATGCTTTTTAGCTCTTTACTCATGCTGTTGAGCTTCCTGATAATCATTATTCTGAACTCTACATCTGATAACTTGCTTTTCTCCATTTTATTTAGCCCTTATTCTGATTCTGTAGAATTCTCTTGCTCTTTCATTTGGGATTTGTTTCTTTGTTTCACCATTCTGGCTGTCTCAGCAGGGTTTGGAGCCTGCCAAAATTTCCCTGTGACTATTGATGTTCTGCAGATTATGGCTCCCTCTACTGGGTTTGGATGAGTACAGAGGGAATCGTGCTAAACATCAAGGTCTATCTTATTTTCTTGGGTAGAGTTGCATGCCAGGAAAAGATTAAATTTTTCCTGAGCCTTTGCTTTCAGGCTATTAGTCTCAGTTGCTTAATGAACCTTGGGTTGTGGCCCTCAGCTGAATGAAAAATCCCCCTGGTGAGCAGAGTAAGAGGATTTCCAGTAGGTGGGGCAATTTCTTTCCCCTGGGCTAAAGCTGCTTTGATAAGAAAATGGTTTCTGCAGTATGGGTTAATAACTCAGCACTGGGGCCCAAGCACACTGCCTTCTCAGTTCTGACCCCAGAGTCTTGAAACCCAATGATCTATGACCACAAATTGGGCCTAAGGGTCAGTTCACCTAGAAACTTCTCTTTGCCTGTCAGCTGGATGGTAATCTCTGGCAGTTAATGAGCCTCAGGTTGCACTTCTTCTGGCTGGGTAAGGTTAAATTCCCAGGGAAGGGGCAGTTGCTTCCCCCCCCCTGGGCTATAGCTGCATTAAAGGGAGCACTCTGCCTGAGGAGAATGTTTCCTGCAGTGTGGGGAAATGACTCAGCATAGGGACCCAGGCCTCAGTCTTCACAGCTCCATCCCCAGAGTCTGAACCGCAACAACTGAGAGCCAGGTCCAAGTCTCAAAGCCTTCAGAGTCTCTTCTCTGTCTACTGACTGGTGGGTAGTCTCTGGCTGTTAATGAACCTTAGGTTGCAGTTCTCCCAGCTGGTGGAGTTGAATTCCCAAGGGAGGGACAGTTGCTTCTCCCCTGAGCTAAAGCCTCTCTGATATGAAAGGACTGCATGCGAAATATGGCTACTGCATTGTGGGGGAATGACTCAGCATAGGGCTCCTGATGTCCTCCTTCCCAGTTGTCTCCCCAGTGCCACGAATCTCAACCTCTCCTCACATGGCTCCAGTTCGATCTGCTTTCCCTCTGCTGGAGCCCAAGGTGAGTGTCTATAGCTGTAATTTAGTGCACTGGCCCTTCAGGGAAGTGTCGATGTCCCCAGTGGCCCTCCCTATTGGACAGAACTTCTGCCCTGGTGATTTTCTCAGCCGGGTGTTATGTGGGTGCCTTTTCCTGTTCCACCACTCTGTGCTGGAGAGTTAGCTTGGGGTTTAAACCCTCAACTTCTCAAAGAGAGCTTCTCATAGCTAAGATAGCCCTCAGCTGCTGCCTGTGGGGACCCAGACAGCCCTCTTATGCTTCTGCAACTCCTATCAGTCTAGATTTGGGGTCCTCTTTATGTCCCTTGCTATAAGGGATCTCTCCAGCTACTTTTCAGTTGTTTTTTCCAGGTGACTTGTCTTTGTTTGAGTTGAAATTCTAATTTGGTCCTCGAGGATGGTCTGTTTAGCTTCCATTCATTTCGCTGCCATTTCCCTCTACCCTATCAGAATACTTAATTCTAACACTTAAAACATGATTTAGTGATTTTAGTCTTCAAACTTGCCCCACGACATCTTTCCACATTTTTTTTCAACATAAAATGGTTCAATTTTATTGAATAATAAAGATATTTCCTTTGTGCTATTTATTAAGAAGATTAAATGAAATAATGCAAACTTCAGAAAAGTAAATTTTATCCTAGATGTTTATGTGATATCCCAAATTATTAGCACTGAGTTACATTTTTTAAGAGAAAAACTTAATTACCTGGTGTCATATGCCCCACCTGCTTTTCTCACTCATTAAAAGCCTAAACATGGGGTGGGGGGGGAATGGTGGCAGAGTAAATGGAGCTACACAGACCATCTCCCAGGACCAAACTGGATTTACAACAAAAGTAAAGACAAATCCTCAGGAAGGGGCAACTGAAAGGCAGTCTGAAGGACCACATAACCAGAGACACTGACTCAATACTGGTAGGTTTGCGAGGACACAAGAGGGGACTGGGAGCCCACTGTCCGCAGCGGCCTGGGCTGTGACCAGCGAACTCAGCTGAGACCAGGGGACTCGGCTGGAAGCTGCTGCCGCCTCAGCTGCGTCCATGACCGTGGCTGAGTCCTGCGAACTCGGCTGACTGCTATGCCATTGGCTGGTGCTGCAGACTCAGCAGCCCATGACTGGGAGCAGCGCCCTCAGGTTAAAAGTCCCAGGTGGCTCCATGGCTCAGAGTCTGGGCAGAGGCTAAATTGGCAGCAGCCACTCACCTTGGGCTCCAGCAGAGGGAAGGCAGACTGGACTGGAACTGGGTGGGGACACTCAGGATTTGGAGGAAGCTCAGAGCTTTGGCTGAGTGCAGCCACACAGGACTGTGGTCATCTTACTCCATCCCAGGGCCCTGGGGAGAGGCGGTGGTCCTTCCATTGGAAATTCAACCCCACCTGGTGGCCATTTAAATGCTAATTGAGGCCCATTAACAACCAGCATCTGCCCCACCCTGGGGAAATCCTCTTACACTGAGCATCCTAGGGAGTTTTTCAGGCAACTCAGAAACCAAGGTTCTTCAGGTGACCTCTACTAATAGCCTCCAGGCAAAAAAAAAGCTAGAGGAAAGTTAAGCCTTGACAGTGGTGTTTAAAGTGGGTCCTCCCTGCCTCATCCAAACCCAGGAGAGGGAGCCACAAACAGCAGAACATCAACACCCACAGGGAAAATTTGGCAGGCTCCAAAGCCCACTGTGATAGCCGAAACGGTGAAAAACAGAAACAAAAGCCAAATGAAAGAACAAGAGAAGTCTACTGAAGATGAGATAAATGAGGTGCAGTTAAGTAAGTTAACAGAACTAGAATTCAGAGCCATGATCTTGAGGAAGCTCAACAGCATGTGTAAGGACATGAGCACCATGAGTAAAGACATAGAAACGTTGAAAATCAACCAGTTGAAATTTAAAAACAACATATCAGAAATGAAAAACACATTGGAAGGTCTAAAACGCAGAGTAGAGGAAGCTGAGGACCGGATTAGTGAATTAGAAGACAGGGTAGGAAAAATAAAAAAATCAGAAAACGAAAAGGAAAAAACAATTAAAAAACAGGAAGACAGCTTAAGAGAACTGTGGGACAACTGGAAACATAATAATATTCGCATCATAGGAGTCCCCGAAGAAGAAGAAAATGAGCAAGGGTTAGAGAATATATTCAAAGAAATAGTGACAGAAAACTTCACTAATTTGGTGAAGGAAGAAGGCATTCAAGTTCAAGAAGCACAGAGAGCCCCAAGTAAGAGGAACCCAATCAGGGCCACACTAAGACACATAGTAATCAAACTGCCAAAACTTAAAGAAAAAGAGAGAATCTTAAAAACTGCAAGAGATAAGCAACAGGTTACCTACAAAGGAAACCCCATAAGGCTCTCAGCTGACTTCTCACAAAAAACACTAGGACCAGAAGGGAATGGCATGAAGTAATCAAGGTCATGAAAAACAAGGATCTGAATCCAAGACTACTCTACCCAGCAAGGCTATCATTCAAAATGGAAGGTCAAATAAAGAGCTTCCCAGACAGAAAAAAAAAAAAAAGGAGCTAAGGGAATACTTTAGCACCAAATCAGCACTGCGAGAAATGTTAAAAGGACTGCTGTAATTAGCAGGAGAAATGGGAAGAAAAATAGAACCACACTAAACAAAAATGGCAATAAATAAGTACATATCAATAATCACCTTAAATATAAATGGATTGAATGCTCCCATAAAAAGACACAGAGTACAGAGTAGCTGATTGGATAAGAAAGCATGACTCATCCATATGTTGTTTACAAGAAACTCACCTCACAACAAAAGACTCACATAGATTAGATGGAGAGTGAAAGGATGGAAAAAATCTTCCAAGCAAACAGAAAAAAAAAAAAAAGCTGGGGTAGCAATACTCATATCAGATAAAATAGACTTCAAAATGAAGGCAATAACTGGAGACAAAGAAGGCCACTACATAATATTGAAAGTATCTATCCAACAGGAAGATATAACCTTGATAAACATATATGCACTCAATATAGGAGCTCCAAAATATATTAAAAATCTTCTGGAGGACTTCCAAGGAGAAATTGACAGCAATACAATCATAGCAGGGGACTTCAACACCCCGCTGACATCACTGGATAGATCCTCTAGACAAAATATTAGCAAGGAAACAGAGACTCTAAATGAAGCACTAGACCAAATGGATTTAATAGATATCTACAGAGAATTACACCCCAAAACTACAGAATTCACATTCTCCTCAAGTGAACATGGGATATTCTCAAAGATAGACCACATGTTAGGGCACAAACTAAGTCTCTACAAGTTCAAGAAGACTGAAATCATATCAAGCATCTTCTCAGATCACAATGGCATGAAACTAGAAATCAATTGCAAGATCATACAAAGACATTTGATCACATGGAAGCTAAATAGCATGTTTTAAACAATGAATGGGTCACCGAGATCAAGGAAGAAATCAATAACTTCCTGGAAACCAATGAAAATGAACACACAACAACACAAAATCTATGGGATGCAGTGAAAGCAGTTCTAAGAGGGAATTTCATAGCACTACAGGCCTACCTCAAGAAGCAAGAAAAATCTCTAATAGACAATCTAACCTCACAATTTAAAGAACTAGAGAGCAAACAAAAAGAAAACCCCAGAGCAAGTAGAAGGAAGGAAATAGTAAAGATCAGAGCAGAAATAAATGACATAGAGACCAAAAAAAAAAAAAAAAAAATTCAAAGGATCAATGAAACAAAGAGCTGGTTTTTTGAAAAGATAAACAAAATTGATGGACCCTTAAGCTACAATCACCAAGAAACAAAGAGAGAGAACCCAAATACACAAAATCAGAAATGAAACAGGAGAGATAACAACTGACACCACAGAAATACAAAAGATCGTTAACAACTACTATGAACAATTATATGGCAACAAATACGACAATCTAAGTGAAATGGACAAATTTCTAGAAACACATAGTCTCCCAAAACAAGACCAGGAAGAGATAGAAAACTTGAACAGACCAATATCAACATTAGATATTGAAGCTGTAATCAAGACTCTCCCAGCAAACTAAAACCCAGGCCCGGATGGCTTCACAGGGGAGTTTTACCGAATATTCAAAGAAGAACTATCACCCATTCTCCTCAAACTATTTCAAAAAATTCAAGAGGAAGGAAGACTTACACATTTGTTTGATGAAGCCAGCATAATTCTAATTCCAAAACCAGAAAAAGACAAAACAAAGAAAGAAAACTATAGGCCAATATCCCTGATAAACATAGATGCCAAAATCCTGAACAAAATACTAGTAAATCGGATCCAACAATACACACAAAAAAATTATCCACCATGACCAAGTGGGATTCATCCCAGGAATGCAAGGCTGATAAAATATTTGCAAATCAATAAACGTGATACACCACATAAATAAAATGAGAATAAAAACCACATGATCATATCAATAGATGCCGAAAAAGCCTTCAACAAAATCCAACATCCATTTCTGATAAAAACGCTTGGCAATGTAGGAATAGAGGGATCATATCTTGACATAATAAAGGCCATATATGAAAGACCTATAGCCAACATCATACACAATGGGCAAAAACTAAACGCATTTCCCTTAAGAACAGGAACAAGACAGGGATGCCCACTTTCGCCACTCTTCTTTAACATAGTACTGGACATCTTAGCCACAGCAATCAGACAGGAAGAAAAAGTAAAAGGGATCAAAATTGGAAAGGAGGAAGTGAAACTGTCATTACTCGCAGATGACATGATACTATACATAGACAACCCCAAAGACTCCATCAAAAATTTACTAGACTTCATAAATGAATTTGGCAAAGTAGCAGGATACAAAATTAACTTCAAGAAATCGATGGCATTCTTATACACCAATGATGAACTCACAGAATTAGAAACTAAGAAAACAATCCCATTTACCATTGCGGCAAAAAAATTAAGATACCTTGGAATAAGCTTAACCAAATAATTAAAGGACCTATTTGCAGAAAACTACAGGTCATTGAAAAAAGAAATAGAGGAAGATATAAAAAAGTGGAAGCACATACCCTGTTCATGGATTGGGAGAATTAACATCATTAAAATGTCCATATCACCCAAAGCAATCTATAGATTCAATGCAATCCTCATCAAAATACCAATGGCATACTTCACAGAATTAGAACAAGTACTTCAAAAGTTCATATGAAACCAAGAAAAGACCTTGAATAGCCACAGCAATCTTGAAAAGAAAGAACGAAGATGGAGGGATCACATTACCAGATTTCAGGTTATACTACAAAGCCACCATAATCAAAACAGCCTGGTACTGGCACAAGAACAGGCATATATACCAGTGGAACAGAACAGAGAACTCAGAAATGGACCCAAGGCAATATGCCAATAAATATTTGACAAAGGTGTCAAGAGCATACAGTGGAGTAAGGACAGCCTCTTTAATAAATGGTGCTGGGAAAATTGGACAGCTACATGCAGAAAAATGAAACTAGATCATCAACTCACACCCTACACAAGAATAAACTCAATCTGGATAAAAGACTTAAATGTGACTCATGAATCCATGAAAATCCTAGAAGAAACTGTAGGCAACAAAATTTCAGACATCATACGCAGCAGAATTTTCACTGTTACATCACCTAAGGCAATAGAAACGAAGGAGAAAATGAACACATGGGACTACATCAAACTCAAAAGCTTCTGCACAGTGAAAGATACAATCATCAAAATGGAAATGCTACCCACTGTATGGGAGAGCATGATTATCAGATAAGGGGTTAATTTCAATATATATAGAGTGCTTATATAACTCAACAAAAGCAAGTCAAAGAACCCAATTGAAAAATGGGCAGAGGAACTAAATAGACACCTCTCCAAACAGGACATACAAATGGCTTCGAGACATATGAAGAAATGCTCATCATCACTAATCATCAGAGAGATGCAAATTAAAACAACAATCAGGTATCACCTCACACCTGTCAGAATGGCCGCCATCAACAAATCATCAAACAACAAGTGTTGGCGAGGGTGTGGAGAAAAGGGGACTTTAGTACACTGCTGGTGGGAATGCTGACTGGTGCAGCCACTATGAAAAAAATATGGTGTTACCTCAAAAAATTAAAAATTAAACTTCCATTTGACCCAGTGTTCCCACTTCTAGGAATATACCCTATGAAGCCTGAAATACCAATCAGAAAGTATATATGAACATAACAGTCTGAGGAATGGGGTAGTCACAGAGACGTAGAAGTGGGGTACAGATTGACAATCCCTAGAAGAGGGGGTGGTGGGGGAGAGATAAACCACATAACTTATATGCATGTATGCATGAATAGTGGACATGGACAATAAACTGGGAACAGGGCAGGGAGGGAGGGGAGGGGAGAATCAGTGGGGGGGGGGAGGAGAAACATCTGTAACAAAAATTAATTGATAATAAATAAATAAATTTTTTAAAAAAGCCTAAACATGTAGGTCCTTCTTGCTACTAGACTACATAGTCTCTTGCAGCTGGCTGAAATGTCCAGGACTAGAGGTTCATTGTTTGAGTGGATTTTAAGCTTGCACAATAGCTCTAATGGATTTGTAGGCAATGCTTCAGCCACCTTAGTGAGAGATTATGAGGCTTTCTATAGGCTGAGTGGGAGAAAGAGAAGGCAATGTAGTTAATTATATTTACCACTGATTTGCCTCACTTACAATAAGCTGAGAATTCCTGAAGCCACAGTCTCATGGACCTAAAAACTTCAACCTACAGAATGTGACACATGGTACATTGACAGAATATTAAGAAATGACTCAACGAAAAACAAGCATGATAACTCACCTAATTACAGTATTTGGTATTTGGAGTCTACTCTGGTAGTATTCTATACAAACTGTATGTTATTCAAAGACAGCATCCTCTGTATTTCCTCCAAATCTCAGATCTTATCTAAGAATTTATCATGTTCTAGACCTAAAAAATAACTCTGAAAGAGAAAGTGGAGAACTCAATAGACAAAGATCTAAATTGAGATGTGTGAGTTCACCCTATTTCTTTTTAGAGATGGAAATTCCTTTCTCTATTTCAACTGGTGTGAAATAATTTTGTTTTAGCTAGATTTTTTCAATAGCATTCTAAAGGAATGACAAATTTTTTTTTGAATGACAATTATATTTTATTTATGTTATTTATTTTATTTAATTAATTTATTAATTTTTATTACAGATGTTTCTCCTTTTCCCCCCACTGATTCTCCCCTCACCCTCCCTCCCCGCTCTCTCCCCTGCTTTGTTGTCCAGGTCCATTGTTCATGCATACATGCATATAAGTTCTGTGGTTCATCTCTCCCCCACCACCCCCTCCTCTGTGGATTGTCAGTCTGTACCCCACTTCCACACCTCTGGGACTACCCCATTCCTCAGACTGTTATGTTCATTTTTTTCCACAAATAAGTGAGATCATATGATACTTGTCTTTCTCTGTTTGGCTTGTTTCGCTTAGGATGACACTTTCCAGGTCCCTCCATGTCATCGCAAAGGATAAGAAATTTCTCTTTTTTATAGCTCAATAGTACTCCATTGTGTATATGTACCTCAGCTTTTTTATCCATTCAAGGAATGACAAATCTTTTCCTTGAATAGACAGATATTTTAGATAGTTTTAAAATATTTTTATATTATATTTACTAACTTACTAACATATTCACTAGCAAACTCACTAAAATAAATGTATTTTGTAAAAACTAAAACATATTTTATAAATATTTTAGACTTTGAAGAAAAAAGGCAAAACCAAGACAGCATGTAGGTATTTATGTAGAACTGAGGAAACATTTTTATTGACAAAATTCAAAATACAATACAAAGGTTTGGACAAATGTATAATGACATGTACCCATTATTATAACATCATACATAGTATTTTCACTGACCAGTAATTACTCCAACTTTGTTTGTTTTCTTCAACATTGTGTTGGCTATTCTGGTTCTTTTGCCTCTCCAGAAAAACTTTAGAATCAATTTGTGAATATTCACTAAATAACTTGCTAGTATTTTTATTGTTATTTCCTTGAATCTTAGAGCAAAATGGCAATAACTGATATCTTGACAATAGTGAATCTTCCATCCATGAACATGAAATATCTCTTCATTTATTTAATTCTTTTATTTTATTTATCAGAGTTTTGTAATTTTACTCACAAATCTTGTATAAATTTTGTGAGATTTATACCCAAGTGTTTCACATTTTGGGTTGCTAGTCACTATTATGTTTTTGTTTTTGTTTTAATATGTTTTTATTGATATTTTAGAGAGAGATAAAGACATAGATAAGAGAGAAACATTGATTGGCTGCCTCCTGAATGCTCCCTACTGGGGATCAAGCCTGCAACCTGGGCATGTGCTTGGACTGGAAATTGAACTGGTGACCACTTGGAGCATGGATGATTCTCAACCAACTGAGCCATACCTGCTGAGTCACTATTATATTTTTAATTTCAAATTCCATTTGTTCATTGCTGGTATATAGAAAAGTGATTGACTTTTTGATATTAACCTTGCCCTACGTGAACTTGAAATAATCACTTATTAGTTCCAAAAATTTTCACTTTATTATATAGACAATGATGTCATCTGTGAAGAAACAGTTTCATTTCTTCCATCTCAATCTGCACACATGTATTGCCTTTTCTTGCAAGGACATCTAATATCTTGAAAAGGAATGATGAGGAGCCATCTTTGCCTTGTGACTGATCTTAGTGGGAAAGTTTCTAGTTTTTCACCACTAAGTATGTTGTGAGTTATAGTTTTTTTTTTTTTGGGGGGGGTAGATATTTTTTATCAAATTGAGAATATATCCCTCTGTTCATAGTTTGTGGAGATTTTTTAAAAATCATAAGTTGGTTTTGCATTTTTCAGATGCTTTTTCTGCATCTATTGATCTGATCATATAATTTATTTTTTTAGCCTGCTGAAATGATGGAATACATTAAATAATTTTTGAGTGTTGAACCATTCTTATATATGTAAGATAAATTATACTTGATGGTGGTATATAATTTTGCTTATACTATTTGGATTTGACTTTCTAATATTTTATGATACATTTTGGTCTATAGTTTTCCTTGCTTCTAACCTCTTTGTGTTGTGTTGGTATTAGCGTAATGCTGGTCTCATGGTATGAGTTAGGATTTATTCCCTCTGATTTTATACTCTGAAAGAAATTGTAGAGAATGAGTACAGTTTCTTGCTTTAATTTTTTTTATAATTTACCAGAGAACTCATCTGGGCATGGTAATTTTTGTTTGAACATTAATTATTGATTTATATTCTTAATTGATAAAGGCCTATAAAATGATATATTTTTATTGTGTTAGTTTTGGCAGATTGTGTCTTCTAAGGAACCGATCTATTTTCTAAGTTATTGAAATTTGGGTCAAAAAGTTATTCATAGTATTTCTTTTTTATTTTTTAAAAAATGTTGGTGGTATCTATAGTGTTGTCCCTTTTTCCTTTCTGATATTAGTAATTTGTGTCCTCTTTCTTTTTTTTCTTTTTCTGTTAGTTAGCCTTGTAGAGACTTGTCAATTTTCAAAGAACCAGCTTTTGGCCCCATTGATTTTCTCTATCAATTTTGTTGTCAATTTCGCAAATTTCTACTACAATTCTTATTATTTATTTTATTCTTTTTCTTTTATTTACCTTGATTTTAATTTGTTCTTTGATTTAAATTTTAGTTTCCTAAGAAGAAAACAAAGATTATTGATTTTAGATATTTTCTTATTCATACAATATGCATTTAACGCCATAAACTTCCTCTAAGCATTGCTTTTGCTGAATCTGGCAAATTTTGATAAGTTGTGTTTTCATTTCAATTTGTTTTAAATATTTTTTAAATGTATGGAGATTTCTTCTTTGACCATGGATTATTTAGAAATATGTTGTTTAATCCACATATTTTGGAATTTCCCAGTTATCTTGCTGTATCGAATTTTAGTTCAATTACATTGTGGTCTGAGAGCAAACACTGTATGATTTCTATTCTTTAAAATTTATTAAAATGCATGTTATTACCCACAAGGTGGTCTATATTGGTCGATAGTTCATGTGAACTTGAGAAGAATGCAGATTCTGTTGTTGGATGAATTAGTCAAGAGATGTCAAATACATCAGTTAATTGATGACACTGGTAAGTTCAACCATATACTTTCTGTCTGCTGAATTTGCCCATTCCCGAGGACTGGAATGTTGTCCATTCCCGAGGAAGGAATGTTGAAGTCTCCATCTATGACATTGGATTCATCTGTTCCTCCTGCAATTCTATCAAATTTTGCCTCATAGTTGAATGCTATGTTGTCAGACACATATATGTTAAGAATTATTAGGCCATATTGGAGAATTGCCCTTTTATCATGATGTAATGCCTTTATTTTCCCCTAAAAACTTTCCTTGCTTTGCAGTTGGCTTTTACTGATTTCTTTTTATTAGTGTTAGCATGATATATTTTAAGCATCCATTTACATTTAATCTATAAAGGTTTATATATATGATGTAGATAGATATTTAAATATGTTTTTATTGATTTTAGAAAGAGAGGAAGGGAAAGGGAGAGAGAGATAGAAACATTGATGAGAGAGAAACATTGATTGGCTGCCTCCTGCACACCCCACACTGGGGACTGAGTCTGCAACCCAGGCATGTGCCCTGACAGGGAATCAAAGCAGCAACTTCTTGGTGCAGGGGACAACACTCAATCCAGTGAGCCACACTGGCCAAGCTCTTTTTGTATTTTTGTACCTGGACCTTTATAGGCTTGGAGTCCATGTTCAGTTTGTGTTACAAATTCTATAGAGGAAGCATGGGATTTTGAGCATTTAGGATCTTCCTGCCACTGCCCTACAGATAATTAAAGACTGATGAATGAATTCCATTTAGAAGGGAGACAGATTTGAAGTGAAAAAGGTTTATATTTTTAAACTGGGTTTCTTATAAACAACATATAATATATTATTAGGTCTTAATTTTTGATACACTATGATCTTGACAATCTCTGTCTTTCAGTCGGTACTTTTATACCATTGATCTTCAAAGTGATTATTGATGTACTTGGATTACTATCTACCATGTTTTTCACTCTTTTCTATTTGTTTTCCTTCTTTTTTGTTCACATTTTTATCTTCCACAGTTTTTTTTCTCCCTTTGTGATATTAATTGAATATTTTACTTGTATTTTCTCTCTTTTCTTAACATATCAGTTTTACATTTAAAAAATTTTAGTGGTTGCTCTAGAGTTTACAATACACATTTACAACTGATTCAAGCCTGCTTTCAAACAACGTTATATCACCTCTAGGGTAGTATAAGACCTTATAATAACCAAATAATCCTAATTTCACCCTTGTGTTGCTTATAGCATTGTTGTCATTAATTGAACTTATTTATAAGCATGCACCATATATATAAGTATATGTAACCAAATACAACATTATTGTGAACAAGTTATTACCTGTTAGATAAATTAATAATAAAAATAAAATTCTTATTTTACCTTCACTTAATACTTTTTCTTATTTTCATTAGGTAGAGCCAAGCTTCTAACCTATGTTATTTTCCTTCTCTCTAAGAAAAACTTATTTTTAAAACATTTTCCACAATGCATGTTTATTGGTAACAAATTCCCTCAATTTTTATTTTCTGAAAAAATATTTCTCTCTCATCTTTGAAGAATAATTCTGTAGAGATAGAATTCTAGTCTATGTTATTTTCTCTCAACATTTGAAATATTTCACTCCACTCTCTTCTTGCTTTTGTGGCTTCTGAGAAGTCAGATTAATTCTTATTTTTGTACACTAAAAGTCATGTGTTTTTCTTTGTAGCTTCTTTCCTTCTTTTCTTTTTTTCCCTCTGATTTTCTTTAGTTTGAAAAAAATATATATATATATATATATATATATATATATATATATATATATATATCTTACATTATTTGGGGGAAATTCTAAATCGTTATTGTTTCAAATATTTATTCTGTTTATTTCTCTCTTCTCTTTCTTGTATTCCATTTACACATATGATATAGCTTTTTATTGTTGCCCCACAGTCCTTCAATATTCTGTTGTTGATTGTCAGTCTTTGTTCTCTTTGTTTGTTTTTTTTTAGTTTTTGAAGTTTCTATTCAGAGATCCTCAAGCTCAAAGATTCTTTTCTCAACCATGTCCATTCTACTGGTAAATACATCAAAGTTATTCTTTATTTCATATACAGAATTTTTTTATCTCTACATTTGTTGTTGTTGTTGTTGTTGTTGTTCTTCCTTAGAATTTTTATCTTTGGTTGTATGCCCATCTGTTTTTACGTGCTGTCTACTTTATTTATTAGAATTATTTCCTATTTATTCTTTGTCTTCATCTTTTTCAACTCTCGTTTACTTGTTCTATGCAGCCTTAATATTTCTAGATCACACCATATGTTCTCCCACCTTTGGGATTTTTCTCTAGTTCTCTTTTGTTGGAATGTTGTCCCCATTTAGACCTATAGGACTAACTTTGTTTTCTTCCTTCAATGAGTGTCCTCATTTGAGTCTCTGCTCAAGTGCCTTCTTCTCAGTGATTCCTATCTTTGCCAACTCTTTAAAATAGCAGTCTACCAACCTTGCCCCATCACTTCTGGTCCAGCTTAATCAGTTCCATTTAAAAAATTGTCTTCTGCCAGGCTGGTGTGGAACAGTGGTTGAGCATTGACCCATGTACTAGGAGGTTGCCGGTTAAACTCCTGGTCAGGGCACATGCCCAGGTTGTGGGCCTGATCCCTGGTGGGGGGCATGCAGGATGTGGCCAATCTATGTTTTCTCTCATCGATGTTTCTATCTCTCTCTCTCCCTCTCCTTTCCTCTCTCGCTGAAAAAAGAAAGAAAGAAAAAAAAATATTTTAAAATTATTTTCCATTGCACATATCACCTTCTAAGATACCAAAAGACTAATTTATCCAATATGTTTATTTTTTATGTATATTCATGAAGGGATAAAGGCTCTTTTTTTTATCTTCATCTGAAGACATTTTTTGCATTTATCTTCAGATAGAGTGGGAGGGAAAAAGGGAAGAAGACAGAGAGAGAAACATCGATGTGAGAGAGACACATCGAGTGGTTGTCATCCACATGACTGGGGACAAACTGCAACTGAGGTACATGCCCTTAGTGGGAACAGAACACCGACTCTCTGGTCCACAGACCGATGCTCTAACCACTGAGCCAAACTGGCCAGAGTGGAATAAAGGCTCTATATTGGTCTTGTTAGCTTGTGTTTTCCAAAGACTTGGAACAGCTACTTGCATGTAGCAGTTGCTCAATAAATATTTGTTGAATGAATATATGAATACTATTTGCTGTTATTTCATTGTCTTCTTCCCATAGCATCAAAACCTCTCTCAATAAAATCATAGATTGAAACAATTTATTCCTTACCTTATAAAACCATTCTTTTTGAAAATTTTTATGTCATTGGTTTCATAAACTCCTACACTCCTGGGTTTTTGTTTGTTCGTTTTTTCCCCAACGATCTCTATGCACATTAATATTTGTTTCAATATTATAGGTATGTTCATCTATATCTATCTGTGTGTTTGTTTATAAATTATATTTATATATATAAATTATAATTATATATAGTAATATATATATATATATATATATATATATATATATATTCTTTATCTTAGAGCCCTGAATCATCTGTTCCTTGACTAATTCACTAGTCTTCTACTATGTTTTGCTTCATCAGCTTCATGCTTTACTTATAATATCAGACATTGACCATTCATTTTGTAATTATTCTTCATCCTGAAAGCCAGCTCCCAGCTCCCAGCTCCACAAAGTGTCATCCTCCAGCTGGCTTTTAGCTGAGACTTCAGGAAGTTTATTGCACTATTATATCAGTGCAATATTATATCTGGCCATTTCAGAAAATTGATGTATTTAATAATATTAGAGCATCAAGTAGTAATTTTCTTTTTTTTTTAAAGGCTTTCAATTTAGTTAGCAAAAGTCAAACTATCCCTCAATACTTATACTTAGTCTCTTGTCTACACTGATGAAGAACCACAGGCATTGCTAACGGCAACACGTCACATTTCACCTGTACTCATCCCAATCAACCACAAGTGAAAATATGCATAATTATGCCATATTGACACATGCCAGGAATCATCACTTCTGCCAAGAATTATTATTGATTTTTGACTGGTGAGTAACTTTGCTCCACAACCCCATCCTTAGAGTCTGCTAATTGAAGGTATTTATGGTGCTTATTCTCTTAGCCTGGGTTTTTACACAGAACAGCCCCTACAATAAAGATGTGTGTATGAGTAGTCTATTTGCAAAAGTTATGCTAGAGAGCAGGAGTGGAACTGGACGGGAGATCAAGAAAGGGGATATATTTATTTTATCATTTTCCAAGTTCTATTGGCCAAGACTTACCCTAATGTTGTTCACTGTGCCGTAAGTCCCCTGCACTTTTGAGCTCTGGATATGTGAATGGCAGGTGTGTTTGTGTACCTGAGAAGATAGGAAGACAAGCAAGTTGTGGCTGCTAAACAATCACGTGACAGACACAAAGCTCCTGGGTGAAGCCCATGTAGAACTAGACACCGCAGCAGTGGCTGCAATAAAATAAAGCCTATAGGATCTGATGTTACATACAAAAGAGAACCAATACACTGTTTACTGCAATCTCTACTGGATAACTAAGTGTTTTATTATGTTTTGAGTTCCAAATTGACATATTTCTATAATGCTATGTCGGCCTTGTTCATTGCCATTATATACTAAAGTAAAATACTTTTGTTCAATGATATTTTTGAAAAGAAAAATAGGGCAACAAAATTACTCTTATTCTAAAGTCTCTACTATTTCTAAAGTTATTTTCTATACTATTATATAAAATATAATTTTACTTAAAATATTTTACAGTTTTATTTCTAATATTTTTAATCAAAATATTCTGAGACATCGTAAGTGCTAAATTCTAAAGAAAATGCTATATAATTTTATAGGGTAAAATGCAAAAAAGTTTTAAATTTGAAGAAACACAAATATCTTATAAATATGCATTTATAGCACTGAATTTGTTTAAAAACCTAGAGTCTCTGTGAGTTCTGAGAAGTTTAAAAGATTAAAAATATACAGAGAGGGGCATAAGGTTTAAAATTGTTTATGTAGAAAATAATACAAAAATTAATAAATAATAGTACAAGAAGAAACCCTGTTTTGCATACACACAATTGTAAACCTACTTTTGCCCCATCGTGTATGTAGTCTTTCTTGATTTTCCAAAATTTCTCTGAGAAAATAAAATTACATATTCTTAAAGTACATTGAATGTATTTTAAGTCTCAGAGGTATCTTATGAAATTTATTTCATGAGACAACTATATGTATTTATTATATTTATTATGGGTCAGAATGTCCGAATTGACCATATGACATTACATGTAGGATATTATCATTTACACTCTTTGTACAAGTTTCTATTACATGGGATTTTATGTCAACACAGTGTCTGACTTCTGCATTTCCACAGAATGTAAAAAGCTTATTCCTCCAATTCCCTGCTATTTACCCATAAAATAAACATTCTGCATTCTGCTGTGCAAAGTTATCAATATTTAACCAAAATTGACAAGGCACTTGAAAACCAAGTGAACCTTGACTTATTACGGTGCAGCTGAAGGTCTCCTTTACATGACATGCACACCATAATAACCAGTGATCTATGTAACTATAATGTGCTTGGGTCACTCAAACAGATGGGGATAAAGTTTTGGCTTTCATGGGTAGAAATATTGCTTTAACACACGGAATTTGAACCAGAAAAGAAGTTAATTGCATTTGAAAGAGTTTGAGAATTATATTCTCCTATGACCTTGTGGATTTGCACAATGAGGCATTATTTTTCAGAGAGATCAGTACCACAAAGGACCCTTCAATACTGCATTGCGTAGTAAGTTTAAAATTATATAAAAATGAAGCAGTCAACTTTATGGCAGCTTAACATTCTTTTAAAAGCTTCTGTTACACGTTATTTCCCTGGTAAGCAGAAACTTCCAGGAGAACAATGGCACCATCTGAGACAGTGGGGTAGGGTAATAGATGTGTTATGTGCACCAAAGGAAGCTGAAGTTGATATGCTGGGCACTAGTTTTTCAAGAGGAAAAAGAAGCCTACCAAAGTATTTAAAGTCTAATTAGGTAACCAAAAAGTAAGAACCAAATACAACTAAATGATTTGCAGCCTCAGATGAGCTCCAGAAACCCTCCTTCTATACTTTCATTTATTGTTTCTTTCAGTCTGTCCCTGACATTTTTTCACTCACGTGTCTCTTGATTTATAAAAGGGGAACAGGACTGAGGTAAGGCAGACAAGGCTCCTGACCTCCTGAAGGATTGTCATGCTGTGACCTCTTCCTTGGATTGCAGCTAGATATGTTTGCTTTGATATCTGTTTCCAGCCTACCATATCAGTACTATCTAAACTTCCGAGTTGATGTACTGAATTTGATTAACGCCTTTATTTCTAGCTCAGTTTGCCTTTGTAGTGCTAGCCACAGATATCTGACTGCCATGTGTCGCCCTCCCTAAACTGGGGGGCGGGGAACTTTCAGGTAGCAAATATTGAGTACTGACTATGTATGGAGCAGTAAGTTTATATTCATTCTACCTGTAAGTCCATTTCAGAAACAAAACTGTATTGGTCATACCATTACATTATTTTCTAGATTGAAAACCTGAATGGTTTAATAAAATATCATGGTCAAGGTAATAATAAAAAATAATTATTTTGCGTTTTTTCTTTTAATCCTCACTCTAGGGTATGTTTTTCATTCATTCTAGAGAGGGAGGAAGGGAGAGAGAGAAATAGAGAGTGAAATATCAGTGTGAGAGAGAAACATCGATAGGTTGCCTCTTGTATGTGCCCCAGCTGTGGATCAAATCCACAACCTGTGTTTGTGCCTTGACTGGGAATCAAACATACGACCCGTTGGTGCACAGGATGATGCTCTAACAAGTCACACTAGCCAGGGTTATATTGCTTTTGAAATTGTAGGGGGGACAAAAATCAATGTTTTTCTCAAATTATTTCTTTGGCATTTGGAAAAAAAAAAATTCATTGAGGAACAACTGGGAAGTAAAAATTTTGTTTATTTAAAGTATACAATGTGATGCTTTCATGTATGAATGCATTGTTATAATTTGTTATTGAGCAATGAGGCTAATTAACATATCCACTTCACAAAGTTACGTGTGTGGTAAGAACACTTGAGATCTAGTCTCTTAGCTAATAAATACATAGTACCCTACCATTATTATAATCACCATGCTATACATTAGGTCTCCAAGAATTACTCTTCTTATAATTGAAAGTTTGTACCCTTTGACCAGCTTCCCCCATTTTCCCCACCACCAGCCTCCAGCAATAGTCTGTTTGACTATTTTAGATCCATCATAGACGTGAGATCATGTAATATCTGCCCTTCCATGTCAGGCTTACCTTGTTAACATAGTTATTAAAAAATGAAGGGAGCAAATGGAATGAGACATTAATTCTGATAGATTAGGAAGGGGCAGCTCCGTAGGCTCTCCAGGGGACAGCTGCATTGCTACACCAAGGGGATTGGCACCCCCCCCCCCCCACCTCCCCACCCAGTAGTGAGGAAGGACCAGCTTTCCAATTTCCCCAGTGGACAACCAGCCCTTCCAATAGAGTGGGGAAGAGGGGAAATTCTTCCGCTGAGGCACACTCTGTAGAAGCCAGGCTGGCACAGGGGGAGGGCCCATCACCTGCCCGAGGAAGAGCCAGGAAAGAGATTGGTTAGTTTGACAGAAAGCTTACTCCTCCCCAAATCCAAGGAGGTATAATCAAAGCTTAACAAAGACCCAGGGTTCCTTCATTAGTGTGTTTTCATTTCTCTCTCCGTAGCAGCTGCAGGAGCCTGGGTGCGGCAGCTCAGCTCCCACCATGGGCTGGAGGGGAACAGAGACTGAGCTAGACTAGTGAAGTTTTGGATGCTGATGTTGGGGTAATCCCACAACATTTCTGGGCCTTGGACCTCCTCTGGGATTGGTGCGCACAGGCAATGCCTGCAGCTACCGAGACTGGGCTTCTTTTGCAAGAGACATCACTGTTCATGGATGAGACATCAGGCACCTAGGGACAGTCCTTCGTTTTCGCTTTAGTGTCTTGCCACTGTGCCTCATGTGGGATCCCATGTGTGGGTCCCCAAAATGCATTTCCTGTGACTCCACAAAAGAATCTTATATCCACTGGCAACAATTTCACTTAGGATAATGTCCTCCAGGTTTATCCATGTTGTAGTAAATGGAAAGATTCTCTTCTTTTTTTAAGGCTGAATAATACATATCATCCAAGTTGTCAAAAAAAAGGACATTTAGATGAAAAATGCAGCCAGACTTCATTAGGCCACATTCTTGTTTCCCTACTGTTTATCTTAACCTTGGGATCCCTAATCAGTTAACATGGTAATATGTGGTTCTCAGGGAGCCCTGCTTTCTGTTGAACACACTTATCTCCTTGACCCTATCATCCACTCCACCTGGAGGAAATAAGATCAGACTAGGCATTAAATCAAAATTTTATTAGGTGTTAGGTGATAACAAAAAGGTAAAAATGAGAGAGGATAATATCCATATGGGCCCCAGACTGATTCCTGCAGTAGATGAATGTGATGTCCTTAAACTTGTCTGCCACTAAGCAAATATATGTAAGCTTCATCTAGTTTCAGTACTCTGTTTTAAAACCCATCTTTTTCCAGGATGAATTATACCATCTCTGGGAAAAGCACACACTGCTCAAATTGAGTGTGCTGAATGTAACATGATACACTCACCATCTGTACTAGCTAGAGCGATATCATCGCTCTACTGAAGGTTAGTATAACAAAGATCATGTATTTAAATAACAAGGACTGAAACAATTATCTAAAGCTAAATGTGAGAATGATGGTCCCGGTACTGGATGTGGAACAACAAACTGTGATCGAGTAGTGAAAAAAGTCATTTAAAAAATATTGTCACGCGTTCACAATTGTAGCTTTCTATGTGATCAAACAAGATGTGTGTAATTCTTACCTCAATTTTCTTTCCATGGATTTAAAAAATTGGTACAAGGTGATAATCTTCCTAGGAATGTTAAATGTATGAGGAATAAAACTATTAGGTTAAATATCAAGCCAATGGTTTGTGAGTCCAAAAAAATGGTCAAAAATCAACCTATGTTTGATTCATGAACCAATAAAAGGAAAATGGATGACAAAATTAAAATTATAAAGAATAAACTGAAAACAGACTGTGTTGCAATTATAGTTGGCACTCAAATAATTCAACTCTTTAATTTTTGCAAAATTATTGATGGGAAATTAGAGTCCTCCCCAAGTATGCCATCATGTCTATACAGTTTCAATGTGTTGACTGTTTACTAGTACATGCTATCTTTTATTCATTTATGCAATAATTATTTAATGAGCACTTAATGTGTCATTATAATATAGTATAGTTAAAATATCATATTAGGTGAATAATATTGTGTTACAAATATAAAAATAGGGTTAATGAAAACTTGATCAAGTTCACACAGCAGTAAGTGGCAAAGTCAAGACTCAAACATGTGCTTTTAACCACTTTCAATGTATTTTTGAGCCATAGTTCTAATCTTCCTTTATATTTACCACACTTTGTCACTGGATGCAAAATTCATGTATACCTTTACACATATGTTTTAAAAGCATGCATTTTTTAAAGAAATAATTATATATATATATATGTATATATGTGTGTATATATATATATATATATATACACATAAACATTACCAAACTTTAAACATTTTCTAACTTATTATTTTTGAGAATGTATTATCAAACATGTACTTAAATGCCAAAATATTTTCATAGTATTAGGTGAGAATCTCACATTTTCTTTTGTTAAACACTAGTCTATCAATCAACATAATACAATTCACCTTCTTATCTCTTTGTCTGCATGTTAAATATATCTGGGTTAATAAAACTTACAAGTGTCCAAAGTTGCAGTTTTATTCTCTTACCATTACAGAACAATAGTATTTCAAGCCTGCAAACAACTTTTCTTTGTGACTGATGTCACTACTATTTAGCCTTTCCAGGTTAGCATTTATTGATTTTGCTTTTACTTTGATTGGATCTTACCTACCCTGGTGCTTCAGTAAATTGAAACCTTCTTCAGTTTATGGAAGAAAGCTAAGAGCAAGGCTATGAGAAAATGTACACTGACCTCAATTTGTTTCGGACTATATTGGTAAAATCATTGTCACTGTGTTGCAGAAGTGACTTTAACTAGATTTGTGTAAATTCCATCCGCGATATTGTAAATAGCCTGATGGGAGATTGGCCTCAAGTGTAAGAATTAAAATTGCTTTAAAGTTAAAAATACAAGTATCCATGCCTGTTTTATAGAAATATTGCAACATTTTTCATGTGCATTAAATTCCATACATCCATTAAATCATTTCTACAATTTTTGGGACTATTGTGTAATGGGCAATGTTCTTTTTGTGGGAGTTAAAATAACAGAATATAGTGTGGTGCTACAAAATAGTAAAGGGTATACTTAAATTAATTGAAAATTATGGTGTATTATAACAATTATAAATACTATGTAAACTGTGGGTGCACAGATTAAAGGGAGTGCATATAAATTGTGGGGTCCTTTTGTAAGTAAAATGGGAATCATTACTGATAATTTGCTGGAACAACAAAGGTGAATAAACTGGACATGGGTAACTGGGATAATGGGCACACTAGCCTGTTAAAGATAGAAGACTGCTAGGAACATCTGAAATTAAACTTAAATTGGGTGCTACTCAAAAAGAGATTGGGCAAAAAAAACTGAAGGGAATTTAAGCACCTAGAATGTAGCACCCAGAATGAGTAGAAACGCTGAAAAGGAAGAGGACTCAGGCAGTCTGATGAATACAGCAAAAGATATAATGGCAGATACAGTTTGGGAGAGGTTGAAGCCAGGTTGCGAAGTAGATTTTTTAATGTAATTTGTTTGATATTTAGGCCATTCAAGAATTCAAAGACAGCCCAGGCCGATTTGGCTCAGCGGTGAGAGCATTGGCCAAATATCTGTGGTCCAGAGAGACCTGGGTTCAGTTCCCGCTAAGGGCACGTACCTTGGTTGCAGTTTGTTCCTGGTCCTGGATGGGTCGCGTGGGTGACAGCCACTAGATGTGTCCCTTTCACATCAATGTTTCTCTCTCTTTCTCTCCCTCCCACTCTATCTGAACAAACAAATGGAAAAATGTCCTTGGGTGCGGATAAAAAAAAAAAAAAAGAATTCAAAGACAACTTAGAACGCATCTAAGTTGGCCAACTTTGCTGCCCATTAGAATCACTTGATGAACTTGAAAATATTCAGATGCCTGGGTTGCATACCATACTCATTAAGTCAAAATGTTTAGGATAAAATGTAGACATTGGTGTGTTTTAAAGATGCTAGGGGATGCCAATCAGCATTGACGTTAGGGAGCCATTGGCCATAGCAATATTGTAACCCATTTCAGGGCACCTGGCAACTTCTGAAGAAAATTCTCAAAACAGTGACACTGGCTGTTTTTATAGTGTTTCATTATTCCACACAGGAATTTGAAAACATTAGACTGACCTATTTATTCTGACTGCAATACTCTTAAAATGCATATATTTTGCATGACACTCTCTTCAACTTTATTCATATCTCTGCTCAACATCACTTCTCTAGACAGACATATCCTGGCGACCTCATAAACATATGGGCAACTGCAGAAATTTTTTGTTTGTACAGACGGACTGGTTCTATTTATTTCTTTTATTGTCTCCCCATCATAAAACTAAGGCAAGCAATCAAAACTATTTAACCAAATTCCTTTTTTCTCCCAAATTCTCACAACCCACTCTGACATTTGATTTCTCCATCTTTTGGCTCCTTCATAAATTGATGCAGAGTCAAAAAAAGCAATGAGCCTCTCTGGCAACATACTAAGAGCAACGTAAATGCTAACCACCCTGAAGCACAATTTCCATGTGGCCTTCTCTCCTGCACTTCCTGCTGAGGAAAAGTTAAGTTTCAGGTTGATGTTTCTCTCTCTCTCTCCCCTTCCCACTCTATTTGAACAGCCTTCGTTTGGTATACCAAATTCCACCGACCACTGGGCAACCCTTTACGTTTTATGGTAGAGCTTTGGAAAAAACATAAAACTAGAGAAGAAATGGATGTCTTTTCTATCATGGATAAGGAGCATTGTTGATAAAATGTTGAAGTTTAATTAATTGCTATAAAATAGAGGTTTGGTGGATCTACAAGCCCAAATGATTAAAAAATATTTGTTTTGAAAATGTATGTATTTATTGGTGTTCACAGTAGTTGCCAATCAAAATACAATTAATTTCCTCCAGTCCAGCTTGTATGGAACTTTAAAAACATCACTGTCAACCTTACAAGAAAACAAAACAAGTAAAAAGCAAAATACACTGAAAATCAGCCATTCTTCCTAATCACAGAATTGAGGTCACGGGGCAAACTTGTCTTGAAAACTGGAAAGATGGATACAGGCAATCACAGCTCACCCTGAGCAGAAGCCGCTCAGGAGCAGAAGCAGCTCAGGAGCAGAAGCCGGCAGGAGGGCCAACATCAGGAAGAACTCTTTCAACTGTAATTGACAAATAGTGGGAGGCTCAGTGAAGAGCATCTTGAGTTAAAACATCTGCTGGAATTCAGCCTTAAAGGAGCCACAGCAGTTTTGTGTGTTTTACCTTCAGGAGTACTACTATATTTTTTTAATCTGGAGGTGGGAGAAAAAATCCTGTTCCTTTCAGCAGGAGAGGGAAAGTGACTATTTTTATATAGAATCAGAGTTCTGTGTTCTCCTTCTCAAGTCTTGTCCTCAAGGGAAACTCTTTCATCAGAGCCAAACCGACCTGGGGCATTGGAAGTACCCACTTGAGTATCTTCTAGCTTTTGACTTTGGAGAAGACAAACACCCAACTCAGGCTCACTAAAAGACTGAGCTCTAATCACAAGAATAGAGAACACGTCCTACCGCCATACCTGTGACCACATCAATAGGGCTGCAGGGTATTATGCCAAAAGGCAAACTTCAGATGCTGTTTAAGGAATTTTTGGGGAAACCACAAAAGAAAGGAAAAACAAAAACAAGGACGCTATAGGAAATTTTAGCCTCTGACAGAACAGCTGCAACAGGCAGTAAACATCTTAATTCTTAGTTAGAAAAACATAAATGGCTCATGAAGGTCTGTCTACCATAGTCTGTTTACCAAATATATCATTTCTGGCTTTAAGCAAAAATTAGAAGGTACGTTAGAAGGCAAAAATCATTCTGAAGAGACAAAGAAAACATTGAAGCCAGACTAAGGTATGTATGACAAACAGTGTAGAATTATCAGCCTAGACATTTAAAATAACTATGATTAATATGCTAAGTTCTGATGGAAATAATAGACCACAAGCAAAAACAGATTGGTAATGCTGGCAGAGAGATGAAAACTCAATGAAGTAATTAAAAGAAAACGCTAAGAAAAAATTTTAAAAAGCTGTAACCAGAATGAAGAAGGCCTTTGATGGGTTCATCACCTTGGGCACAGACAGCTAAGGACAGAATCAATAATTTTGAATGTGTCATTAGAAACATCAGAAACTTAAAATACAGAGAAATAAAGAAATAAAAATGGTGGAACGGATTATTCAAGAAATGTTTGGCAACTACAAAAGGTGTGACATGCACAGAGTGGAAATACCAACAAGAGAAGGAATGGAAGAAATATTTTTAGTGATAACGACTGATAATTTCCCCAAATTAATAGCAAACACCAAATCAGAGATCCAGGAAGTTCAGAGAAATCCAAGTAAGATTTAAAAAAAAAAAATCTAGACATAGCCATAGCATATTCCAACTGCACAGAATCAAAGATAAAGAGAAAATCTTCAAAGGAGGCAGAGGGGACAGGAAAACCTACCTACAGAAAAACAAAGATAAAAATTATATCAGATTTCTTTTCAGAAACCATGTAAACAAGAAAACCATGACATAAAATATTTAAAGTACATAAAGAGAGAAAATAAAAACATTAACTTATAATTCTGTATCCAGAGAAGTTATCTTTTCAAAGTGAAAGGAAATTAAAGGCTATCTCAGAGAAACAAAAATTAAGGTAATTTGTTAGCAGTACATTTACTTGCAAAAAAAATGTCTTCTCACCAAGAAATTCTTCAGTGAGAAGAAAAATGATACAGTCAGAAAGTTGGATGTATATAAAGTAAGAAAGAGTGTTAGACAAGGAATGATTGAATGTACAATAAATATTTTATTTTTCTTAATTTATGTAATATATGGGAGTTTCATCAAAATACTAATAGCAGCTGTGTATTCAGTAAATTTATCTTATGTATATGTGAAATGAATGGCAGCGAAGTTAGACGGGATTGAAAGGAGGAATAAAAAATACTCAGTTATAATGTACTGGCACTACCTTAAAATTAGTATAGTGTTATTTGAAAGAGAATTTGAATTGATTTAAAATGCTGCAATTTCTAGGACAAGCACTGAAGATTTAAATATTTAAAAAGTATAACTGATATGCTAACATAGAAGAGAAAATAGAATATAAAATGTTCTGTTAAAACCAAAGAAAGCATGAAAAGAGAATATGTAAACAAATAAATAGAAATGAATAGAAAACAGTTACAAATGTAGATATTAATCCAAGTACATTATAATTACTTTAAATGTGAATGGTCTAAATACACTAAATAAAAGACAGAGACTTTGAAAGTAGGTAAAAAACAAAACTCAATTATATGTTGTCAACTCACATTAAATATAAAGACATTTATAGATTAAAAGTAAATAAATGGAGAAAGATATATTATTTTGTCTAATTAAAAGAGAGTTGAAGTATCTATATTAATTTCAAACAAACAAGGAAAAAAAAAGGCTTCAAGGCAAGGCAAATCATTGGTGTAAAAATCGGACATTGTATAATGATAAAGGAGTCAATTATCCAAGAAAACATAGTAATCCTTAATATGTATGTCCTAATGAGAGAATGGCAAAATACGTGAGACAAAAAATGATAGAACTACATTGAGAAATAGACAAATCCATGATTACAGTTGGAGACTTAAGTACCCCTCGATGAGTAATTGACAGATTCAGCAGGCAGAAATCAGCAAGGAATATATTGAACTGAAGAGCACCATCAATCAATGGGATATAATTGACATTTATAAAATACTTTACCCAACAATGGCAGAATACAGATTATCCTCAAGTTCACATGAGCATTCACCAGTATAGACCACATTCCTACTCATAAAAGCACATCTGATCAAATTTAAAAGAACATAATCATAAAATGAATGTGCTTAGAAACTAGAAAATAACAGAAAGATAGCTAGTATATACTCAAACACCTGACTAAAAAAATATAACTTCTAAATTACACAAGGATCAAGAGATGTCTATATTTTTTTCAATATTTTGGGTGAAATGAAAAGGAAATACAACTTATTAAAATTTGTGGGATACAGTAAAAACAATACTTAGCAATAAATCTATAGCATGAGATGGATATGTTAGAAAATAAAAAAGATCTAATGTTAATAAACACATTTCATACTTTGGGAACTAGGGATAAAAAAAATGAAGAAGAAAAATTAAATCCAAAGTAATCATCAGAAAAGAAAAAACCCAGAGCAGGAGTCAGTGAAATTCAAAAATGCGCCCTGGCCAGTTTGGCTCAGCGGTTGAGCGTCAGCCTGCGGACCAGAGAGTCCCAGGTTCAGTTCCCGCTAGGGGCACGTACCACCAAAAAAAAAAAAAAAAAATGCTACACGATAGAGAAAACAGTGAGACAGAAAGCTGGTTCTTTGATAAAAACAATAAAATTGATCATTGCCCAGCAAGCCTAACCAAGAAAAAGAAAGTGACACAGTTACTGACATCAGAAATAAAAGAGGGACGAATGAGGAAATAGAAGCAGGTTAGGCAGTGAGGGACAGGACCACGGGAAGGGAAAGCTGGGAACCTTGGGAAGTTTGAGATGACCTTGAGCTCAGCACAGGCAGGCAACCTAGTACACAGCCTTTCTGGAGGTTTATTCGGACTCTACAGATCTCAAATAAAAACTAAAATCAACCTGGCAAATTTTGCCTTCAAGGCCAGCCCCCATTTATAGAAATGCAAATTAGAAGCTCCTGGAAGAGGTCAGCTACATAACAAAAAAAGACAGAAAATCTGATTTCAGGAAGAGAGGAACAGTGATTGATTGTATAGTTCCTTTTTCTGGGTTTGTAAAGGAATTTTATTTACTATTAAAGAATATAGTGGTGGTGATTCTAACTTCTACCAATTAATGTAACTACTGGTTTTTGGGAGCAAGGCAACAGGATTACTGAATGATGGGATTTGGGGGAGATACCAAAAGCCAGCATAGGGTTGCTCCAAGGGTGTTTCCTCTCCTCTTATCTAATAGTCTGGGAGAGGTTGAAATTATCAAAAATGGAAAGCTACTAAAGCCCCTATGATGACCTAGGGCTGAACCCAATCAGGTAGGAAACACAAGCTTTAAAATGTCTGGATGGGACTGATGAGTGAAATAGACCCAGAGACATAGAAAGGAGTGTGGTTCAGACTTGACAAACCTAAGAGTGGGAGGGTGGGGGGAGGCCGGAGGGGATGAATGAGATGAACCAAAGAACTTAAATGCATGTATGCATAACCAATGGACATAGACAACAATGCCAGGGGGGTGGGAGGGCAGGACCAGGAGGAGGGTGTTTAGGGGGGAAAAGGAGAAACATCTGTAACAAAAATAAATTAACAAAAATTGGACAAAAAATAATGCCTGGATGTTGCTAAGGCAGAATTCCTTGAAAGGACAAATCAGAGCCTAGTAAAGTGTGTGTGTGTGTGTGTGTGTGTGTGTGTGTGTATAAAGTGTGTGTGTGTGTATACACACACCCCTAGACAACAGAGCTCCACGGCAAACCCACTTGGGTCTCCTCCCCGCTGTGGGAAGTCTGTCTCTCTTTTAAATAAACATTCCTTTTGCTTACCCTTAGTCCGGGAACTCATGCTTTGATTTCTCGAGACAACAACCCTAACACCACTGCTTGGTTTCACCACCACTAGCTCCATGGACATTAAAGGATAGAAAAAATACTACTAACAACTCTATACCCTCACATTTAATAACAAATAAAATATAACAATTCTTTAAAAGAAACAACTGACCAAAATTCATAAAAGATAAATAATATGAATGGGCCAATGTCTACTAAACAAATTGAATCAATGGATAATCTTCAAAAATAAAATAAGAGGCCTAGATGTTTTTACTGGTGAATTTTACCAGAAAGTTAAGGGACAAATAATATTTATTTTTTACAATCACATTTGGGAAATTGAAGTAGAGGGAACATTTTCCTAACTCATTCTATAAGGCCATCATTGCCCTAATACTAAAGCCATACAAATAAATTACAAAAAACAAACAAACTACAATGTCTCTCATGAACATAGTTGCAAATATCCTCAATACAATATCAGCAAATCAAATTCAACAATGTATTAAAAAATATATGCCATCATCAAGTGGCACTTTTTCTGGTTATGCAAAGTAGATTCATATTCAAATAATGGATTAATGTAATCTATCACATCTTTTGGCTAAAGAAACATCGTATTATCATATAGATGGAGAAAAAGCGTTTGACAAAATATAACACCCATTCATTATAAAAACTATCAGAAAACTAGGTATAGGTTAACTTCATCAACTTGGACATTTTAAAAATCCTACAGCTAACATCATACTTAATGGCAAGAAACTAGAAGTTGTCCCACTAAGATCAGAAAAAGAAAAAGAGGTCCCCTCTCACCATTCCTTTTCAAGAATGTACTGAAAGTCCTACCTAATGCAATGATACAAGAAAGAAAATAAAATATTGGGAAGAAAGAAATGAAACTATCTTCGTTTGCTGATAATATGATGATAAATGTAGAATTCCCAAAATAACTGGGAACATTATAATGTGTGTTTATAGCAAGGTGGCAGGTACAAGATTAATATAATTCAGTTGCTTTCTTATGTTCTATCAAAGAGCAATGGTATTTGAAACAAACAAACAACAACAACAACAAAAAAACACTATTTACATGACCCTGCCCCCAAAAGAAATACTTGAGTAAAAATCCAACAAAATATGTACAAGATAAAGCTGAAACTACAAATTTTGATACAGAATCTAAATAAGTGGAGAGTTATTCCCCATTTATGGATTTGAAGACTCAATGTTGTTTAAAGTGTTAGTTATACTCAAATTCATTTATAGATGTAATGTAATCCTAATAAGTTTATATAGACAAATAAAAGGCTAAGAATAAATAAGACAATACTGAAGAACAAAGTTAGAAGATTGACACCACTCAATGTCCAGACTAACTATATAGCTTCAGTCATCTAGAGAGTGTAATATTAGGACAGATAAAAAGATCAATGGAATAGAATACTGAGCCTAGAAACAGCCCTGAATGCATATATTTGACTTATTATGACATAGGAGCAAGGGAAATCCAATGGAAAAAGGATAGTCTTTTCCACAAATAGTGGAGAAACAACTAAATATCCACATATAAAAACATGAATATAGACACAAACCATGCACTTTTGAGAATAATTAACCCAAAATAGATCATAGAATTAAAATGTAAGTGAATAACCATAAAACTTCTAAACGATAACACATGGAGAAAATAATGAATAAAAACTATGTGACCTTATTTTGGCAATAAGTTTTTAAATACAACTCAAAAGCACAATCTATGGAAGGAAAAATTGCTCAATTCGAGTTCATTAAAATGTAAAACTTCTGTTCTGTGAAAGACACTGTTAACAGAATTAAAAGATAAGTCAAAACTGGGAGAAAATATTTGCAAATCACATATCTGATGCAGTATTTGTATCCAAAATAAACTAAGAGTTGTTAAAACTCCACAATAACAGCATAAAGAACCCAGCTCTTGAAGGGTGGCTGAGTTAGTTGAGCATCGTCTTGTGCACTGAAAAGATTCAGGTTCAATTCCTGGTCAGGGCACATAGCTAGGTTGTGGCTTCGGAGCACTTATGGGAGGCAACAGATTCTCTTTCTCGCTCTCTAAAAATCAACAAGAACATATTCTCAAGTGAGGATTACATAAAAAACCCAAATAAAAAGTGGGCAAGAATCTGAACAGTCACCTCTTCAAAGAAAATGTGTGGATAGAATATAAGCACAGCCTAGTCAGTGTGGCTTGGTGGATTGAGTGTCATCCCGGGACTGAGAGGTCCCGTTTAGATTCCTGGTCAGGGCACAGGTCCGGTTTGTTGGGCTCGATTCTTAGTAGGGGGCGTGCAGGAGGTGCTGATTGATGTTTCTCTCTCACATTGTTTCTATCTCTCCCTTCCTCTCTAAAAAAAATAATAAAAACATATTTAAAAAAGAAAAGAGAAGCATAGAAAAGATGCTCACCATCGTATGTCAATAGAGAATCGGAAAATAAAACTATGGCCCTTTTCTTTCCTCCTTGTCCCCCTCCACCGGCTCCTGCCCCAGGCCAGGCCTTCACCGCACTATTGTCTGTGTCCATGGGATATACGTAACATTCATATAAATTCTTTCGTTAATCTCTTCCTGCCTCCCACCCCCGTTCCCTCTGAGATGTCAGTCTGTTCCACACTTCCATGTCTCTGGATCTATTTTGTGTGTCATTTTATTTTGTTCATTATATTCCACAAAGAACTGAGATCATGTGATAGTGGTCTTTCTCTGACAGGCTTATTTCACTTACATAATAATCTCCAGGTCCCTCGATGCTGTCTCCAAGGGTAAGAGAGTCTTCTTTTAGAAATAGTAATTAAAATATAAACTTGTGATCATCATGTTTTCCAACACTGACATTCATTAAACACAAAATTGTTACAAAACTTTATAATTGAAAACTAGAGATCTGACTGACTAGTGCGGCTCAGTTGGTTAGCATTGTCCCATGCACTAATAGGCCACTGGCTCAGGGAACATGCCAGGGTTGCAGGCTCATCCCCAGTAGAGGGTGTGTGTGAGGCAGCAGATGGATAGATGGATGTTTCTCTCTCATCTCTCTCTCTCTCTCTCTCTCTCTCTCTCTCTCTCTCTCTCTCTCTCCCCTTCTCTCTCTAATATCAATAAAAAATTACTAAACAAAGAAAACTAGAGAACAATTATGAATTACCATCATCTTAAAATAATGAACTATTTGCTATAATTTTTACTAATTTCTCAATTTTCCCACCATTTTTTTTTTTACCAAATTAGTTGTATTGACCACAGTGAAGAAGAGATTAAGATATAGTTACCTTTAACTTTAGTCCAAAACTTAAAGGTAAACAATGTAAGTATTCAGAATTTATAAGCAGGATAGTACATAAAAGCAGTGGTGTTTCATCTTCCATGCAGGCTAATTGAAGAAAAATGAATTATTTATACAATATTTCATTTAAAAAAAATTTTTTTTATCCTCACCCAAGGACATTTTTCCATTTTTTGTTCAGATAGAGTGGGAGGGAGAGAGAGGAAGAGAGAGAGAAACATCGACATGAAAGGGACGCATCAAGTGGCTGCCACCTTCACAACCCATCCAGGGCTGGGGACAAACTGCAACCGAGGTACGTGCCTTTAGCGGGAACCGAACCCAGGTCTCTGGACTGCAGGCCGACTCTCTAACAGCTGAGCCAAACCGGCCAGGGCTATACAATATTTCAAACCAACAATATTTAATTGATTTTATTTTTGCTTCTGTTCATTATTCTAATTTAGTAATAAAATAAATTGCCCCAATAACTTATGGAAGAGTACTATAAAACTGCTTTGTGTCTTTTACAGGAATATTTTAATTGGTAACAATACAATTTAGGTGTCAAGAGTGAGGGGCAGAAGAGATAGTTGAAATGGCAAAAAATGGTAGGGTCTATTGGTAGGAAGCAAAGATTCTGGAAAAATCTATCTGAGACCATATGGTGAATAAAATTTAGAGTCTGCAGGAATATTAAAAGGATACAAAATGAAGTATAACCTATTGAAGCATGTATTGGCAGAGACATTGTTTAAATGTCTACTTCATCACCAATTAAACAAAATGCCTTTACTAAAATAAAATCATTTTTGTATTTGTCAAAGCTTTTATGCATATTACTACTGACATAATTGTACTTACTATACAATGGTTTCATTGTAAATTTGTCTTTTAAACTTATACATTTGCATACAAATAAAATGGTGCAGACAAAATAAGAACATAAAATAAAACATTTTCTATTGTACATTCTAATTCTCCATGACAAAGAGTTTTATTTTGTTTTTAATCTTAAAATTTTCACCTTTACTTTTATTTTCTTTGACCTTTTATATAAGATGGGACTCTAGTATCTCAAAACAAGTTATGTTCATCAACTAAAATCAGATTATGTCTCACTGAAGGGAATATGATTGATGTAATATGACAAGGGCAGCCAAATATGACACATCAGCTCAAAACATTAAATGCCTCTGTGGATAAAAACAAAAATGAAATACTGGTTTTAAGGGCTTAGAGAAAATAAATTTGGATTTCTCCACAATAAAAGCAAAGGTTTCATTAGATTTTATTGTCATTACCACACTTATTAGCAAATAGATTGTACTTTTAAAATATATATACCAAATGTAAAAAACCAAATTATTATCTTTAAAATGCATTTGATCTAAAACATTCATTTAAAAAAAAAAAAATTAGCCCTGGCCAGTTTTGCTCAGCGGTTAGAGCATCGGCCTGCGGTCCAGAGAGACCCAGGTTTGGTTTCCACTAGAGGCATGTACCTCGGTTGCAGTTTGTCCCTGGCCCTGGTTGGGTCGTGCGGGTGGCAACCATTCCATGTGTCCCTTTCACGTCGATGTTTCTCACTCTCCCTCCCACACTATCTGAACAAAATATGGAAAAGTGTCCTCAGGTGAGGAGAGAGAGAGAGAGAGAGAGAGAGAGAGAGAGAGAGAGAGAGAGAGAAGAAAGAAAGAGAGAGAGAAAGAGAGAGAGAGAGAGAAAGAAGAAAGAAAGAAAGAAGAAAGAAAGAAAGAAAGAAAGAAAGAAAGAAAGAAAGAAAGAAAGAAAGAAAGAAAGAAAGAAAGAAAGAAAGAAAAAATTAGAAAAAACTTAAATGGAAAGAAAATAATTGCAACTACAAAAAGAATTACCAGTTAGAAAGAGCATTTTTAATTAAACATGTGCTGAGTAAAATCCTCATACTTGACTTGCTTTTTTGAACATCAGACATTTTTATATGTTCTTTAGTTTAAGAATCACACACTCAAAATTAATATTTGTAGAAATTATATAAAATTTGAAGGACAAATATTATATATTTTTAAAGTAACAAAACATACAGTTCTAATTCTTTGGAAAACTGAGTTTTGAAAATGCTCTATTTATAAAAGTTTATAAAAAAAAGTGTGTGTGTGTGTGTGTGTGTGTGTATTTCCTCTTTATTCTAAATTTGATCCTGGAATTTAGTCTCTTTTTCTTCACTGTCCTCTTTGCCTTAAACACTCTGCATACTCCAATTATTTTAGAATGTAAAAGAGCTTTAAAATTAATTAATTTTCACAATCTCATAATATTTCACATAAAGAACCCCTGGGAAGGTGACTTGCCCATGGTTATACAGCTAGCCAAAAATGATTATTCCAACATTTACCTTTTAAAAAAATATGTTAGGTCTTTTCATTATGAGAAGAAGCAATAAGGATCTAAGTTATATAAACTAAAATACTGATAGTTTCTGAAATATGTGTGTGATCACATAGCTGTCCTAACACCAGATATAGGGTATTCTGAATTATTGATGCGCAAAGAATTACATTTTCACTATATACATGCATATGCATACACACAGCCACCCATAAGAGTCAAAATATAATCTAAAAAATCTGGCACCTCTGACTATGCTTCAGTGATTTTTAGAAATGTAAGGAAATGAGTAAATGCAATAGTATACATATTGTTAGGTTATGATTGAGAAGGCATAACGGTAACATGAAACAGAAAGCAATGTCCTTTTGCAATAATCCAAAGCTGGTACATCTATATTCTCATGCTGTGCTGAATAAAATAGAAGACAAAGCCATTAAATCTATATTGTAATGATGTCTTTATTTTCTCTTTTGTAGAAGATTACTATAATATATTCAGCCTGCTGACTTTTCAGAAATTCTCTCTATAATATAACAATAATAATAATAATGATACTACAGTTTTATAGGGTATTTGTCTTCCAATATGCCCTGTGTTTATGTGTACATTGCCTCATTCACTCTAACAATGTTCTTGTGAAGAAAGTGAGGTCGGGCATTATCTTCCTCGTTTTCAGTACATCTAAACGCAGCAAAGTGAAGCTAAATGACTTATAGGGTCATTTGCAGAACTTAGAATCTGGGCCTACTGATTCTCAGTATTTTCTACTTTTCAAAATACCAGTCACTTCATTCCATGTATCCTGCTAACAAGTTGTTATATCTTGCAAATAAAGGATAGCAGTTAAATTAGAATGTCAAAGGAAAAAATAAACATTTATTTAACTTAAGTATATGTTTGAAATATATGGGACATACCTATACAGAAAAAAAGTTTTTTATGTGAAATTACTGTATTTTTTTCCTGGAAATTCTACCTAACAACTAGAACCAAAATATAAAAACAACTACATGACTGAACTAATAACACAGAAAGAAGAGATGAATTGGACTATATCCAAATGGAAAATGTTTGTCCTGCAAAAATACTGCTAAAAAGTAAAAAATAAAAAAATCTATACAATGGGAGAAAATATTTGCAAATCACATATCCACTGAAGTAGTTTTTTCCACAATATATAAAGAATACTTACAATTTAATTATATGATAACATTGGGGTTTAAATTATTTTAAAAGTTATTTTATTTATTTATATATTTACTTATTTATTTTAATAACAGCTTTTTTGCAATAGCTCACATATTAAAAAATTTACTATTTGATAGTGTACAATTCAGTAGATTTTAGTATACCCATAGAGTTGTTCAACCATTATAACTATCTAATTCTAGAACATTTTCCTTTTTTGTATTTTAATAGTTATTTCTCCAAAGATATTTAATACCAATTAGCAACTGAAAAGATGGTCAATGTCACTGGTTCTTAGGTAAATTCAAATCAAAACCACATGAGATTCCACTTCACACCCACAAGGATAGATATAATTTTTAAAAAGAAGAAAACAAGTATTGGCAAGGTGTGCAAAAATGAGAACATAAGCATTGCTGATTGGACTGTGTGGTACAGCACTTTGTACATGTCTTGACAGTTCTCAAATGGTAAACACAAAGTTATCATATGTCCCATTAATTCCAGTCCTGTTTATATTCCCAAGAAAAATGAAAATATAGGCTCACAAAATACTTTTACTTGTATGTCTATAGACATATTATTCAAACTAGCCCCAAACTGAAAACAACCCGAATGTTCATCAGTTGATGGATAAATACAGACAATGGCATATCACTTGGTGATAAAAAAGAATAATGTATTGATGTAAACCTAGACAAAGTGGTAATATAAGCCAGAGACGACAGACTCCATGTTATGTAAATCCACTTTTGTGAAATGTGGAAAACAGGCAAATATATACTTGCATAAAGAAGATGAGCTGTTGTCCAGGACTAGAGCAGGGGAAGACAGGAGAAGGAAATGACTTACGGAGAGGAGTTTCTTCTTGGGGTGATCAAAAAGGTCTAAACTTCAACTGCAGTGATATACTCTGTGGATATACTCAGATCATTGAATTCAACATCATAAATGGGTCAATTTTATAAAATCTGAACTATAATTGAATAAAAATGGAAAAAAACATTTTTTTTTTTTTTTTTTACAGAGCCAAATGACATTTAAACAAAGAATGTCCAGAATATCTTCTCTAATTTGGGTGAGAACAATGTACTTGTAATAAATATTGGTCTCTGATAATCATGAAGATCCCTGGTATCATAAAGAGGTAATTATCAGGAAGCACACATATGTTGATGGCTGGATGGATAGAGAAACAGATCAACTGACATGAATGTGATTGAACAAGTATAGTAAAATGTTATTGGTAGCATCTAAATAGTAGACATATTAGTGTCCACTATAACATCCTTTAACTTTATTGTATTTTTGAAATCATTGTGATAAAAATAATCTTCACAAGGATATTAACAAATATTTAAAAATAGGTTTCGTCAGTGACCTTTTATACCTTTCTAATAATATTAACTAGTAACCAAAAATATTCTTTGGGGATATTTTGAGAGAGATTTGGTCTGTGTAGTTATTTTGTAAATTTGTATTATAAACTTAGGTAAATTAGTTTTGAGTTGAGTGATCATACTTTTCAGTTTGTTAATTTTTATCCTATAGGTCCAACATATTTAAAATTGTGCCATCTTTTATTATCATTGTAAGCATTTAATCTCTAAGCAAGAGGTTAGAATTAGATGAATGCTATGAATTTATTTATTCTTTTGTTTCATATCTGAATAACTTGATTTTATTTTTACTTTTAATTTTTTCTAAAGAGTATATATGTAAAATGTGATATACCACATAAAAAAAATGAAGAATAAAAACCACATGATCATATCGATAGATGCTGAAAAAGCATTTGACAAAATCCAGCATCCATTTCTGATAAAAACACTCAGCAATGTGGGAATAGAGGGATCATATCTTGACATAATAAAGGCCATATATGAAAGATCTACAGCCAACATCATACTCAATGGGCAAAAACTAAAAGCATTTCCCTTAAGTACAGGAACAAGGCAAGGATGCCCACTTCCGCCACTCTTATTTAACATAGTACTGGAAGTCTTAGCCATAGCAATCAGACAGGAAGAAAAAATAAAAGGGATCCAAATTCGAAAGGAGGAAGTGAAACTGTTATTACTCGCAGATGACATGATACTATACGTAGAAAACCCCAAAGACTCCATCAAAAATGTACTTGACTTAATAAATGAATTTGGCAAAGTAGCAGGATACAAAATTAATGTTAAGAAATCAACAGCTTTCTTATGCTCTAATGATGAACTCACAGAAAGAGAAACTGAAAAAATAATGCCATTTACCATCGCAGCAAAAAAATTAAGATACCTAGGAATAAACTTAACCAAAGAAGTAAAAGACCTATTTGCAGAAAACTACAGGACACTGAAAAAAGAAATAGAGGAAGATATAAACAAGTGGAAGCACATACCTTGTTAATGGATTGGAAGAATTAACATCATTAAAATGTCCATATTACTCAAAGAAATCTATAGATTCAATGCAATCCCCATCAAAATACCAATGACATATTTCACAGAACTAGATCAAATACTTCAAAAGTTCATATGGAACCAAAAAAGACCCCAAATAGCCACAGCAATTTTGAAAAAGAAGGACAAAGTAGGTGGGATCACAATACCAGATATCAGGTTATACTACAAAGTGACTATAATTAAAACAGCCTGGTACTGGCACAAGAGCTGGCATGCAGACTAGTGGAACAGAACAGAGAACCCAGAAATGGACCCAAGATATTATGCTCAGTTGATGTTTGACAAAGGAGGCAAGAGCATACAGAGGAGTAACGACAGCGTCTTTAATAAATGGTGTTGAAAAACTTGAACAGCTACATGCAAAAAAATGAAACTAGACCATCAACTTACACCTTACACAAAAATAAACTCAAAATGGATAAAACACTTAAATGTGACCCATGAATCCATAAAAATTCTGGAAGAAAAAATAGGCAACAAAATTTCAGACATCATACACAGCAGAATTTTCACTGATGCATCACCTAAGGTAACAGAAACAAAGGAAAAAATGAACACATGAGACTACATCAAACTAAAAAGCTTCTGCACAGCAAAAGAAACAACCATCAAAATGGAAAAGCAACCCACTGTATGGGAGAACATCATTGCCAATGATATATCAGATAAGGGGTTAATTTCTAATACATTAGGTGCTCATACAACTCAACAAAAGGAAGAAAAATAACTCAATTTAAAAAATGGGCAGAGGAACTAAATAGACACCTCTGCAAAAAGGACATACAAATGGCCAAGAGAGATATTAAGAAATGCTCAACATCACTAATGATCAGAGAGATGCAAATTAAAACAACAATGAAGTATCACCTCACACCTGTCAGAATGGCCACCATCGACAAATCAAATAACAAGTGCTGGCGAGGATGTGGAGAAAGTACACTGCTGGTGGGAATGCAGACTGGTGCAGCCACTGTGGAAAACAATATGGTGTTTCCTCAAAAAAATTAAAAATTGAACATCCATTTGACCCAGTGATCCCACTTCTAGGAATATACCCTACGAAGCCTGAAACACCAATCAGAAAGAATATATGTACCCCCATGTTCATAGCAGCACTATTTACAATAGCTAAGATCTGGAAACAGCCCAAGTGTCCATCAGTAGATGAATGGATGACAAAGCTGAGGTACATATACACAATGGAGTATTATGAAGCTGTAAGAAAAAAAGATCTCTTATCCTTTGAGACGACATGGAGGGACCTGCAAAGTATTATCCCAAGTAAAACAAGCCAAGCAGAAACAGATAAATACCACATGATCGCACTTATTTATGGAATGTAATAAACATAAGAGTCTGAGGAATAGGGTAGACCCAGAAATATGGAAGTAGGGTATGAACTGACAACCCTCAGAAGAGGAGGGAATGGGGGGAGGGAAGAGATAAACCACAGAACTTATATGCATGTATGCATAACCAATGGACATGGACAACAAAGCCGGGGCTGTAGCGGGGGAGATGGGGAGGAGGGTGTCAATGGGGTAAAAAAGGAGAAACATCTGTACAAAAATAACATTAAAAAAAAAAAGAGTATATATGCATACCCCATGGGCATGAAAAATAGTTTGGTGAAGGCCAAGGGAGGGGGAGGCAGAAGTAGGTGGAAGGAGAAAAAGAGTTGGCCACCTGCAATAATGTCAACATTACATTTTTTAAAAAGTAATAATCCTACTATTCTTAAAATTAATATTTACAATTAATTGGCATTCTTTATAATTTCAAATAGTGAAGACATAATCTATTGTCTACATCATCCAATTTGAATTAAAATTTTGTGTATTATTTGGTCTTTGAATATATTCAAATTTAATGGATATAATGATTTTAAACACTGATGTATTCAATATTGTTTTGAATTAGTATTTATTTTATTAAAGTTGTGTAAATAAACAGTATAAAATAATGACTGATTACAAGATACATGTTTCAGTAACTGATAAATAAAAAATATGTGAAATATGTGCAGTATGTTGAATCGACTTCCGAAAAGATATGTGGGAGTCCTGACCCTGACACCTGTGAATGTGACCTCATTTAGAAACAGGGCCACTGCAAATGCAAGGTTAATGATGAGGTTATACCAGATTAGTATGGGCCTTAAACTAAAAATGTCTTGTGTTCCTATAAGCAGAGGAGAGACACAGAGACACATAGGACCTAATACCATGTGATGAGTGAGGTAGAAATTATAGTGGTGTGTCTACAAGCCCAAGAACACCAAAGACTGCCAGCAACCGTCAGAAAGTAGGAGAGAGGCTCTGAACAGACACTGCTTCAGAACCCAGGGGAGTCAACCTTGGCAGCTTCATTTCAGAATTCTAGCTGTCAGGCCTGTTGTTCTAGCCACCAAGTTCCAGTAGTCCTAAGAAACTAAACACACACACACACACACACACACACATATAAATATACACATATATGGTTATATATAATATTAAAATATATATGCTTGTACATATATAATTATATGTGTAAATATACATACAAACACATATGATTATAAAGCACATAGATCATTTGAATTGCAATTAAGCCAGAAAGAAAACTTATCTATACATAACAGTTTATGTATATCATCAATTCAAAAGTATGATCCTTCAAATGCACAAAGCATGACATAATTTTCAACTTTAACATTGTCAACTGACATTTTCTTTTAAACATGTTTACATTAAGATATCCTGAATGCATCGAATGGGAAGAATATATGTAACCAGACAAAAAACAAGTTTCAAGAAGATGACTTTCAAAGCACCTCATTATGCCTGGAACATGGGAACGTATTAGCATAGTATATCATAGTTTCGCCAGTTTCATTCTGAAAGGTGCTGAAGAAAGATGCAACCACAAAGAAACAAAAGAGCAAACTAAGGCCAATGTATTTACAGTTTTGATATTATATATCTCAATTTTCAAAGTACAATGTTAAAGTATGTGGCATCAAGACTCAAGAAAAATTTATTCAATGAGTGATTACTTAAAAAAATAAATAAATTATTTAATCCAAATATATTTGTATTAATAATTTTAATCCTTATTATGGCCATGAAGAAAAAAATGTTAATAATCATAGTTTTGCTAATAATATTATTTTACATAAACCATATTCCTTAGATATATAGGAAAACACCATTATTTTACAGCCAACCAAAATTTATTTACTTTATTTTTTCCATATTTTTTCCATTTATCCCCTCTGTGTCCTCTTCCACCTCCACCCTCCCTCCTTTGCCCAAGCTATCACTACAATGTTTGTATGCACCCCTAACCATTTTTATGACTTTATGAAAAACTGCTTGTCATTTCAAACCAATATGGATAAAATATATTTGCAATAAGTGTTTTCCATTGTACTGAAAATTAATGACTTTTCGTGCTCAGAAATATTTTATAAATAGGTATGGGTTATAGAATGCTAAATAACTAATAAATTGGATTATTTTATTTGCAAGAAAGATCAAATTTCTTAATTTATTAATTTAATGCTATCATATCTTATAGATATTTATACATTAACACTCAAACACACACTGTAGCCCAGGCCAGTGTGGATCAGTTGGTTAAGTGTCATCCCATGCACCAAGAGGTCACCAGTTTGATCCCAGTCAGAGCACATGCCCAGGTTTCTGGTGATCCCCATTACGGGGCATGCAGAAGACTGCTGATCATTGTTTCTCTGTCATCGATGTTTCTCTCTCTCTCTCTCTGTGCCTCTTCCTTCTTCTCTCTCTAAAATCAATGAAAACATATTTTAAAAGATTAAAAACACACTGTAGATAGTAACTCTTTATCTGTCTGTGCACTCATGTGTAAGTATGGCTATATACGTATGTGATATACATACATGTGTGCATGTAAGGTCCATCTAAATGTTCTTCTTTCTCAGTGCATACATGTATTTCAGTATATTGACAATGGTAAATACTAAAATAACTTTAGACCATTTTTAACAAATGGTATATCAATGTTTAATAATTTATCCTCCAATTACATCTTTTCTGAGTATGCTTCTCAAAAGAAAGGATAGGAGGAACTAATCAGAAAAATGCAAATCCACAGGTATCCGATTAAAACCAATCACAAGCATACTGTGAACTGGTGCTAAGTTACACACCAGACCAGCTTCAAAAATGATTATCAAACTGTGTGAGGATAACTGAAACCAGTAAGAGAGTAAACACTGTGTTAGGATAATAGGGTGCTGACAGCATGAATGCCTTCCAGCTGAATCATTTTTCCATTCCTGGGAGATTTTGAAATGGAGAATTAAGCATTATCTACCCCAGGGTTACTCAGTCAGTATGTATTTCTGCAGATGAGCTTGCTGATACGACACGGAAACGCACAGTGATAATTCTTACGGAGCCCCAATGCTTGCAGGCATGAGCCCTGCACACTGAGCAGACTCCGTCAATGCTCCATCCTCAGTTTGGTCTAGAAAACGACAAATGGAAAACACTACGCAGCTGTAGAACAATACCTGATGGGAAAATAAGCCAAGCATTATACTGTGGTGTCTTCTGACACAATTGAGAAATGAATCCCTTAGGGGGACTGTAGAGAAATTCATAAATATGTAAAATAGTTAAGTCTTTGGAAAGTATATTACTTTGTAGGATTAGATTTAGAAATGGGCAGGCTATAGCTTTCTTATATATAAGAGCTTTGTGACTGAAAATAAGACTTTTGATAAATAGCACACACATAATGGCAAATAAAAAATCAGGAGATATATAATCTATGAATTGGCATTTAGCCAGTGTGCTTCTAACATTATTATCAGTTTATCCAAATCCGATGAGTTAGGAATTTGCATTTTCTTCACGTAAACTATAAATGCAAAGAAATTTCTACTTATTCATGGGGGGTTGTTCATTTGGAAGATATGTTGAATCCTTAATCCTAGGCTAACTTCCCACAGCTTTCAGAACACAAAGATCTTCCTTGCTCTAATCAGTAATACAAGTGTTGCCAGACAAAGCAGACAATTTCAGCTCTAATTAAAGCAAAACATATATCAGATGATTATTTATTCCACTCCTTCAAATCGTATTAAATATTCCAAAGTGAAATGTAAATGGTTTTAAATAATTTGACTTTAGAATTATGCATACCCTCAAATCCATGCACAGATAAGATTTAGCCATACCCACGAACATAATTCTTTTCTATTATGCAATTCTGAAAAGGAACTGTCTTGAGCTTTAAAAGGACAAAACAAATGCACAAGTAATGTTTGTCTATTCAACTATATTATATTCATCAAGTTGGGCCTAGTACTGGCAGCAGGTAGCATAGTGCTTTAAGGATAACAGGAACTGAAAAAGTGTTGGCCCAACTGTTCAAGTTAACCACACAGAAGTGTGTTAGATAAAACTGAGAAAATGGTCGATAATTTATAGAAATAAACATATTGTGATGTTTGTGCTGTATTATGCAGAAGTGTTGATACAACAGCTAATAACAATATAAATGCCCAATGATTCTTTACAGTGTCCTGTACACTAACCCAAGGAAATGAACCAGCACATGTGTCCTGTTATTTTTTTAAAGATAAAGTCTATGGATACACTTTATAAATGAGAAAAGATATAAATGATTATGAAAATGTTTGGCAACTTACTACTATTCTTTTTTTCTCACAAAGAAGAAAAAGACAATTGACAGTACTGACTTTTTCATATTAAAATGTCTAGAGAAAAGATGCACCATAAACTTCTGAGATATAAATTATAATTTAGCAGGTCATACAGGTCATAAACAAGAATTAAAGTCAATTATGAAACTGTTATAATTACAAATATCAATTAAAATAATGTAAATAGGCAAATAATAGATAATGAGAATGTGTTTAATAATTTGAATATTAAGAATCTCTGGGGAATATCAGCAATGTTTAAAATAAAATAGCATAATAAAATAATTTGTCAGACACTTTGAATTTTTACTTAAATTTGTGAGAGACTATGTTCACATTTCAATCCCATCACCTCTGGTGCTCCCCCTATTTGGTCTCCTATCCTAACACATAGCAGAACTTCACTTTTCTACTTGCTTGCTACTAGAAGGGTCCATGTGATTAGTTCTGGCCTATATACTGTAAGAGTTATGGTGATGGTAGTGATAGTAGGTAAGAACTTCTGTGCCAAAGCAGTTCATTGATAGTTAAAGACTTCAAAGCAGGTTCCTCCCCATCCTTGGTGATGAAAAGTCCAGGTCTGCCTGATGACTCAGCTACATGATGGTAGGTCTCACTCAGACAGCATCTCAAAGTGACCGTGTGGAGTGTAATTACCAAACCATGCTAGACTCACAGGGTAAGTGGCCACTACAATTTTACTGTATTTAACCACTAAGATTCGGGTGTCATTGGTTACCACACAATAATCTATCCTAACCTGACTAATCCACAAGTATTAGGGAACTGTGATGGGTCTAGTCCACCTTCAGGTAAATACTTAGTTTTTAAGATAAATAAGAGTCTATCACTATTTGATGGTATACTTTTATCCCATATAATAGTACTGTGAAATGTGACTATTTAAAGTAATTAAAGAGTCACTAACTAGATCAGATAATTAGGTATTTAAAACAACTAAAACATTCAGAAAAGAAATATACCCACAGAATGTTTAAAAATTAATACATAATACATTCTTCATTGTCTGCTCACCTAAAATAACTAAACTAATTTAAAAAAACAAGAAGATAGAAGAGATTTAATACATCTAGCATTTATAAATATTTATTCTTATGTAACATAAATATAAATACGTGTGTGTGTGTGTGTTTCCTGCTACCACCAATAACAATTTCATAGCAAAAACTTGGAACAACAAGCTGAAAAATTTATACTACCTTGAAGAATTTGTACAAGGAGAGAGAAATTATTTAGAACAAGAAACAGACATGAAGGTCATTTCTTCATGTACACGTTCAGTGATTGATGGCCTGCTTTGGGAAGAGTTTCCCTGCAAATGAAGAAAAAAATGTTATAAAGAAATCACAGGAGTACAATGAATTATGGTGGGAATGTAAGAAACAACTATGTATCCAGCTCATGGAAAGAATTCATTGGAAAGGGAACCTGAATGTAGAAAGTTAGAAATGCCCATATTACTAATCTAGTTTATTGGTGTCCTTGAAGACCTATAGGTGGGAAATGCAGAAGGGGAAGTGGTGTATTTACTTAAAGTCCTTGTTGCATATGATTAAAATCTCTCATACTATTTGGCAAGTTAGTAACACAAAGAAGTTACTTGCAAATGTATGTTATATGCAGAGGACCTATCCCTATACCATTCAGACTCTGAGGATCTAACATAAGGAGATTGCTCTTGTGAACTAATCCTAAAGCCCTAGCATTGCTAGTGTTTGTATGTGTTGCCATTTCAAACATCAAGTATGAAATGTGTATTCCTAAGACAACATACAATGTCTTATCTTGTGTGATTCTAAAATATTTAAAAAATTAAAATAATTTTGAAACATTCAAAATGCTTATAAAATAAAAAAAGATGCACTGGGGACTGCAGTCAAGCTTATTTAAGGACTATGATTGAGCCCAGATATTTCTGGGTCCCAGAGCTATTACTACAACAAATTCATATCCAAAATGGCAGTTTGTATGTTTCCCTATAAGGACATGTATGTATCTGTATGTGCATGTTTATAAGTACCTGTGTGAGTTTGAGGATGTACCATATATAACCATTTTATGATAAATAATTTTATCTTAATAATTGTCACTTTTAATCCATGTGTTTGAAATATGAAAGACTTCAATACAGCATTGTCTCTTCACAGCAGGAAAAGGTCACAAACTATTTTCCAAGCTGTAATTAACAAAAATAAAATTTACCTCTTGTAAGAACAATGTTTTTTAAGTATTTGCTTGTTTTTCAAATATATATATGTTAAAAGAATAAAGCTAAGATAACAATACAAAATTAAAAGATGATAGCAAACAAAGGGTAAAGATGTTTCCTCCACGCACCAAAAGGGTAACATTCCACTTACCTATAAATGAACAAGCACCAAGGCGAGTCAGAAAGGAATGCCTACCAGAGTAAACATTTCAAATTAGGTTCTCTTTGCCTACTTCACACAGGACCTAGTGGAGTTGAACAAAAACTTGGTCAGTGTAATACTGATCTTGTACATACTTTGACATTATCTAATAACAGGTATTTGAAGCAATGTGTGATGATAAAAATCAGCATATAAAAGAATCTATCATGGCGAAATTAAAACCTAAAGATAACTTGCGCCTTATATTATGTCACGTCCTACTAATCAGGAATCTCAAGGTCAAAACCAGGTTATCACAGTGTCTGGTCAGCAGAAAGAGCATCATCTTTAGAACCCTAAGGACTCGATTTGTGTTTGAATTCTGAACCCTGAGTCAGTAACCTGAATATGTCCATGTTATGTATTTGATGTTTAGAGCCTCAGTCACAATATTTGTAAAACAGTTATCTTAAAATAGATGATGCAAACTAAAGAATATAAGAATAAGGATCTGGGAGGTATATATATATATATATTTTAGCGCAGACTCTTTCCCCTGATAACTACTTAAAAGTGAAAGTTACATCATGACTTTATTGTTATTCTTCAAATAATGAACACACATCTTAATATGCCATAAAGATCTTTTGGGATGGAAAGTATATAATTGTATAAAGTAACTAACTCCCCATTCATCTGAAAAACAGTATCTGGGGCCTGAAGAATGAACTCCAATGACAGGACAGCGTTTCAAGTTCCCAGAAGCATAAGAAGTCAAAATTCACCTTTAATTACGCTGACTTTTCTAATCATTTTAAATGAATGTCTGGTGGCAATAAATGGGCCTGGCAAAAGAGCAATATTTTTATTTCCTCAGATAAAACAGAGGCTGGGATAAAACATGTAAAAAATGTAGATGCTTACATAAACGATAGTTTTAAAATTTTAATTATGTCTATCTTTTTTATCATTTTGTGTTTTTACATGATTCAACAGGTCATTCCTTTTATTTTGAGTGTTTTTACCAAGGTTGAATATTTCAGTTGGGTTAAATAATTGCTAGTGCCATTAAAGTGCCTGCTGATAAAATATTTTTTAATAAAAATTTATATGCATTACTATAATCATAGCTACGTCACATATTTTAAGGTACTAGACCTATCAAATCAATTTGAACACTCTGTGTTGATTTTCGCCATGATTTCCTTTTCTAACATTGTTCTAAATCCATCTCCCAAATTAATGGTTCCAATAATCTGGATCTTCATAAAAGAAGAGGAAATTTTATATGTCTCTAATGAAGGAAAAAAACTGTATTTTTATTTTAAATTTTAGCAATTACTAACAGGTAATGCATTTATTTTATTTTTTTAAAATCATAAATAAATATAAAATAGCAAGCAGCAGTAGTATTCTGGAAACCTTAATTAAGATTCTGTGACCCCAGGCTTTTAATGTACAGATATTCTATAAGTAGTCACACAAAACCATGACATTAAGGGTCAAACTATAAAATAAAACAACATAACAAGAACAAAATTGAAGAGTTCACAGATAACGTGTCAGTCATTTTCACTTATGTCTTTGTGCGGTAAGCAAATTAATAAAAGAAATTGAGGGCAGTGACCTTCTCTTTCTCTTCCACTCTCTTATTTTGCATTTTAGCTTCCCAGAGCTATGTTTACGTAAAAAACTTAAAAAGTAGTTGAGGTTAGAAGTCATTCACTGACTATGATCTCATCTTGGCTACTATTGATGATCTCTCCTGTTGGTAGGAATTGTATGAGTTGATTACAAAGAGCAATTCAAATTTGTTCTCACATTTTAACTCTGGGTAGGTGGAGACAAGCTGGCCTTGGTCCTCGCGTTTTCAGTTCAAAGTTCAAGAGGTTCAGAAGGAACTGAATTAGCTTTCCCACGTTCCCAGCAGGTTTTCTTTCCCCAATTTGTTCTAGCCATTCGGGAAAATCACTATATTACTCACACTTCTAGAGATACACATACTTTTAAGTACATTCACAAGGAATAGAGAGAACTACCGAAAATAACTAAAAATTACCTTTGAGCAATTAGCCAAAATTGATCCAGGTCCTGTATTCCCATTTCCTGGGCAAACACACAGTTCTTCTTTAATCCATTTAGATATGGGATGCTTTAATTTATTTTTACTTTAAAAATTTATTGATTGATTGATTTTTAGAGAGAGAGGAAGAGAAAGAGAAAAAACATCAATTTGTCGTCCCACTTACCATATGCATTCAATGGTTGATTCTTTATGTGCCCTAACTGGGGATCAAACTCGCAACTTTGGTGTATAGAGTAGATGCTCCAACCAACTGAGCTCCTTGGCCAGGTTGGTATGCTTTAATTTAGACCAAATATTATGCTGCCCTTTTAATCTTGAAATCAAGATATTGCCATTGTAGAAAGGTTGTTAGAAAACAATTATCAATAGGTCTTTTGTGTTTTCCTATATCATGACAGCACAGGCACTGACTGTCTTCTTTTATTTTTAAATTAATTATAGAGAGAGAGGAAGGGAGAAGGAGGGAGAGGGAGAGAGAGAGAGAGAAGCATTGATATTTTTCCACTTATTTATGCAATCATTGGTTGATTATTGTATGTGCCTTGACTGAACCCAAAACCTTGGTGTACGGGGAGGATGCTCTGACCAACTGAGCTACCTGGCCAGGGCTAGACTATCTTTTCAAGAGGGGTCATATAGAAAAATACCTTAGGATATAAAATACCTTAGGATTCCAGAGCTAAGAGCAGACTTCTCCAGGCTTGGACTATATAGTCTATGTCTCCTTTCTGAGAAATAGCAGACATGCAAACTATCTATTATAAAAGATTTGGTTTCCCTGAATTCAGGGTCCCTCTCCTGTAAAGTGTCCCAATGAATGTGCATATGTGACCTGGACCTCTTAATGTCACCCTGTGGGAGTTGGGGCTCAGGGAACCTGGTTATTGTTAGTTTTCATCTGACTCAGAGTTTTATGTTTTCTGCCCAGATCCATGTAACTATAGCAGACTAATTTGTTAGTTTTCAAGTAGACTAAGAATTCTCAGAATCATCATAGTGCTTGATAAGGGTGGCTTTAACACTTCAAATCTCAATATCCATATAAAGAAACATGATGTATCTTTCTTTATACAGCCTGAGAAAGGCATGCAGAGATTCAGTGTGCTTTAAAGCATTTGATTCAAGTAGAAAGAATCACAGAAATATAACCCAGTGATATTTTTCTCAAGGAATAAAGAAAACAAATTTGAGGACTTTTCTTTAAATAACATTTTTTTCAATTATTTCATCTGAGTTTTTTTACTTGTTATATTAGGAATACAAATAAGAAGGACCTAAATAGAAAGCTGAATGGGTATTTGGGAACACTAGACGCAGACACATACAAAACTACTAGACATATAAAGATGCAATAAAAATATGAACATAAAAATTATCAGTAAAGTTATAATCACCATTATTTCTTCAGGATTGTCTTTACTGTCATGATCATAATTATCAAAATTGTTTAATCCTCACTGCATTTCAATGGCAAAGATAATAGAAATAATAAAATAGAGTTTTATTCATTAATATAATGTGAAAACATTGTATTAAGGGTTTTACATCAGTGATATTTAGTTTTTCTAACATCACAATTAAGCTGATAATATTAGCCATATCATCAATATTTTACAGTGGAAAACAATGTAAAATATGACAAGTATTTTTCTCTTTATTTGACAACTAATTCAAAACCTATATGCAAAAAGCTAACTACAAGGCAAAAACTGTGGGCTAAATTTTGAATTCTAAAATCGGAGTCAGAGATCCCACCAATATGCAATTTTTTTTATTTTAGGCAATGCAAAGATTCATGATTGCATGATATATGCTATAAGCAAGGACTTCATATACTATCCTTTCTCTAGCATTTTTCTGTTTTTAAGAGGACTTTTGGGAGGAAGGAAGGAAGGAAGGAAGGAAGGAAGGAAGGAAGGAAGGAAGGAAGGAAGGAAGGAAGGAAGGAAGGAATAGAGAGGATAAAAAGACCATTTTTAGGAAGTGACATTATCATTGGTTAACATGTGTTTAGTGTGAGGATTTTGATAATCAGTTACTTACATTTATCAGATAAATTCATGTACTTTTACATGAGTTATTTTCACTTTTTAAAAAATCAGTGTATTGAGCATCATCCCATGGACTGAAAGACCCCAGTTCGATTCCTGATCAGGGCACATGGCATGGTTGTGAGCTCGATCCCCAGTAGGGGGCGTGCAGGAGGCAGCCAATCCATGTATCTCTCTCACATCGATAATGTTTCTATCTCTCTCTCTCCCTTCCTCTCTCTGTAAAAAATCAATCAAAACATATTTTATAAATAAAAATAAATTTAAAAAAATGTTGACAGGCTCAGAATAAAGGGGGTGAATAACAATTAATATACAGGCTTGGGCAAAAGTAGGTTTACAGTTGTGAGTACATGTAACAATTTATTCTTGTATTATTATTTATTAATTACTATAATATGTTACATATAAACAACTGTAAACCTACTTTGCACCACCCTGTATAATGCAGAGACTCTTGAAATAAACACTAAAACAATTTTAACATTAAATATTGGAGTGCATTGTTCAAGAAATTATAGAATTTAAACACAAAAAAATCATGTTTATTTCAATATATCATAATTTATATTCACTTACCACCTTTCAGAAAAAGAGAGTCTTAAATGGATGAAGCTATTTGAATAGTAATAACAACATCAATAACGATAATTATAATTAATATGAAGTGAACTGATATACATGGCTACAATGATTCATCCACAGATGTAATGAGAATTATTTAATGATGCCTATAATTGTGATTATTTTATCAATGTCTCTCATTCTGCAATTTTAATCTAAACTAAAATATAAATCTATACTTTTAAAAGCATGTTTCTAATACTTTTTAAAACATTTTTATTACTCACATTGAGAGGTTAAATTACTCATATGAAAAGTATGCAAATAAGAGAGAAAATGTAGTTCCACAGTAGAGACTACAAAGCACCATAGATTTAAAAACTACAAGAGGGAAAATAAATTTTTTATAAAAAGTAGTAAAATTTGAAAATAACAAATCTAGAGAAACAAGGCTAAAAAAGTAAAGATAATTTTACCATATTAATTATGTAAAGTAATATATAAATTATAAGTGACTATGCTTTGTTTTATATGTGAATAAAACAAACAAGCAAAGGACTTAATACATCAAATAGGGAAACATCAAGACCTTTAGATTTTTGTTTACTTAATTCCAACTGCTTAAATAATACATTAATAAAATAATACAGTTGTCACTTAATTTTTATATTTAATATTTCAACACACAAATTAACTCTCATTTGTAAAAATACATAGTTCATATTAAGAAATATGTAGTATTCTAAAATTAAAGTTTACATAATCACAATTTAGAAAGTTGGAAACCAATCTATTTCTAAATTTTAGTCAATGGATTAATAAGAAAAAAAGCATTGTGGTTCTTTAAGATATAAGAAGATCTAGGTGAAATGAATCTATTTTAATCTTTAGTCCATTTTATTCATTCCTCTATTCCATTAACATGTTTACTGAACTCATAAAATGTGCAACTCACTGTTGTATGTTTTAGGTAATGGTATTAATCATTATTTGTCTCTCTCTATATATATTTATTAGTGATATTATCCTAATATTCTCAGTAAATTCACATCCAGCTGCAGAGTCCAAAGGAGATTTATGTCATTATACTTCTTTACTTCAGTGGAAGCCAAATAAGCATAGGTACCTGACACTGACATAAAGAAAAGAACTATGGATGAAGTTAGACTAAATAATTCTTCTGAAATAGAATATTATTTGTCTCATTATTCCTTTTCACATTTTTTTTTCTTTTATATTTCAATTACAGTTTACTTTCAATATTATTTTGTATTGGTTTCAGGTATACCACGTAGTGGTTAGACAACCATAAACTTTACACAGTATCTATATTTCCAGTATACACCTGGCAGCATACATAGTTATCATATTATGGACTATATTCTCTACGCTGTACTTTAAATTCCTGTGACTATTTTGTAACTACCAATCTGCATTTCTTTCTTATTCCTTTTTTTTTTTATCCTCATGGGAGGACATTTTTTCATTTTTTGTTCAGGTAGAGTGGGAGGGAGAGAGGAACAGAGAGAGAGAGAAACATCAATGTGAAAGGGACACATCGAGTGGCTGCCACCTGCACGACCAACCAGGGCCAGGGACAAACTGCAACCGAGGTATGCGCCCTTAGTGGGAACCGAATCCAGGTCTCTCTGGACCGCAGATCAACACTCTAACCGTGAGCCAAACCAGCCAGGGCCAATTTGCACTTCTTAGTCCCTTCACCTCTTTCACATAGTCCTTCAACTCCCCTCCCATCTGGCAACCAACAGTCTACTCTCTGTATCTATATGCGAGCTTCAATTATGTTTATTTTCTTCATTCAATTCCACATATCAGTGAAATCATATGGTATTTACCTTTTTTTGACTGACTGACTTATACCATTTCTGGGTATTTATCCAAAGAAACCCAAAACACGAATACAAAAGAATGTATACAACCCTATATTTATTGCAGCATTATTTACAACAGCCAAGAATGGAAGCAACCCAAGTGCCCATCAACAGACGAGTGGGTTAAAAAGCTGTGGTACATATATACAACAGAATATTACTTGGCCATATAAAATAATGACATTTTATTTTCTGTGACAGCATGGATGACCTACTGGGTATCATACTCAGTGAAATAAGTCTGTCTCCTTTATACTCAACTTGTCCAAAAATTATTCACATTTCTACTTATATTTTTCAGAGATATACAGTCATATCTGATAAACTGAGTACTGTAAGGCAAAATATCTGGAAAAATAGAAAAAAAAGATTAAAAATACATTAAACTAATTTAACAGTAGTAACTATTCTTTAGCCACTGTAATGAGTAGGAATTCTTACAATTTAATCATTTGCATGAGCAAACAACATGTAGGAGCTAATAAATAAACAAATAAACAAATAAATAAATAAAGTCGGTTCCAAACTTTATGTAAAGGAAATAAATAAAGATTGATATGACAGAAAAAGAAAATAGATGTGATGTTTGGGAGTCAGGTAAGATCTCTATGAGTAGAACACATATAAAGTCAAAATTCTAAGTCAAGAAGATGGCAAACATAGGAAACACGTGGGTAAGAAATTTACATGAAGAATAAAATCTTAGGAGTTAAAAACCTAGGAAAGAATGTTCAAATAACAGAAATAAAGTCAGTGTGGCTGGATGGTAATAGGTAAGAGGTAAGAGGTAAGAGGTAGTTTTTAGAACAGTTTACAGTGACAGAGTATTTACTATATAGTAGCCACTGTTCTAAGTATTTTACACATACTAATTCACTTCATCCTCTGAACTATGAGACAGGGGCAATTATTATGCATATTTTACATATAAATGTGCAACGGGGTAGTATACCAACACAGCTAAGATTATACAGTAAATAAAAACACAAGGTTTTAACCCAGGGAGTCAGCATGTGAAACTCAAGTTTGACCCTTTCCCATTGCACAGTACTGCTTGGTAGAGTGTCCAAATCACCCGGGACACGGGATAAAACATGAAATTGGACATTAAATGATATGTGAACCATTAGATTATTTCAAACCAGAGCATAACATAATCTGGTTTAGTTTTCATATGGATTCTGACATTGTTTACATAAATGTAAAAAGGTTACTGAAAGTGCCCTGGCCTGTGTGGCTCAGCTGGCTGAGCCTTGGCCCACGCACCAAGATACCCAATCAAGGCACATGTCCCAGGAGCAGGCTCAATCCCCAATAGGGGCATGCAGGAGGCAGCCAATGGATGCTTTTCTCTTCCTCTCCCATCCTCCCTCTCTAAAACAAATAAACAAAAAAAAAGTCACTGAAACTAAAAAGAAAGAAAATTAAGTAAAAATCAAATACAAACACAAAAGAGAAAAATGGAGAAAGAAGAGCCAGGATATTTCAGTCCTGAAATTGTGAAGGTGGTGGTGGTGGGGAGAAGGGGAAAATAGAATAGGAGTTAAAGGAGTTGTAAGAGGGAACCAACCTGCACTTCTGCGCCCTTAACCTTTCTAGGTGTGCCTCTGCTACTTGATATTTGTGTGCTTTTGTGCAATTAGCTCAGCTGTTCTGTACCTTTGTTTCTTTATGTGAAGTAAAAAGGTGAACCACTACAGTGTTTTGTAATTCAAAATATACTGCAAACAAGTAAACTAGTTACATTCTCCACTGTTGACCAATGAATAGGAAAAGTGTAAAAAAGTAGGCATTGATCACTATATTCATAAAGGAAAACAAGAACTGAGTGAATATATATATATATATATATATATATATATATGTGTGTATGTATCCTTATATAACTTGAGAAACACTGGAATAAATTATCACTATGGTCTCTGGTTTTAAAATCTTATGAGTGTATAATAAAAGTTCATATGAAAACTAAACTTTTAAAAATATTTTATGTAAGAAATAGTTTCTCCTATACCTCAAAAATATCTAAGAAGAAAAGCTATTCTTACATGAAAAGCAAAGCAAATTGAATCCGTTAAAATAACTCTAGGGCACCTCTAGGGCATCTGGCATTGAACCCAACATTGTTCCCTGTCAAAATGGGTGCAAAGAAGAGAAACTATAAAAATTGCAAAAAAAAAATTCACTTACATTAATCTAAGTTGGCATCTGCTGTTATTGCTGAAACTCTGTTGCTATCTGATACAGGGCTGTATGACCTTGAGGAAAAAAAAAGGAAAGAAGTTTCTCCAAAGAAGAAGAAAATGACTGATATACTTTAAATAAAGTGAATTTTGAAACTGTCTTAAATTAGAATCATTTATAAAAAATTCTTTGACATGACCTTGAATATAATTTATTTATAATAGGAATTAAAATATTAGTGTTTTTTTTTTATGCCACTAATGGCTATTTCCCAGCTTATAAAAGAAAATTTACCATAGAAGAAAAATACAATCATACTTGAATTCATCTAATGGTCCACAATTATGAAATGTATTTGTGAAGCTATATGTCTATACATTTGTATGAATACAGCTTCACATAAACATGTATACAAAAGTGCATTACAACTAAAGGCTACTCAAGTAATGCATTGCTTATGGCAATGGTTTTTAAACTAGTTAGATTCCTCTAGTAAAACATTTTGTTGGGATTAGAGTGTTCCATGAAATTACGGATAAGAACTTTTCAAAGCGAATGATAGACTCAACTTCTAGTAATAAACATGTAAGATAGAATTACAAAAGGAGGAAACACCAAACAGTCAGAATAAGAAACAAAATAAATTAGGATACGTACTTTCTTTTCTTCTAGGGAGTTTCATCTTCAACCACACGTGTGATGGAATGAGAGCCTGAATTCTGTCCCGTTGGGTACTTCCCCTGGCCCTGATTTCTACTTCGTCACTGGATCCACTGTTCTGTGTTCTTACTTTTGAATTGCTTTTTGGACCTGGTCTTCTACGTTCAGGATACTTGCAGTTTTTTTCCTCTGTATTCCTGCCCCAGATCCTGCTGCTGATGCTGCCTGGAATCTGGAAACTGAATCCACGTCTGACTCTCCCCTTTGCTTGTACTTTACAGATGGCCTCTCCCTCCTTCAATATACTGTGATCCAGTAAATTCTGCTGACAATGGTTCAACCAGAGAGGCGCCTATATATTGTCTGAGACACTGAAATGACTATGCTCTCAAGTATATAAGATAAGGAAATTAAAGTCTCTGAATTTATAACTAAAACTATATTTATGAGGTGTCTCAAAATATATATACACAACTTTGAGTAATTATAAAGCCAGTGTTTACTAAAATACATTTCATTGTCAAAATATACAAACACTCTGTACACATTTGGGGGGGATATCTATATATATGTAATTATAATCAAGATAAACATGGGTTTGATTGTGAAGCTTTATGTACTTCAGTTAGTGAGTACAAGATCCTGACTCAATAAAAATAAGTAATACTTTACTCAGTAGTGGGTACAGCTATGGAGCTTATTATCCATATGCTTGCCCAAATTTTACTCAAATATTTACCCAGATCATAGTTTCAAAAATGATTTACTTTTATGAGTGAATGACTGAAACATGTTTATGTAATTGTTTTCTTTATTTTAAATTTTTTTTTCCTTTACTGATTTTAGAGAGAGGAAGGGAGAGGGAGAGAGAGACAGAAACATCGATGAAAGAGAACGTCAATTGGTCACCTCCTTCATGCCCCCACTGGGGATCGGGCCCACAACATGGGCATATGCCCTGACCGGGAATCCAGCCGGCGACCTCCTGATGCATGGGTCGACACTCAGCCACTGAGCCACACCGGCTGGACTGTTAATGTAATTTCTAATATTTCTTGCTATGAAAGTTGGCATCATTTAGGACAAACAAGAATTGGGTCCTAGAAGAACTTATCATGACATATTTAAGCAATTTTACACATATCATGAAAAATGCTCAAATACTCAAATTCTTGGGTGTTTTTCTTTTCTTTTTTCTTTTTGTGCTGCAAAGTGATATGACTACTTTCAGATACTAATTTGATCCATTGTCAGAAAAAGTACCCTAAAGCAAGGATAAAAGCAGTTCAGTGCTTGATAACTGCATGTTTAGCATGACTGCTCATTTAATGGTTTATACAATTACTAAAGAAAATACGAGAGCTATGAGAAACCCAGAGATACAACAGTGAGGAGGACAGGGCAGAGACATCAACAGCATTAAACTTGCATTTGGACCTTGACTTTTTTTAGTTTCAATATCTGTGTCTGGTTCGATCTACCTTCTTTCCTTCTTTTTATACAATGAAGAAATTGGGGTTTGCTTTTTAACCTAAGCTTTACATTAATAACCTGTGTCTATATGGTGCATCCCTACTGATCCAATAATTATGTTTACAAATAAGTATATGTAGCTTCTTTATTCACTAAAGTTCATTAAAAAGTAAAACGATGCAGCTGTGGCTGGTTTGGCTCAGCGGTTAGAATGTTGGCCCGTGGACCAGAGAGTCCTGGGTTTGGTTCCCGCTAAGGGCACGTACCTCAGTTGCAGTTTGTCCGTGGCCCCAGTTGGGGTCATGGGGGTGGTGACCACTCGATGTTTCTCTCTCCCATCGATGTTTCTCTCTCTCTCTCTTCCTCCCCTTCTCCCACCCGCTCTATCTGAAGATAAATGCAAAAATGTCCTCCAGTGAGGATTAAAATAAAAGATGCAGAAGCTAGATTATTTACCAATTCACTCAAGTATCAGGAACATTAAGTTTTTTCAAAGCAACTCTTGAAAAATATCTGTTCTCAAACCTTTGAAAAAAATAATTAAGGGGTAGATATATTACTGTGAAATTTCTGCATTGCTTTGGGCACTTAATAACAAAAGGTTATATCTTGAAATGTGTCAAGTGCCTCTACAAGGTGTACTGTGTGCAAGTATATGTGTGTATGTGTATTGCCCAGAATGAAATCAACTGATATTACTACGTTGGCTCAGGTATTTGCAGCTGACAGTGCACCCTTCAGGCATTTTGAAAATCTTCAACTAACATTGCAGACAGCTGACAGAAAAAGAGTGATGAATTAACACACTCAGGGGCATGGATAATAGCAAAGAGAGACAGCTAAGAAAGTTTGGAAAAATGGCTTGTTAATACAATAGCTCTATTAATTTTATAGAGCTCTTAACCTGGAAGATTTAGAAAAAAAATTAACTCTATTTTAAATATTATCATGTTATAATCAGAATCTTAACTATTGTGATATTGTTTCTAACAACAGTAGAGCATTAATTGATTAAACAATGCCCATGGAATACACCAAATGTAGTACTAAACTAATATTGGATTTTAGGTGGTATTGAATAAATAACTGTTCTAATCAGGAAATATGTTGTTATTTTGAATGTGAAAAAATCCATTGTCATGTGTGTAACATAAATCTCATTCAAAAGCTCCTTGTTTATATATATAACATATCAAAAATATATTCATTTAGTTAAACTATAAAGATAATATAACAGTAAAATGTTGAAAGATGGAATTTTTAAACTGAGTAGTATTTATACCTATTGAGTGAAATTTAATAATAATTCTCTTGAAGGATATGCGCATTGGTTCATCTCTGAGTTTCTTTATTTTTAATTTGGTATTTCACTTCAAGGAAAAAATAAATTGGCTTGAGTCCAGAAGAAATAGTTGATTTTTTTTTTGGAAGATTGGTATAAAATTCATACTTTCTTGGTGCAAGGCTGTATCTAAATTATCACATGAAATATATTAAAATAAAAGTTAAATTGATGTAGATTTAAAAGCATCTTGAAATATGCTTATGCCTATACTACTTCAAACTCTATCTCTTTAAGAAAACTTAGCTACTATTCTCTAGAAATGGACGTAATATTTATTTTTGCACATGTTCTTGTGCTTAATATGGCCCTTATTTTTAATAATGAATTTCATATTTATTTGCATTTTTCTATATTTTAACCTTCACAGAGGGCATACATAGTTCTTCATTGTTCACATCTTGCATAAATTCTTCCAGGTTGCTGAATTTATCTCATAAGAACAAAGGATTGCCTTTGTAAAAATTGAATTGAAGTTAGTTACTTACAGAGAAATTTGATATCTTAGAACAAGCATTTGTGTAGGTTAAGGACTTGAAAATATAGGTAACTATTTTGGGGAAGTCTTTTGAAGAGTTACTTCGAATAACTTTAGCAGAAATTATTTTAAAGTGACAACAAATTATCCTGCTATTTATTGCTTTCTAGTTGACCCACAACATCTAGGTTGATTGCTAAAATATAACCACATTGACAAGAAGTAAAAGTAGAAGAACAGTAACTATAAAACACATACATTTTATAGCGTTCCACTAAGTGTTAATTGCTTATAAAAACTCATCACTTTCCCAGAGTGCATAGGTGAATTAACATTAGCAACAGTTAGCGTTGCTATCTGGCCTCACAGAACTGCTTTCCACTTAAGAAACCGGTATCACTTGCAGAAATATTGTGTAGTTGATACTGCTGGAGGCAGAGCCGAGTTATCTACCTCACCTTGATGACTTGTAGACCACTCCTTCCAACAGTGGATTGCATCAGTGTCATAATACCTCAAAAAATACACTATTTTCCTTATTGTGAGGTAGTCACAATTCTAGAAAATGGCAACATTTCAGCAAGACGGGAAATATTAAAAAAAAACTCAAAATGCTAATAGTCTTCATAGCTTTCATTAAAAAGGTATTTAGTAAAATACTGTAAAAAGTCTTATAAAAGCATTTGTCATGCTAGACTTAAAAGAGAAAATGACAAAAATAGGCAGTTCTTGTGAGTGCTTTACACGAACTAACATTTTAATCCTTAAATGTTCTCTCTCCAGTATTATTATCATTCCCACATTATAAATAAACAACTGGGCACAGAGAGTTTAAGTAAATTTCCTAAGGTCACACAGCTAACAAATTATAGAAAATAGCTCTTAATTCAGTCTCAGCTTTTAATAAAATTTGAGATTATAGCTCACTAAATCCTCATGAATTAGGTTAAATTATAGTTAATAGAATGTATTCAGTATTACAGGAATTTCACCTTGCAAATAGAAAAAAATGTCTTAATCTTCCATGAACTTCTGCTTATTAAATAACTATTACTTATTTAATACACATGTGACATATGAAAACATCCATCTCCATATCAGTAAAAGTAATATTGGCTCTGCAAATATAAGAAAAGTTATTATGCACTAATTAATTCTTGATACCGGAGTTGGCGTTTATTTATTCAGGTGAAACTGATAACATGGTTGTCATGTCTATTTGACAAAATTTGGATTTTTGCATAAACTATTATTCATGTGATATATATTACTAAGTTACAATAAGACTTTATGGGAGATATACTAGGCATAAAAAAAAGAAAACTACATTTTAAACTCAGTAGAAGTGAGTTTTCACCTAGAATTTGACCAATTTTGTCATGTGACCTTGAATAATATTTATTAAATACTATGTTTTAATTTAATTTTTGTGTCAGAAAAAGTCTGAGCTAAATTATAGCCAAAATTTATTTCAAAGATCAAAATAGATGCTTTTTAAATGTCTTAGTATATTCTCAACAATTGTTTTAATCTATTACTAATATTATTTTTGGTTCTTTCTCTCTCACACACATACACACTTTATATGGTTCCATGGTTTTAGTCAGAGAATCAAATCGATTCCATTGCATTCTTTTGTGAAAATATCAAATAATTTAGAACCCAATTTATAACATTTTGGTCAAATTAGATTGAATTTTGCAACTTGACTCTCCTCTGCAGTTTACAGTTTCTTCAGATGCGAATTTATTCTGCATCTCCTGAAGCAAAACTTTGCTATGCAAAGAAATTAAGCCATGGAAAGACAGTGGTCTGAGAAGCAAGCAGACTGGTTTTATTCCAGAGCCGCACCATCATTAATATTTCTCCAGGCTTGGCAAGTACCCTGACACTTACCTTTAAGTTTTGTTTTGTTTTTTTATTTTTAAATCTGTACTTTATATCAACTTTGAAAGTTTTCCTGGGAAGTATATAGCAAACACCCAGTAAAAGTAACTTTGATGATGGCAATTTTATGATCTTTTTTTTTCTGTAAAATGGGGATATCACTGGTACTTTTTAAGGGCTTTGTGAGTAAAGACTAAACTAACTTACGAACAAGAGGCATATTGTGTACAAAGTAGGAGCTCAATAAGTGATAGTGATTGTGTTGTTGATCATAGTAACTATGACAACAATGATGCCCCATGTCTACTTTTATAATTATATTGTGATTATACATATCACACATTCCATCTCCTTGTTCTGAGAGTAGCACAGCCGCTCTTGCCAACCACCAAATGGCACACTGTACTAACATTTCCACAGCTCATTTGGGAAACATCTAGTGTCACCCCTCATTTATCGCGGTTAATCTGTTTCAGACCCTAGCGGTTGCACCTGGCATTGAAGGAGTCCTGGAGTGCTCGAATACATAGGCCTACTGTCCATATGTACAGTAATTTTCATTGTAATTGTAATACAGGGGTGTATAATTGACTCAGACAGCCGAGCGCACGCTGTATCATTTTCACTGTCTCGATCAACTTTTTAATGACTATATTTGAAAAAACTGCGATAGAGGGAAGCCGCGAAAGTCGAGGCGCGAAGTGGCAGGGATGACTATATAGCAAATTGGAAACAAAGATGGAATTAAGATGAGCACTTTTTTTTTTTGAAGTGATTAAAAACTATGCAGAAAAAGTATAACTGATCAATATTTTTTAACTTATTCAAATTTTATAAAAAGCAATATTCTACATTGTGCATTTAAATAAAAAAATTACGGTCACAGAGGTTAAAGAAGCCATATTTCAATGACTAAGAAATCGATTTAGATATAAAGTAGGTATCAAAGGATAGTTATAAATTACCATTACATCTAAATTATTATTACAGCATTATTTTTTCTGTGTCCCAATCACTGGTAGGTCTATTATTAACACTTTCTCAGTAGTATAGAAATTACACTATAGTAAAATTACTAAGTTTGTATAAATCAATTGAATTTTTCCTAGCAATGAAATAGCAAAATAACTAAAATGCAATAATGATATGTTACTTACATTACCTAATTTATTTGAAAATATTGTACTTCAATCACTTTATAAAAATGAAAACATATAAATATTAAAATATATGTATAAACATACTTCATAATTATATTTACATTTATTTATAAACAGTAAATTAGAGACAAAATTATAAAAATATAATAATATATAAGCATATATTATTTATAAAGATATCTAAAATATTCATAAACATATAATACATAAAGATATATTTACATTAAATCTTTACCTATGCTTAATTTATTATAGCATATACTACTAACACTTTACCTCCATTAACTAATTTATTCTTCAAAACAACTATGTCTCCCATTTGATGGGTTCACAGAATGAAAAAAACACCGAAAAGTTGTGACTTCTTTAACATCACATAATTTGTAGGTAATGAAGCCACGATTTTATTCCAGAAATCAGACTATAGTAGGGTACAATCTAATTTCCACCACATTCTGTCCTTTGAAAAATGAATATTTAGTAAAGTCATATATGTCATTAACAAAGTGCTAGATGTGCTTTAAATGGGGGGGGCATTTTTTTAATCTAAAATATAAATGTAACAATATTAATTTTTCTATGGATCTTGTGAATAAAGATTTGGAATCAAATCTTTAAAAATTAAATAATTAAAGCTGGTTAAAAATTCTCTGTGGTTCCGATTCCCCATGGGAAAAAAAGGTAAGTATAATGTGATTATTATGCCTATGTTTGATAATGAAATAAATATATAGGTGTGTGTCTTTTGTAAAGTATAGTTCCTGGTAATTGATAGAATGAAATACATTATAATGGAAAATGGGACTCTACTAGAGCTTCCCTCTTATAAAAAACAAACAAAAACAAAACAAACAAAAAACCCTGATGTTAAATGCAAACAATTTTATCCCTTGTACAAATGACTGCTTATCTATTAGAACATTAATCTGAAAAAATGAAAGACTATTAAATTAAATTATCAAATAGATATATGCATCACGACTATCTGACTTGATGTGCTTGGAAATGCATATTTTCATTTGTTCTGGAGTTATTTGTAATTGTATCACCTTTTCTTCTCAATATTGTCTTAGTGTGGATGGTAAGTTGCCTGGTCACCTTAGGTCCACAGTAGCAGAGAGATGCTGTAACTGTTGTTTTGATAGGCTGAAAGTATTAGAACTGTTGTGTCTAATAAAACTAAGCCTCTTGAAATTATGACTGCCAAGTCTTTAATAAACTAATACAAGAGGTGGATAGGATAAGCATGGTCTATTCATCCAACCAGAAGTACATTAGAATTAGGAGCACCCACTGAAGTGTAAAAGAACTCAATTTGGGGGCAAATAGGAAGCATGGAACAAATAATTTCTCTGAGCTGCCAAATTAGATATCATGAGGATTAAACACCAAAGTCCATGAGCGTTATTCAAGGAGAGCTCCTTTGGCTGTCATTCAGATATTTCTGATTTTCCTATAAAAGCAATGCAGAAAATTTGTTTATATAGTTTATTCTATTTTCACACGGGATTTGACCATTTAAAGTACCAAGTTAAGTACACTATCAATAATATATAGAAGTAAAACATACATATCTAAGTAATTCTCAGCAGCATTTAAAAAGTTATAATATTTGAATAATGATTGGAATTAGTTATGTTCTTAAAAATTCATTAATTTGTAAAAGTTTAGATCTCAGTCAGGACATAAATGAGGAAATAAGAAAGTTTTTTTTTTTTTCTCTGTAGAAAACATTTAATGGTACTCTAAGAAGTAGTATAGGCTAAAAATTTAAGTAGCTTAATTTCACAATTTTTTTAATGTATTATAAACTATCTATATTATGACACTTGTAAAAGAAAAATGGTATGTTTGGGAATTTTTTCTGTAATTTTAGACTTCCAAGATTAAAACCAAAATCCCTTTGAAACATTTCTCAAATTAGATATTACAGGAGTCTACCCTACAAAATTAACCCTTGTATTCTTAATATTAAATGAAATTTGTTAACTTTAAAGTAGATATACATCCCAAGATTGTGTTGTACATGTAATACTTTTTCCTGGATGTCCGTCTTTTTCCCCAAGTCAAGACATATTTTAGGATGTCAAATTCTAAGCTACCACCGTGAACAGTTCTGAGGTAATAAGTAAAATTATCTAGGGTCCTAATACAGACCAGTACTACAAACACATCCAAGATTTTTCATGGTTGCCCTTTAGACCTATAGTGAAAGTAAACTGGCCAGGATTTAAATTTTTCAAGAAAAACAGTTGTCTGGAAAAAAAATTGTATTAAATTTAAATTGTATTTTATTTTACACTTCTACATTAAGATTTTTTATGTGTAATTTATTCTTGCTTCAAAACATACTTGTCAATAATACTCTGCAATACTGATTATTTTGTTGAATGCCCATTTTATGGCATTGTACTCATTTTGTACCATGATAATAGTAAGCAGATTGAAAACTGGTTTCTGATTTCAGTTTCAAAGTGATGGAAATATAAAAATAAATAACAAAAGACTGAACAAATTTCACTTGATTCTATTAATAAAATATAGTGTAATTTTTTTCTTTAACCTAAAACTCATTTTGGGATTAATGTTAGGAAAAATCACTGAAAAATATTAGCCTTTTATAGTGCAAAATTCAGCTGTTACACTCTAGTAGCAATAAGTAAATCCACTGCCCAGATCTTCATTATTTGACAGGAAAAGTCACAGTTCTTAACAAAATTCACTGATGCCAAAATTCCCCATGACCAACATAGAAATACTCTGAGTAACAAAATAAATAATGATAGAACTGGGTTATAACCAAAAGATAAAACAAATATCTATGAGTTCACACTATTAAAGAAATAAAACAAAGAAAGAGGAAGAAATGAAAGAAAGATGGAAGGTTGGAAAGGCAATAACTTTTCCTTAAAGAAGAGTTACAATGAAAAGTATAGGAAGAGCCTGGCTTGTGTGGCTCAGTGGGTGAGCGTTGACCCATGCACCAAGTGGTCACCGGTTCGATTCCTGGTCAGGGTACAAGCCCAGGCTGTGGGTCAATACGGGGGGGGGGGGCATATAGGAGGCAGCCAATCAATGTTCTTTCTCATCAATGTTTCTATGTCTCTCGTCCTCTCTCTCTAAAATCAATAAATAAAAACTACTTAAAAAATATCCTATGTTTAAAAAAAAAAGTATAGGAAGATTGGTAACTAAAAAAGCACCAACAGAATATCACAGAAGTAATTACCACAGGCTAGATTCACTAATGAATGCAGAAATTAGTGGACAAGTGATTCAGCTAATAATGGAATATACAATATATGTCAACTTTCAATCATAGAATTATAAACTATATTATAAACAAAAAAAGAGTAAATTTAGATTATAGAATCCTAGCAGACACAAACTTAACAAACTCAAGATTATCATCACTTATTGATAATACAACCATACAATTCCTGATTTATTCACAGAGGGACATATAAATTCTGTGGTAGTTTCCCGATCATATGAGAAAAAAAAAAAAATCAGACAAATAAAAATTGAGACATATTCTAGAAATAACTGAACTTCCCTCTTTAAAAAGTGTCAATGTCATGCAGACTTCCAGTCAAGAAGGCTGCATAGGTCAACGCAGTATCACCTTCTCCCACAACCAAATCAAAATTACAACTAAACTATAGAACAACCATCATTCAAAACCTTCTGAAATCCAGCTGAACGGAAGTCCTGTAACTACAAAATTACAGAAGAGGTCGCATCAGAATTGGTAGGAGGGGTAAAAGCACTGAAGGATTGATCCCACACCTACCTGTGGCAGATAAAAATCAGGATGGATACCTTCCCTAAGTAGGGGTCCCCGCCCCACACCAGGCTCCCCAGCTCAGGGTCCAAGTGCCAGGAAGAGAAGTCCCCATAACTTCTAGCTGTAAAAAACAGAAGGATTTGAGACTGAGGGAGGCTGAGACTGAGGGAGGCCTAGGTTTCTAGAGTCCCAGGAAGTTCCTCTTAAAGGGCCCACACACAGAATTACTCAGACATGCTCCCTCTGAGCTCCAGCACAGGGGAGGCAGCTTGAAAGGAACCAGAGACAGGGTAAAGATCTGAGTTGTTTAGCTTCAGTGAGAGCTAGAGGGGCAATATTTTCCCAGATAGATGTGCTGGTGGAGGCTGTTGTTCCTTTGGTGAGCCCTTCCCCCACGGGGACTCTAACACCTGGTTCACACTGTTTGTCCCATGCTGGTGATTCCAAGGCCCTGCCCCACCCAACTTTTGGGCCCACTCGAGCTGTTTTCTGGGGATTTACCATAGGAATGGCCTATATTGGCTTATGCTTTGGGTTTTCTTAAAACCTATCAAACAAGCAGCATGTGGTCACAGCAAGCCCCATAGCTCTTGCTAAGTGGCCCCAAGCCAGGCACTAGCAGCAGCCAGCATTGGTTCACAGCTTAGTCTTGCCTGGGCACCTCCCAGCCCAGCACAAGAAGCAACCATCTGCAAACCTCTTTGTATCTTATGCCTGGTGGCCCCAGGTAGAACAAGGCAGTGGCTAACTTTGGCCTGCACCTCCTGGGAGGCACCAGAATCAGCATACCCAGTGAACCGCTTCAGACCACACCATAGCACCACAACCAAACCACCTCTACAAGTTACACATTCAAGGAGTGGACTCAGTAGGTATCAGAGCCCTGCTGAAGTAAGTCTTGCTCTGTGCGGTAGGCCCCTGCACAACTGATTCTCCAAGGTGGTCAGAGGTCGGTGGTCAGTGGGCACAGTAAGTCCTTACAGGTGATAATCCTGAGCAAATCCCTCCAATTGATGTACCAACAGCAATCAAACCTTAATTACAACAGAAGGGTGTACAGTCCACATGGGGGGGGGGACTATAAGAAACCAGCTGGGGTGATCAGGGAGGCTGTCCCACTAGACCTACTGTAATTGGCCACCCTACCAAGCCTAGGACACATAGTAACTCTACTTAAGACATAAAAACAAACCCAGGGAGGCAGCTAAAATGAGGAGACAAAGAAGCATATCTCCAATAAAGGAACAGAACAAAATTCCAGGAAAAGCACTAAACAAAATAGAGATAAGCAATCTAACAGATGCAGAGTTCAAAATACTGGTTATAAGAATGCTCAAGGAACTTAGTGAGGACCTCAAGAGCATAAAAAAAGGACCAGTCAGAAATGAAGGATGCACTAACTGAAACAAAGAATAATTTACAGGGTATCAATAGTAGAGTAGGTGAAGTGGAGAATCAAACCATCAATTTGGAATATAAGGAAGCAAAACACATGCAATCAGAACAGCAAAAAGAAAAATTAATTAAAAAATGAGGATAGTGTAAGGAGCTTCCAGGATAACTTCAAGCGTACCATCATTAACATCATAGTGGAGCTGAAAGGAGAAGAGAGAGCAAGAAATTGAAAATTTATTTGAAACTATGACAGAAAACTTTCCTAACTTGATGAAGTAAACAGACATACAAGTCCAGCAAGCATATAGAGTCCCAAACAAGATGAACCCAAAGGGCCCAAAGACACATCATAATTAAAATGCATAATGTTAAAGACAAAGAGAGAATATTAAAAGCAGCAAGAGAAAAGCAATTAGTTACCTACAAGGGCTCCCATAAGACTATCAAATGATTTCTCAAAAGAAACTTTGCAGGCCAGAAGGGAGTGGAAAGAAATATTCAAAGTGATGACCTATAAACAAGATTATTCTATCCTGCAAAGCTATCATTTAGAATCAATGGACACATAAAGAGCTTCCTAGTCAAGAAAAAGCTAAAGGAGTTCATCATCACCAAACCAGTATTATATGAAATGCTGGAGGGTCTTCTTAAAGAACAAGACAAAAAATATGAACAATAAAATGGCAATAAATACATATCTATCAACAACTGAATCTACAAACCAAATGAACAAGCAGAACAGAAAAGACTCATAGATAGAGAACTTTTTGATGGTTGCCAGAAGAGAAGGAGGAAAAGGGAGAATGGCAAAAAATGTGAAGAAATTAAGAAGTACAAATTGGTTGTTAGACTGACGAACATCAGAAGGAAGGGGGTATTCTGGAAGAGATAAGCCAAAGAACTTACATGTGTATATGCATAACCAATGGACACAGACAATAGTGTGGGATGGCAGGAGGGGATGAGAGTGGGGAGGAAGGGGTTAATGTGGGGAAAAGGGGGGACATCTATAATACTTTCAACAATAAAGATAATTTTTTTTAAATGTCAAGGTCATGAAATAAAACACTGAAGGGCTGTTAAAGATTGGAGAAACTGTAATTAGATTTTATTGCTGCTGTAACAAATTACCACAAATTCAGTACTTCAAACAACACAAATTTATTATCTTACTGTTCTGCAGATCCAAATTTTGACATGGTTCTCACTGAGCTACAATGCGGTATTGGTAGGTATGAGCTCTTTTCTAGAGGTCTTTGACTTTTTGAGCATCTAGTGGTAGCCTGCGTTCTGTGGCTCTTGCCAGTTTTCTGCACAAAGCCAGCAACATCACATCTCTCTGACCTTCCTTCTATCTTTACATTTCTCTCTGACCACAGCCATGATCAGTTCTGTTTTTAAGCAATCCACATCATAAGAATGTGCCCACGTAGCCCAACTGGTGTGGCTCAGTGGTTGAGCATGGTCCCATGAACCAAGAGGGTGCAGTTCGATTTCCAGTCAGGGCACATGCCGGGGTTGTGTGCCCCATCCCCAATAGGGGGCATGCAAGAGGCAGCCAAATGAGGTTTCTCTCTCATTGATATTTCTATCTCTCTCTCCCTCTCCTTTTCTCTCTTTCTAAAAATCAATAAAAACATTTTTTTTTAAAGATTAAGAATGTGCCTACCTATAAAATCAATACTAATCTCATCTCAAGGACCATATCTTTAATCATATCTTCTTCACTGCAAAGTCTTTTTTATCATGTAAAGTAACAAATTCACATGTAGTAGGTATTAGGATATGTACCTCTTGGCAGAGTATACATGGGGGGGTGAGAGTAGGAATAAGCATTATATTGCTTATTACAGAAACATGAAAAATATATCAATTCTAGATTGGATCCTGGACCAAAAATTGAGTGTTAATGATAAAATCTAAATAAATGCTACAGTTCAATCATGCTATATTAACATTAATCTCTTAATTTGATAACTTTTCAGTAAGCCTAAAATTATCTCAAAATAAAAGGTTTGCAAAGAAGTACAGATAGTGGTTTTCTAGGGTGGGGGCAGGGGAGAGGTAAGAAGAGATAAATTACAGTTAATTGACATGATTATTAGGGTAATGGGATGTTGTAATTTTTTATGGTAAATACTGAGTTGCACACATGGAATGAATAAATTACATTGATATATAAAATAAAATTGGCCTCAAAAATATATATTTTATGTGTAGACTGTGTCTAGTTTTTATGGGCATTGAGCCAATATTTAGAAGACTGTAATAATATAGAGAACAATGCAAGTAGCATTTTTGTTTGAGAAATTAAATATTTAGAATATAAAGTGATATCTTTTTTTACACACATAGGTATACATACTTATTGTGTTATTCCTAAAGAAATGTAGGGTATTATTGAAACTCTTCAAGAAAATTAGTCTATTCCTTTCAAATAGCACACATCTGTGAAACCTACTGAATTCCACAAAAGAGTGAAGCAGTAACTATAGCATAATTTATGTCCAAATTACTACAGCTTCATTAACAAATAAATTTTCCAGAATTATGCAGAAAATCTAGTAAAATCATATTTTTTTTTAAAAAAAATGGAAGGACCAAATTGCTTTTAAAAACTCCAATAACTTAGACTTTTAGTTAATAACTTTGGAAACTATGTTGTTGGATGTAGTTACTCTGAATGCAAAATGCCAATTATATTTGAAAATAAATTATTTTTATTCTCACAATGATCAAAGTGACTTTTCCTCTTTTAATAGTGTATGTGTGATATCAGTCTTTTTATATAGGCTGTTCATGCTGATAATAATTTACTTATATTTAAATTATTGCTTTCTATCTAACGATTTTGAGATGTTGATCATGAGCATATATACAGACTGACAACCCTCAGAAGATGGGGGCGGGGGAGAAAGAGTTAAACCACAGAACTTATATGCATGTATACATAACCGATGAACATGGACGACAAAGCTGGGGATGGGGTCGGAGGTTGGGGAGGAGGGGGTCAATAGGGAAAAAAAGGAGAAACATCTGTAACAAAAATAAATTAATAAAAATAAATAAAGAAATAAATTTAAAAAAATAAAAAAGTAAATAAAATAAAATGCATTAGTAATTTGGTGAAAAATTTCCTAAATTATATCAACTGCAAATATGTAACTTCCTTTTTTAGCCTCTATACATTTTTAACTTAACTTTGAGAATAAATATTTTTTTTAAATTTGAAAGATACTTTTTCAATGTCATAAAAAAAAAATATATCACTACTAAACAGAGCTTCCTATGGGGATTACAATAATTTGATTTATGTATTTTTAGTATAATGACTACTCCCTTTATATCTGAGTCCGTGAGGGGCATATAACACAATGTTTAAGATGAAGTGTTAAATTTCACTAATTAGTGTGAAATTCTAGGACTACCATCCCATCAGTTATTAATGTTTAGACATGTTTAATATAGTTAATCTTCCTTTGATTAATTTTCTCATTTTCACATAATGTGTTTATTTTGAATAAGATAACTAATGAATAGTCATATTGAATTTATCTCAAACATTATTTTTAAATTATTAGGAGAAACACTAATTATTTACAAAGTAAGATATTTTTTCCTTCAAGCATTTGTAATAAATATATAATTAAAATATTTTCCAGAACTCATTTAGATATTACATATCAGTATGATTGACCTGTCTATATTGTGAAACCACCATAAATAAGTAAGGTTGTTTTTCATGTCCACACATGTTAATAAGTCATAGTTAACCTGTCTCTTGAGTTCTCATAAAATGCTCAAACTGTGGTATGACTATTATGCTTTATCAGTTAGTAATCAGATGTGAACACGAATTAAGTGTTGCTAATTCAATTTAAAAATTAAAGTTTAACTAAAGAGTAAAGACAAAGCAGACTTAGAAGAGAGTATAATAACTATTTTTCCCCAAACAGAAATATTTGAAAAAATTGTTTAAAAATGTGTTTGCTCAGCTCCTGTATTTAAATACAGACTTTTAATCATTTATTTGAGAACTTATTTCCACCAGCTTTATAACAATATAACATTATGGACTATTTGCTTAAATACTGCCCTTGGGAATTTAAAAGAATGTTTTAAGTCTTTACAAGTAACTCCTTTCATGCTTGATGAGACAACTGTTTTGGTGGCCTTCAGTGAAATGACCTCTAAGAATACAAATCAAAAAAAAAAAAAAAAAAGTCAATCTTACAATAAAAAACAGATTTTGGCATTTTTCCTAAAACAAAGAATATTGAATTTCACCAAATGTGCAACTTAAGACTTTTATTAACTTTATGTCCAGATGTCAATGTTGTACTGTATAAAACATATTAAATAAAATAATGTAAAAGATGTTATAAAAACCATAAACTGGGAAATATTATATTTCATTAAATACAGAAATAGTTCAAATTGTTACATAAATATATTCTGACTAAAGCATTCAAGAATGGATGCTCAAATCACTCTGAAGTCTGTATTTCTTACTTCCCATTGTTTTGAGTATTTATAATGCCCTATATATCATTTTAAAATATGAATTTAGCCCTGGCTGGTTTGGCTTAGTGGTTAGAGTATCTGCCTGCAGACCAAAAAAGTCGTGGGTTCAATTCTGGTCAAGGGCACATACCTTGGTTGCAGTTGGGTCCTGGCCCTGGTTGGGGTCGTGTAGGAGGCAACCCATCAATGTGTCTCTCTCACATAGATGTTTCTCTCTCCCTCACACTCTATCTGAAGATACTATCAAAAAGTGAAAGAAAACCAGAGAATCAGAACATATTTGAAAATAACATATAATAGATTGTATATAAAATTTATAAACTATCTCCTCAATAATACAAAGAAAAAATTGAAGGTGGACAATTCACCTTAATAGCTATTTCTCCAAAGACTGATAGAAGTGGCCCATCAGCCCATGAAAAGATTCTCAACATTAATCATCATGGAAATAAAATCAGAACTACAATGAGATATCCTTTTACACTCATTAGTAGGACTATATTTCTTTCAATTAATTGAAAAAATAAAATATTTGTATTGGAGAGAAAATAGGAAAAAATAGAACCCTCATATACTGCTGTTAGTAATGTAAAATTGTACAACCACTTTTGAACACAATTAGGCAATTCCCCTCAAAAAGTTTAGTCATAGTTGCCATATGACCAACTAATTCTACCCTTAGGTATTTACTTTGGAGAAAAGAAAACATATATTCACACAGAATCTCATACTGAAAGTTAATAGTGGTATTATCCATAATAGTCAAAAAAAAAAAAAACCCAGAAATTACCCAAGTTGAACAATTATAGCAAGTGAACCCCACTGAGTTTATCTTTGCCTAATCATCACTGAACCTGGGCTACACATTTAGGTGAGCTTCAAGTGGTGGAGAGATGAAACTTTCACCAAAGAGAAAATTGCTACTTTTTCCTGTGTAACCAAGTTATTACTGGAGTCAGTCCTGGTTGAATTCTTGAATATAGCATTTCCCATTTCACTGGTGAGAATTGTTGCATACTATTTACCATATTAGTCATTGGGGCCAAGATGATGTACCACAAAATGTGCATGTTAGACCACAGAGTCAAATGGCATTTAGTTTCAACAAGAGTAGTAGCAAACCAAGAGATGTTTTTCAAAATGTTATACCTGGCAGCTGTCCATATTTAACCTGTCAGTTGGGCAACACATTCAAAACCACAAAGGGTGCTTCTTGGTAGGAGTTGCCTCCGTTTGCCAGAGCTTCCAATCATCAAAATGTCAGTAACAAAAACTCAAAAGTATCAGTAACTTAGTGGAGCCCAGATGTACAAGCTCTTCTGTACATGCAGTCTTGCTTATTTATTAGAATTCCCTTTGACACTTATGGAACAGGGATGAAGAAACACATAACACAAGAATAGCCATATAACACATAAATTTTTACTATGCATTCAGAGATAGAAGCAACAACAACATTCATCATACTGGCCTAAAGCCCCACCACACACACACACGAACACACACACACACGTTCATGTTAGCGTCTTTTCTATTTCTGAAAAATTTGCTCAGACTTCATCTTTGAATTTGCATAAATCCTATCCTTATAGAACCAGGTAAAATGCAACTTTTACAAATAAGAAATCCATGTAAAAATTTGATACTCCTGCCCTCAAATTCTCAAATTTTCTCACATGTGTATAGCCATAAGTTACTCATAGAATAAGAAGAACTTAGCCATATATATATATCAACTATGTGTGTGTGTATACATATGTCAGCTATGTGTGTGTGTATATACATATATATGTGTATATATATGTGTGTAATATATATATATATATTCCTCACCCAAGGATATGTTTATTGATTTGAGAGAGAGAGAGAGAGAGAGAGAGAGAGAGAGAGAGGGAGAGAAACGTTGATCAGCTACTGCCAGTACACACCCCAACAGGGGACAAAACCCACAACCTAGGTATGTGACCAGACTGAGAATCAAACCCGCAACCTTTTTGTGTATGGGATAACGCTCCAACCAACTGAACTACCCAGTTGGGCCTATTTCTTTCTTTATTTCAAATTGATTTTAGTGGGTTGACATTGGTTTGCAAAATCACAAGGTTTCAAGTGTACGACTCAATAAAATATCATCTGCACGCTGCATTTGGCGCCCACCTCCCAAAGCAAAATCTCTTCTGTCCCCATTTCCCTGGCTCCTTTACCCTCATGAACCTAGCCCCCACCTGCCTTGCCCTCTGGCCATCACCATACTTTTGTCTGTGGGTACATATAATGCATATATGATTTTTGGCTAACCACTTCACCTTCTTTCATCCAGTCCCCTGTCCCACTCCCCTCTGACAACTGTCTGTTCCATGCCTGTGTTTCTATTTTGTTCAACAGTATTTTGTTCATTAGATTCCACATATAACTGAGATCATATGATATTTCTTTCCCTGACTGGCTTACCTCACTTAGCATAATTATCTCCAGGTTGATCCATGCTGTTGCAAAAGGTAAGATTTTTTTTTTTCTTTTTTAAGGCCAAATGGTATTTCATTGTGGAAGTGTAACACAGCTTTTTTTTTTTTACTCATCTATTGATGGCACTTGGGCTATTTCTAGATCTTGGCTATTGTAAATAACACTACAACGACTATAGGTATACATTTAATTTTTCAAATCCATGTTTCAAGTTTCTTAGACTCTATTCCCAGAAGTCGGATTGCTAGGTCAACAGGCAGTTCCATTTTTAATTTCTTGAGAAAATTATATACTGTTTCCTCAGTGGCTGCACCAGTCTGCATTCCCACCAACAATGCATAAAGGTTTCCTTTTCTACACATCTTCACAAGCACTTGTTTGTTGATTTATTGATGATAGTTTTTCTGACAGGTGTGAGGTGATATCTCATTGTGGTTTTAATTTGCATCTCTCTGATGATTAATGACACTGAGCATTTTTTCATATGTCTAGTGGCCATCTGTATGTCCTCTTTGGAAAAGCATCTATTCGGGTCCTTTGCCCACTTTTTAATTGGATTGTTTGTCTTTCTGGTGTTCAGTTGTGTAAGTTAGAAGTGTATGCCAAAAAATTGGACAACCTAGGCGAAATGCAAAAATTCCTGGAAACATAAAATCTTCCAAAACTAAATTAGGAAAAATCAGAAAACCTGAATTAACCTATTACAGCTAATTAAATTGAAGCATTAATAAAATAACTCCCAGTAAACAAAAATTCTGGACTGGAGAGCTCCACAGGTAAATTTTACCAAACATTCAAAGAACTAATACCTATCATTCACAAGTTATTCAAAGAAATTCAAGAGGAAGGAAGACTTCCAAGCTTTGTACAAGGTCAGCATTATACTAATTCCAAAACCAGATAAAGACGCTACAAAAAAAAAAAAAAAAAAAGAAAGAAAAGAAAATTATAAGCATATATAGCTGATGGCATAGATGCTAAAATCCTCAAAAAATATGAAAAAACTGGGTCCAGCAATACTTTAAAAAATTATGCACTATTATGAAGTGTGATTATTCCAGGGATGCAGGGTTTGTACAATATTTACAAATCAATAAACTTTATACGATACATCACATTTAAAAAATGAAGGTCAAAAATCACATCATCATATCATTTGATGCAGAAAAAACATTTGATAAAATCCAGCACCAATTTATGACAAAAACTCTCCACAAAATGGCAACAGAGGGGTCATACCTCAACATACTAAAGGCCATATATGACAAACCTACAGCCAATACCATATTTAATGGGAAAAATCTAAAACTGTTCCCTTAAGATCAGGAACAGGGCAGGGATGTCCACTTCCACCACTCTTACTCAACATAGCACTGAAAGTCCCAGCCACAGCAAGTAGACAAGAAGAAAGAAAAGGCATCCAAATTGGAAAAGAGGAAGTAAAACTGTCATTATTTGCAAATGACATGATATTGTACATAGAAAACCCTAAACAGTCCACTAGAAAGCTATTAGATCTTATAAATGCATTTGGTAAAGGAGCAAAATACATAATTAATATTAAAAATCAATAGCATTTTTATACACCAATAATGAACTTTCATATAGAGAAATTAAGTAAGCAATCTCACTTACTATTGCAATAAACAAAAATTAAGGTACCTAGGGATACATTTAACCAAAGAAAGTAAAAGACCTGTATTCAGAAAACTATGGGACATTGAAGAAAGATATTGAAGAAGATACAAATAAGTGGAAGCATACACCAAGTTCATGGATTAGAAGAATTAACATCATTAAAATGTCCATACTACCCAAACAATACATAGATTTAATATAGCTCTTATTAAAATACCAATGGCATATTTCAGAGATCTAGAACAAATATTCCAATAATTTATATGGAACCACAAATGATCCTGAATAGCCTCAGCAATTTTGAGAAAAAAGAACAAAGTTGGAGATATCACACTGCCTGATACCAAACTATACTGCATGGCCATTGTAACCAAAACCATCCAGTACTGGCATAAGAACAGGTATATAAATCAGTGGAACAGAACAGAAAGCCCAGAAATAAATCCATGCCTTAATGGTCTATAAATATGTGACAAAGGAGGCAAGAGTATTCAGTGGAGTAATGACAGTCTCTTTAATAAATGGTGTTGGGACCGAAAAATGGCGGCGGAGTGAACGGAGCTACACAGACCGTCTCCCAGAACCAAACTGGAATTACAACTATAACACAGACAAATCGACAGGAAAAAGCAACAGAAAAGCAGCTTGCGAGGACCATACAACGAGGGACACTGACTGACTCCATCCCGGTAGGCTTGCGAAGGCGCGAGACGGGGCTGGGAGCGCACGGTCGGCAGCTCCGCAGCGGCTTGAGCTATAAGCGGCGCCCGTGGGTTACACTCCCAGGCGGCCCCACAGCGCAGCCGGGACAGAGGCTGAAACAGCCACAGCCACTCACCTTGGGCTCCGGCGGAGGGAGGGCGGACTGGACTGGAACTGTGTCCGGACACTCGGGGTTTGGAGGGCGCTCGGAGCTTTGGCTGAGTGCAGCCACTCGGGACCTCTCCACATTGCTCCTTCCCAGGGCTCTGAGGAGAGGCAGCAGCCCCTCCCTCGGAGATCCAACCCCACCCTGTGGGCCATTGAAGTGCTAATTGAGGCTCACTAACAACCAGCATCTGCCCCACCCTCCTGAAAGCCCCTTGGCTGAGCACCAGAGGGAGTTTTTCAATCAACTGACAACCCAAAACTGATCAATTAACCTAGACTGCTAGCCTCCAGGCAAAAAGCTAGAGGATAACAGTACGTTTCCTGGGCTGGCAACTTTAACCAGGAAAGTAAGACTTGACAGTGGTGTTCAACCCGGGTCCTCCCTCGCTCATCTAAACACAGGAGAGGGAGCCACAAACAGCAGAACACCAACACCCACAGGGAGAACTTGACAGGCTCCAAAGCCCACAGTGATAGCTAAAATGGTGAAACACAGAAACAGAAGCCAAATGAAAGAGCAAGACACCTCCACCGAAGATGAGATCAATGTGGAGCAATTAGGCATGTTAACAGAGCTAGAATTCAGAGCCATGATCTTGAGGAAGCTGAACAGCATGAGTAAGGACATAGAGACACTGAAAATAAGCCAAATGGAAATTAAAAACCAACAAGAAGAGATAAAAAATGACATATCCGAAATGAAAAACACATTGGAAGGTTTAAAAAGCAGAGTAGGGGAAGCTGAGGACCGGATCAGTGAATTAGAAGACAGGATAGAAAAAATCAACCAATCAGAAAAACAAAAGGAAAAAACTATTAAAAAACAGGAAGACAGCTTAAGAGAACTATGGGACACCTGGAAACGTAATAATATTCGCATCATAGGAGTCCCCGAAGAAGAAGAAAAGGAGCAAGGGATAGAGAATATATTCAAAAAAATAGTGAGAGAAAACTTCCCTAATTTGGTGAAGGAAGAAGGCATTCAAGTTCAAGAAGCACAGAGAGTCCCAAGTAAGAAGAACCCAAACAGGCCCACACCAAGACACATAGTAATTAAAATGCCACAAATTAAAGACAAAGAGAGAATCCTAAAAGCAGCAAGAGATAAGCAACAGGTTACCTACAAAGGGAACCCCATAAGGCTCTCAGCTGACTTCTCACAAGAAACGCTACAGGCCAGAAGAGAATGGCATGAAGTAATCAAAGTCATGAAAACCAAGAATCTGAATCCAAGACTACTCTACCCAGCAAGGCTATCATTCAAAATAGAAGATCAAATAAAGAGCTTCCCAGACAAAAAAAAGCTAAGGGAATACATTAGCACCAAACCAGCACTGCAAGAAATGTTAAAAGGACTGCTGTAATTAGCAGTAGAAATGGGAAGAAAAATAGAACCACACTAAACAAAAATGGCAATAAATAAGTACATATCAATAATCACCTTAAATGTAAATGGATTAAATGCTCCCATAAAGAGACACAGAGTAGCTGATTGGATAAGAAAGCATGACTCATCTATATGTTGTTTACAAGAGACCCACCTCTCAACAAAAGACTCACATAGGTTGAAAGTGAAGGGATGGAAAAAAATTTTCCAAGCAAATGGAAAGCAAAAAAAAGCTGGGGTAGCAATTCTCATATCTGATAAAATAAATTTCAAAATGAAGACCATAACTAGAGACAAAGACGGCCACTACATAATATTGAAAGGATCTATCCAACAGGAAGATATAACCTTGATAAACATATATGCACCCAATATAGGAGCACCAAAATATATTAAAAATCTTCTGGAGGACTTCCAAGGAGAAATCGACAACAATACAATCATAGCAGGGGACTTCAACACCCCGTTGACAGCACTGGATAGATCCTCTAGGCAAAAAATTAGCAAGGAAACAGAGACTCTAAATGAAGCACTAGACCAAATGGATTTAATAGATATCTACAGAGAATTACACCCCAAAACTACAGAATACACATTCTTCTCAAGTGCACATGGGACATTCTCAAAGATAGACCACATGATAGGACACAAACTAAATCTCTACAAGTTCAAGAAGATTGAAATCATATCAAGCATCTTCTCAGATCACAATGGCATGAAACTAGAAATCAATTGCAACAAGAACATGCAAAGACATTTCAACACATGGAGGCTAAATAGCATGTTATTAAACAATGAATGGGTCACCGAGGAGATCAAGGAAGAAATTAAAAACTTCCTGGAAACCAATGAAAATGAACACACAACAACACAAAATCTATGGGATGCAGCGAAAGCAGTTCTGAGAGGGAAGTTCATAGCACTACAGGCCTACCTCAAAAAACAAGAAAAATTTCTAATTGACTGTCTAACCTCACAGCTTAAAGAATTAGAAAGCAAACAAAAAGAAAACCCCAGAGCAAGTAGAAGGAAGGAAATAGTAAAGATCAGAGCAGAAATAAATGACATAGAGACCAAAAAAACAATTCAAAGGATCAATGAAACAAAGAGCTGGTTTTTCGAAAAGATAAACAAGATAGATGGACCCTTAGCTAGACTCACCAAGAAACAAAGAGAGAGAACCCAAATACACAAAATCAGAAATGAAAGAGGAGAAGTAACAACCAACATCACGGAAATACAAAAGATCGTTAACAACTACTATGAACAACTATATGGCAACAAATTCAACAATCTCAGCGAAATGGACAAATTTCTAGAAACACACAGTCTCCCAAAACTATTCCCGGAAGAGATAGAAAACTTGAACAGACCAATAACAACTAAGGAAATTGAAGAGGTAATCAAGACTCTCCCAGCAAACAAAAGCCCAGGCCCAGATGGTTTCACAGGGGAGTTTTACCGAACATTCAAAAAAGAACTAACACCCATTCTCCTCAAACTATTTCAAAAAATTCAAGAAGAAGGAAGACTTCCAACCACATTCTATGAGGCCAGCATAATTCTAATTCCAAAACCAGAAAAAGACACTACGAAGAAAGAAAACTACAGGCCAATATCCCTGATGAACATAGACGCCAAAATCCTGAACAAAATACTAGCAAATCGGATCCAGAAATACATCAAAAAAATTATTCACCACGACCAAGTGGGATTCATTCCAGGGATGCAAGGCTGGTACAATATTCGCAAATCAATAAACGTGATACACCACATAAACAAAATGAAGAATAAAAACCACATGATCATATCAATAGATGCTGAAAAAGCATTCGACAAAATCCAGCATCCATTTCTGATAAAAACACTCAGCAATGTAGGAATAGAGGGATCATATCTCAACATAATAAAGGCCATATATGAAAGACCTACAGCCAACATCATACTCAATGGACAGAAACTAAAAACATTTCCATTAAGAACAGGAACAAGACAGGGATGTCCACTTTCGCCACTCTTATTTAACATTGTACTGGAAGTCTTAGCCACAGCAATCAGACGTGAAGAAAAAATAAAAGGGATCCAAATTGGAAAGGAGGAAGTGAAACTGTCATTATTTGCAGATGACATGATATTATACATAGAAAACCCTAAAGAATCCATCAAAAATCTATTAGACTTAATAAATGAATTTGGCAAAGTAGCAGGATACAAAATTAACGTCAAGAAATCGACGGCATTCTTGTACATCAATGATGAGCTCACAGAAAGAGAAACGGAAAAAACAATCCCATTTACCATCGCAGCAAAAAAATTACGATACCTAGGAATAAACTTAACCAAAGAAGTAAAGGACCTATTTGCAGAAAACTACAGGTCATTGAAAAAAGAAATAGAGGAAGATATAAAAAGTGGAAGCACATACCCTGTTCATGGATTGGAAGAATTAACATAATTAAAATGTCCATACTACCCAAAGCAATCTATAGATTCAATGCAATCCCCATCAAAATACCAACGACATATTTCATAGAACTAGAACAAATACTTCAAAAGTTCATATGGAACCAAAAAAGACCCCGAATAGCCACAGCAATCTTGAAAAAGAAGAACAAAGTTGGAGGGATCACAATACCAGATATCAGGTTATACTACAAAGCGACTGTAACCAAAACAGCCTGGTACTGGCACAAGAACAGGCATATAGACCAGTGGAACAGAACTGAAAGCCCAGAAATGGACCCAAGGCAATACGCTCAATTAATATTTGACAAAGGTGGCAAGAGCATACAGTGGAGTAAAGACAGCCTCTTTAATAAATGGTGTTGGGAAAATTGGACAGCTACATGCAAAAAAATGAAACTAGACCATCAACTTACACCATACACAAAAATAAACTCAAAATGGATAAAAGACTTAAGTGTGACCCGTGAATCCATAAAAATTCTAGAAGAAAATGTAGGCAACAAAATTTCGGACATCATACGGAGCAGAATTTTCACTGATACATCACCTAAGGCAACAGAAATAAAGGAGAAAATGAACACATGGGACTACATCAAACTAAAAAGCTTCTGCACAGCAAAAGAAACAATCATCAAAATGGAAAGGCAACCCACTGTATGGGAGAACATCATTGCCAATGATGTATCAGATAAGGGGTTAATTTCCAATATATACAGAGTGCTCATACAACTCCACAAAAGGAAGACAAAGAACCCAATTAAAAAATGGGCAGAGGAGCTGAATAGACACCTTTCCAAACAGGACATACAAATGGCCAAGAGACATATGAAGAAATGCGCAACATCACTAATCATCAGAGAGATGCAAATTAAAACAACAATGAGGTATCACCTCACACCTGTCAGAATGGACGCCATCAACAAATCATCAAACAAGTGTTGGCGAGGGTGTGGAGAAAAGGGGACTCTAATACACTGCTGGTGGGAATGCAGACTGGTGCAGCCGCTATGGAAAACAATATGGTGCTACCTCAAAAAATTAAATATTGAACTTCCATTTGACCCAGTGATCCCACTGCTGGGAATATACCCTAGGAAGCCTGAAACACCAAGCAGGAAGAATATATGTACCCCCATGTTCATAGCAGCACTATTTACAATAGCTAAGATCTGGAAACAGCCCAAGTGTCCACCAGTAGACGAATGGATCAAAAAGCTGTGGTACATATACACAATGGAATACTATGCAGCGGTAAGAAAGAAAGATCTCTTATCCTTTGAGACGACATGGAGGGACCTGGAAAGTATTATCCTAAGTGAAAGAAGCCAAGCAGAGAAGGACAAATACCACATGATCTCACTTATATACGGAATATAATGAACATAACAGTCTGAGGAATACAGTAGACCCAGACACATGGAAGTGGGGCACAGACTGACATCCCTCAGAAGAGGGGATGGGGGGTGGGGGGGTGGGAAGGGATAAACCACAGAACTTATATGCATGTATGCATGACCAATGGACATGGACAACTAAGCCGGGGACAGGGTAGAGGGAGGGTGGGGTGGGGGGTGCCAATGGGGTAAAAAGGTAAAATATCTGTAACAAAAAAATAAATAAATAAAAATTTCAAAAAAAAAAAAATGGTGTTGGGAAAATTGGACAGGTACATGCAAAATAATGAAACTAGACCAGCTTCTTACACCATAAACAAGACTGAACTCAAAATGGATAAAAAACTTAATGTCACTTGTGAAACCATAAAAATTCTAGAAGAAAACATGGTTAGTAAAATCTCAGACATCCCGTGTTGAAATTTTTTGCTAATACGTCTCGTTGGGCATGGGGAACAAAGGACAAGATAAACAAATGGGACTACATCAAACTAAGAAGCTTCTGCATGGCAATAAAAACAATCAACAAAATAAAAAAGGAACCCACTGAATGGGAAAATATATTTGTCAATGATACACCTGATAGAGGTTAATTTTCAGCTCCATTTGTAATTATCCTTCACTTTAAAGAAGTTGAAGACAGAACAGGGGAGTTAGGGTTCAGGACGCATGGAGAGAAACAATGTCCAAGGCAGTGTACAAGGAATATTTATTTTTAGTTTCAAGTATAACGTGGTTGCTTGATGTTCAACCAAACTGCCCATTGTTTTATCCAAAGTCCATATTGGCTGTATGGTTATTATTACTGGCACCAGCTTTAAGGATCTCTTGACCCATTTATCTCTATGCTTTTCTGTTAGAAACACACAGTGTGCACTCTTTAGCTAGACTCAGACAATAGTGCCTTTTTTTTAAAAGTTCGCCTTTATCCATTTCATTTTCTGTCTTATTGTCATAATAGTATCTCTTACATTTCTTGTCACTTTTAACATAAGAGCTAGGAGTGTTTTTCAAGTCAGAAGACTTCTTTGCAATAATTTATCTAGATTTATTTGGTTCTGTTTCTTATTCCCTAATGAATCCACTGCATTTGGTATTTTAAACCCCATTTGAGGAAATAAAGTTCAAAATCTATTCAGTGCCTGATCTGTGGTTTCACATGGAAGTTTTTCTGTTTCAGGAACATTTTCTCAGCAGTGCCGGATCTGCCCTATCGTCGCTGACACTCAATGCCAATAACTCTAAGGCATTTTTTGTTTTTCTGTTTTTTTTCTGAATCAATCTAAGGTTGTCATGATAGATCATAGAACGTTCTGAACAGTAAAACAGCCCAGGTATTGCTTTTCTTCTTTTACAAGCATCATGCATCCCACTTCATCTCCCAATGACCCAAAGTTTTTACCGTGCTGTGGTTTCAGGCCATAGTGGTCATGAATTTCTTCCTTTCATATCTGTGTGCAGAAAACACATTTGTGTAACTGCTGTCAGACGAAGTGGGGAAGGAGCAGGCCACAGTTATGTGCATCCAGAATGAATCTTCATAGTGCTAGTTGTTACAGTGGGGCAGACCTGAGCTGAAAGCCAGATGGCAAGGAAGAGCCCCTGTTATTAGGAGAGTTAATAACCACCAGGGCACCATTCAGCAACCTGATTTTTGCACCATTTCACAGTACTCAATCAGTAGTCATTGCTTCAATTCTGCCCAATAAAAATCAACAAAATGTTGGACCATTTATTGCTAATTATTAATAAAATTGATCTACAAACTGGTTACCATGAACTCTCTAAAGTCCTGTAAATTCCCAACAGATTCTCATTCTTCTTCTTCAAAAGGGTCATGTCTCTGTGAGTATTCAATTCTTCACATCTAACCTGTGAAGAAATGTCAAGGGTCTGAGATTTTATTGTATTTGCCATTTAACATGTGAGCATGGTGCAATTTCATAAATGGTCTTATAAGACCTAACTCTCCTGGGTCAAAGTCAAAGGATTATATATATTACTCACAGCGCAGCAAGTAGTATGAGAATCAACATATGATTTGCACATGGGTGCAATAAAACATAGGCCCAGATAAATCCCTGTATATGTGTCAGGTTGCATTAAAGGAGAGGAACCCCAAGCTTTGGGAGCCCCTATTATTTAGCATACCTACTCTTTGCTCTGGACAAAAGCATTTCATTTGTTACACTGGACAGCAACCATCTCTGCCATTTGCTTCAGAGGCTGTATTCCAAGGTAATAGCAAAGCTGCCCTTTGCATCAAGGGCATATACATATATATTCCAAGCCCATTTACCATATAGATAGTTTTAAAAGATAGTCCAGAACAATAGGTGGAGTTTACTTACTCTCAAGATGTACAAAAATACAAGGCATGCATAAAAAATAGTCTCTCAATAGTCCACACATGCATTTTGTGTTTAGTTATTTAGTCCTATCTCTATGAACTCAAATTCTATTTCTGAAGAATAGTAAACAGCTTGGCAAAATGATAGAAGTTATACATTTTTTTCTCAATAATGTATCATTCCCTTTAAATATTACAGGAGGGCTTTAAAGATTAATTATTTCCTTTAGTGTATATAAAAATAAAATTATCAGCACAATAGGCAAATACTCATTTTTGAAATAAAAGTACTATATATAGGGACAGTTTCTTTGAAACTGTTCTTTTAATATCATTCTCTATCTATTAAACATTCCTTTCAACAACATAGCTTTAAAAATCCATATTCTTAAATCATAAGTAACATCAATTTAGAGATTATTCAGTACAAGTCCATTTTTTTAAAAATGAGAAAACTGAAGAAAATTGAGGTTAAACCTGATGTTGTGATAGAACAAGTTAATGACTGAGTGCTTTCTTCGGTACTTGAGTTTTCTTCTAAATCTGCAGATAAAAAAATGTTTTTTTATACAATTCCCATTTGCATAGAAATATTTTTCAAAATCAAGAAAAAATTATATATGTACACAAATGTATTCATATACATTTATAGATAAATAAAAAATTAAAACCATGCCAATAAATTAATGCATACAAAATGTTCTGCATTTCATTTAGCAGGAAATGTATAGTGACATTAACATTTTCATGTAGATGAATCAGTGCTATTACTATATTATTAATGCTAGAAAGGATCATCTATATGTATAAAACTTCATATCTTGATATAGCCCTATTTAAAATTAGGTCAAAATATAAACTAGGTATTTATTCATTATACAAATTGGAAAATGGAGAGAAACTGGAAAATTAAGACTGGAAAAAACATAAAATGATTTTCATTTCACATCATTTTGAGTGACAGTTTCATTAGTATAACACTTTAGGAGTGCTTATAGAATGTATAAAATAAACTAAAAGGAAAACTCTCACCTCATAACAAGTTTAAAAAATATATTAGGGAATCAAAAACAAGAAAGTTGAAACTATTTAAAAATAATCATAAAGTCATGTATTATAAGAGCAAAATAATACCAGAAAAATGCATACATACTAAACAGTATTTTAACGAATATCAGATTTAATTATTATTTTATAGACGCTAAGAGTGTCTGTTCTGTACCTGTGGAGAGGCGTCTCAATGTGACCTATGTCCAAAATTTTCACCCCTCTTTCTTTTCTTGTCCACGTTTCTCATCTGATTATAGAACTATTCATTTAAAATGCTTTAACTACAGCCTATAAGATATATATGAAATGAAATCCTACCCCAAGTCATTTTTAAATAAAATTAGATTTAAAAATAAATTATAAAACTCAGTATTTAACAAAATTATTAGCTAAGTATCATGTTTTTTTGTTTGTTTTCATTGATTCCAGAGAGAGGAAGGAAAAGATAGAGAGAGAGAGGGAGAAAGAGACACCTGTGTAAGAGAAACATCAACTGGTTGCCTTCCACATGTGCTATGACCAGGGATTGAACCCATGATGACCTGAGTATGTACTCTGACAGGAAATCTAACCCACCACTTTTTGGTGTATGGGACAAAACTCCAACCAACTGAGGCACATCGGCCACGGCTAAATATCATGCTTTTTCATTGAAAACAAATATTTACCACATCACACTTAAAATGATGTTATTAACTTCATGAGAATTTTTATACATTTTTTTCATAAATATACATATGTAATAGACTTACACTGAATAATTTCTAAACTTATTTGTGAAATATAATAAACAAAATAGACCCAGAGACATAGAAAGAAGTAGAGTTCAGACTGACAAACCTCCAAGGAGGGGGCTGGGGGGATGGGGAAGAGATAAACCAAAGAACTTATATGCACATATGCATAACCAATGGACATAGACAACAATGCCATGGGTGGGGGGATTTGGGGACACAATGATCGTGAAGAGGGTGTCAATGAAAAAAAAAGGAAAAACATCTGTAACAAAATAAATAAATTAATAATAAATAAAGCTTAGTGGCATAATGCATTTAAAGGTAAAAAATAAAAATTAAAAATAAATAAAGAATTTTAATTACTTATAGTTGTCACTAAAAAAAATTTTAAATTCTAAGAATTAAGAATCCTAATTAAATTTATGATTATATAATTCAATAATATAAAATATAAAAATATTTATTGAATAAAAATTAAAAAATAAATTATGGTTGAGGTGAACAATAATTTTACTTAAATGAACAAATTTAAAGATCAAAAGTTAGCTAACACAGAATTAGCGTTTGGTTCTTTCCCACTTTGTTAAAAGGACAATAATTTTGCTCTTGTTTCCAAAATATAAAATAATATTTTTTCCTTAAAATAATTTGGTGGATTACACTTTCAAAAGCAATATTAAAGCATTTATATTTTTCTCCCTGCCTTATCCCTCCAGAATTCAGCAATTTTTAATGAATGAGGCATGACAATACATTTTTTCATAAATTTAATAAAACTAGTTTCCAATTACATATAAAAAAATGTTTTTAATTGATTTTAGAGAGAGAAAAAGGGAGAAGTAGGGAGAGATAGAAAACATCGATGAGAGAGAACATCGATATGCCACCTCCTGCATGCCCCCCACTGGGGATTGGGCCCAAAACCTGGGTATGTGCCTTGCCCATCAATTGAACTGGTGACCTTTTGGTGCATGGGTCAACGTTCAACAACTGAGCCACAATGACAGGGCCACATTTTTTTTTTTTCAAACAAGACTTTGGCTGGAATATTATGTCTGAGAGAGAAATGCTTGGACTCTGAATATCACCAAAAAATTTTAAGGAAAGAAAATTGACTTTGAAGCCAATGAAAGCCCCATGGAGAAATGGCTTGCTTGCTACCTCGCTTCTTCTTATGGTTCATGGCAGTCTTTCCAGATAAAGAGCAACATTTGCTTTCCTAGGAAATGGCAAGGAAAGCATCTCAAAATATTTTGGAGACCTTGAGAACTTGAGGAATTTACCCAAATCTATAGCTGTTGTAGGCCATGACTAATGGTAACAGTGTAACTTGGCTTCTTTTCTCTGAGAAACTAATCAAATTCGATCTGAAAATTCCTTATAAGATTCCAGCAAAGCAGATCTAAGAAAGCCTATATAATCAATTGTTATTCTTATTATGTTTATGCAAATAATCAGGCCAAATTGAAACTAGACTTGATACTCTGAATAAATGGTTTTAATTTGGCCCTTTAACAAAAATGAGGGAGATCTTAGGGTGGGGCAATTGTGTTTCAATATACTCTCTAATGCATAGTTACACATTAGACTCTGGTTCAATTAATTTGTCTTCAAAGTTTTATTCTTTAACTATAAACTAAACTTAATTCTGAATTTTTCTAATTTTCTTAAGAATTTGGCTACAACCCTCCAAAATAATATTTTATTTTTCTCCCATCTTTTAACTTAGAATTATTAAGAACTAAAACATTTTCCTTCCTTCGAACCATTCATCATAATTCTTGCCATTCTAGCTTTTGCCCCAGTAATATTAGGATTTGTAACACTTTGTCTCCTTCAGGTTAAAAGTCCTACTCATACTCAGGGAATACCACCCCTAGACACCAATGCAACCGCTTTCTGTTCCCATGCCTCATCATACCTTAGACAGAGAGAAAGATCTCTTGGCTCTGAAGGAAAATGTTTCCCCTCTTTAGCAGGAAGCAGCTACATAAGAGACCCTGTGCCCCTTTTCCTTAAAGGATTCAAAGCCAAGATCCTTGAGGGGAGAATGTATTAAGTAGACAAACAAGATCAGAGCAAGGATGATAAGCCAGATAAAGAAGGTCACCAGAGCAGAAATCCCCGGGTGCTTAGCAATGGTCAAAACTAGGAAAACAAGGACCTTGCCCCCAGGGTAATCTTTCCTCCACCAGCATATCACTGGTCTCTGGTTTAGACCTTCTGATTTTTCCTCTCTAGAGATATCACCTAGGCTTCAGTTGTATTATCAGCTCCAGGCTCAGAAAAACAACAAAATTGAGGGGATAAAACCAGGACCAGTTGCATTAACTAATGCCATCAAAGAGGAAAAGTATGAAAAATGGACCTCTAGAATCAATGTGCATATCACAGGGGGCAAGGACATTGGAGCAAAAATTGCCCCAACCTTAAGAAGGAAAACCAAATATTTAATAAATAAGAGGAAGATTCTCGTCAATTGATAATAGAATGGGCGATTACTCAAATAATGACTGAGGAGGCCCAGGGGCTCCTCTAAACACCTCTCAAACCATCATTATTTCCCCACAGGGGCCCCAGCTACAAGTAACTGGGGGAAATTAAAAAAAACCCACAACAGTGTCAGTCACAGGTAACAGGACAAATACAGCAACAAGCCTTCCTCCAGCCTTTTGAATGCCAAATCAATGATATTAAGTTATCACTCAACTTCCTAGATATGCCTGAATGTTCCATCCCTCTACTGGGATGGGACTGGTTCTGTAAATTACATGCCCAAGTAACCTTTTCTCCTAAAAGGCAGCAGCTTCACCTGCAGGTGTCACAAGCACATGCACTCCAACTCCAGATGCTATAAACTTGTTCAGGGAGACCTGGGGGACAACTGTTTCCTCCTAAAATAAATAAAACTCTTTCAGCAAATGGGACTCTGGGGATAGCATTCAGTATTTACCTCAGTAACCCAAAATCTCCCTGGAGGAACCCAGATGGTGATGTATACTTCTTTGATTATACACTCCTACATTAGTGTGTGTAGCAGCACACCAGCATGTGCTTTGTAATCTGTCCAGAATTCTAATTGTTATTGCCAAGAAAACTGCCACCTCCTTAGCTAACCAGTAGAAATCTCTAGATTCTCTAACAAAAGTAGTTTTAGATAATCATATTCCTTTAGACTATTTTTTTTTCTTTATTGATTTTGAGAGATAGGAAGGGAGAGGGAGAGAGAGATAGAAATATCAATGAGAGAGAACATTGATTGGCTGCCTCCTGCATGTCCCCCACTGGGGACTTGACCCACAACCTCAGCATGTGCCCTTACAAGGAATTGAACCAACAACCTCCTGTTACATAGGTCATTGCTCAACCATTGAGCCACACCTGCCAGGCAACTTTACACTATATTCTAACTGAATAGGGAGGAGTATACTTGATACTCTTCCTATTATACTTATGTAAACACTTCAGCCCAGGGAGACACCAATATTATAAAAATTAGGCAAAAGACAACCTAGTTCCAGCAGACACTTGACCACAACACACCCTATTTGAAAAGGGTTCTCTTTTCTTGTGAATACTGCAATGTTTTCATTCTGTGCTTTTGGCATTAGCAAAACTTAGGCTGACTATACTTCTAATAATCCTTCTGTTGTACTTAGAAATAAAACTAATATTAGGCTGTATTACATCTACAGGAAAACATGTTTTTCTAAATATTAATACTTAATCAACTACCTACCTTTAGCCCTCATAGATTTGCCTCACAGCAGAAACTTCTCTTCTATTAGAAGTTAAAACCTGTCATCCAGACTCCATAAATATAAAGTGAACATTGACAGCAGGGAGTTACTATTACCAAGCTAATCGTAAACTCCTAGAAGAGCTAACTGACAATAAAGTAGAAATTTATATACTTTAAAAATCACATATTTTAAAAAGTGTCTTAGCAGAATACACTGCTCTTGTTTTCAATTACCAGCAGACTCACTGGTCAATCACAAGAGAGCAAGATTAGTATCAAGAACAGAATTATCAGCTGAGTCAAACTACACATCCATAGAGAAAACTCCTGCTACTCCCCTCAAACTCCCACTTTCCTTTTACCCTATATAATTAGCCAGCTTGACAAGAGCTGTTAAGATAATTTTGAGGATAAGAGTCCCCATCTTCTCAAGTCACCACCAGTTGAATAAACCACTTTCCTTCTCACCAGCAACTGTCTTGTGAATTTGGCTTTTGCTTTGGTAGGGAGTCAAAATTTGGGTTTGGTTTCAGTATCTTCTGGCTCTCTGTGACACCCATAGTATTGGGAACAATGAAAACCTACACATACATATATTGTGATAAAGGTACTGCTTGCTTTCTCATGAGTAAAAGGCATTTGTCTTACAAAGACCTCAAGTTTGTGCCAGTATCCAGGAATGGGTTACAGACTAATTCATTAGTTTGTGTAATAGTCAGACCCTAAAAATTGTTATTTCTTGGTTATTCAATCAAACACTAATTCAAGTACTGATGTAAAGGCATTTTGCATATGTGATTAAATTACAGACCTAAAACAGGAAAATTATCTGGATTATTCTGGTGGGCCCAAGGCAAACACTTGAAAGTAGAGAAATTTTATAAGTTGGAGTAAGAGAGATATAGTGAAAGAGAAAGCAGAACAGATGAGGCCAAAGGGATGCAATTTATCATGAATATCATAAATAATGGATTCAGAGAGTCTTGTAAGAATTTCTACTGTGACCCAGTAAAATGACTGAAAAATAAAAAATTCTAAGTAATATGTGGCAAGAATTTAGAGCTACTGGAAATCACATACATTGCTGTTGGGAGTGCAAATTAGTCCAACCATCTTGGAAACTGGTAGCATCTAAATCTGAACATATGCATTTCCTATGATTCAGTAATTCCATTCTTATGCATATATCTATCAGAAATGCATATATTTGAAGATGTATACTACATATTCATATTAACACTACTCATAATAGCTCCAAGCTGAAAACTACTCAAATGTCCACCAGCAGTTGAATAAATAAATTGTGACAGACTAACATAATCAATTCTCTGTTGCAAGTAGAATGAATAATTTAATCGCATATTCAACAATACATGAACTGGTGAAATATACTCTTGATCAAAAGAAGCTAAACACACACACACACACACACACAAAGTGTGTGCTATATGATTAATTTTATGTAAGCCAAGGAAACAGTTGAAATTGTCTATACTGTTACCATTGTGGTTAATGACTAGGAAGATGAACATGGGAGACCTGTAGCATGAGGTAAATGTTTTATTTCTTGAGATGGGTCCTGGTACATAGATGGGTTCTATTAATGAACATTCTTTCAGCAGTGAATTTATGATATGTGTTATTATTATGTATATTATTTTAAAATATATGATTCAGCATCTGTCCCAAAGTGGTGGAACAAGAAAACAAAATTATCAATTTTTCTGAACAAATGGAATTTAAAATATTAGATGATAGATAGATGATGATGATAGATAGATAGATGATAGATAGATAGATAGATAGATAGATAGATAGTAGATAGATGATAGATATTCATATATTAACATACACAAAGATACATTTCAGAGACACTAAGATATACTATTATGTACTGCATTAAGATATATAAAATATAAGCCGTGACCACCAGTTCGGCTCAGCCATCAGAGCATTTGCCTGTGGACAAAAGATACATATATATATATATATATATATATATATATATATATATATATATAAATGTGCAATGTAAGTACTGGAGACTAAGTCTGAGTATCAGGTGTATCTGATAATATGAGGCAAAGAGATCAAAGCAGAGAAGAGTAAGGGCATTTGGAACCTGATTTTCCAGAGGCCTGGCTTCTAATACCATGAATTATCAAATCAAAGACCACTACATTTGGAATTTAGGGTGATGTACCTTTTATTTTATTAAAAAAAAAAAAATGACTTGAGAGAGAGAGAAAGGGAGAGGGAGAGAGAGAGAAACATCATGAAAGAGAACATCAGTTGGCTGCCTCCTGGATGTCCCCCACTGGGGATGTGGCCCACAAACTGGGAAATGAACTAGCAACCTCTTGGTGCATGGGTCGATGCTCAACCACTGAGCCACACCGGCCAGGAAGAGTGATGTACATTATTAATTATACATATGTATACCTCTTTATTTGTGGCACATAGTCCTCCAACACTAATTTCAAAACTACTGCAGGCTTAGTTATGAATAAAGTTTTATAGACCATAATGACCTGATAAAGGGTGCATTTAACATTCTACTGGAACACCATTTAGTAAGTGTACATTAATATGCACTTTATCAGCCATCTGATGGTGTATTTATGTTGTTAATTCTTTTTTTTTTTTAAGGGACATTTGCCATATATCTAGGCTCAATATGATCTATTTAAGTTCATATTTTATGATAATGCTTTATCCTTTTATCACAATGTCTGCTCTTGTCTACTGCTACTATGTCCTCAGATTGATTCTTGACAAGTGAATTCAAATTCTGGATACATCTTTTTCATGTACCTGATTCTATTTTGAATAACTGATTATATTATTTCCTAGCATAAGCCAGATTGAAACAACATAAAAAGATTTGACCTAGAGATTGATGTATTTGTCATTTTTAAAGAGTAGAAAGTCACTGGTGGAAAACTTTCAATTAATTGACATGAATAAGTTAGTGATTTAGGAGAATAAAACTAACAACACAGCTTAAAATAGCTTAGAGCAGATTGATACTAGGTAAGGAAAGAGGAAATAGTCATATCTTCATTGCTAAGAACATCATCTAATATAGCAGCAATATTAATTGAAAAAAAAGTAGAAACATTCACCTTTGTGAAAAGAATAAACAAAATTTGATGTGTAGCAAATTGTGGGTATTATAGAGATGAAATGGGCTAACGTGAGTATAATTATCTGATAATGGAAGAAGTGCTTATCTACATAAAAATGCATGAAGATCAAAAACTTGCTAACTTGCTCTGGCCGGTTTGGCTCAGCGGTTAGAGCATTGGCCTGCGGTCCAGAGAGACCGGGTTCCGTTCCTGCTAAGGGCACGTACCTCAGTTGCAGTTTGTCCCCGGTCCTGGTTGGGTCGTGTGGGTGGCAACCACTCGATGTGTCTCATTTACGTCAATGCTTCTCTCTCTCTCTCTTTCTCTCCTACTGTATCTGAATAAAAATGTGGAAAAATGTCCTCGGGTGAGGATTAAAAAAAAAAAAAAAAAACTTGCTAACTCAATGATTACAGGGAATTTCCAACAATACATTAGGGGCATGCTTGAGAGTAGGGATTGGACAAGTACAGTAGGTAGCTAGTTATAAAGATATATATGCATTTTGTTAATCTAAGTAAATGTTAAAATAAAATTGGAAGGTCTTCATATCCACTAACCAGGCCTTCGCTAAAACATCTTCTCAATGTTTTACTAAATGTTTTTTATAATCATTTAGTTAATCCATACATAAAGCAATACATTAGAAACAATAGCTTTATCTGGAAACAACCCAAGTGTCCATCAGTAGATAATTGGATAAAAAAGATGTACAGGTACATGTACACAATGGAATACTATGTAGCAGTAAGAAAGAAAGATATCATCATTGGAGAGGACATGGAGGGACCAGAAGAGTATTATGCTAAGTGGAAAAAGCCAAGCAGAGAAAAAACAAATATCACATATTTGTGAAATATTATGAACTAACCAAACTGATGAACAAAATTGACCCAGAGACATAGAGGTAGGGTACAGACTGACAAACCCCAGAAGAGGGGATGTTGGGGGTAGGGGAAGAGATGAACCACAGAACTTATATGCTTGTGTGCATAACAAATAGACATAGACAACAAAGCTGGGGAAGGGGTTGGAGATATGGGGAGGAGGGTAAAATGGGGGGGGGGGCATCTGTAAGAAAAACAAATTAATAAAAATAATTTTAAAAAAAGAAGCAAGTCTTCCATCAAATTCTTTCTTTCAGCTTATCCATACTCCTTCCAAAAAGAAGCTACTTCTACCAGTTTCTTAATATGCCTTGTCCTGTCATACAGACTCTTCTGACACAGAGTTATATGTAATTCTTCACCACAAACAGCATATTATATGCACTATTGCACACTTTGTTCTATTCATTCAATAATGGGGTTTGGCATTGTTCCTTACATAAAAATATAAAACTGCTTTATTCTTTTTAACAGCTCCATTATGTGCCATGCATGAAAAAAGGATTTCTTTCTAATCTTTGACTATTAAGCAATACTACTGTGAATATACCTATACACATGAAAAAGCTCACGTGTTAGTATTTATTTGAAATATAAATTATTATAATGCTGTGATAACTCAAAAGATTATTGATCTAGAACATATCCAGCGTTCTTATAATTTATAAACCAAATAAGAACACGTGCTTGAGTAGAGTATCACCTTAAGCTGAACACTATACATAAATTCCTTTAATAATAATCTACCTTTAGGCCTAAATACTATACTATTTAATACTTTGGGCAATAATTTCTCAGTAAACTGGCTCTAGTACTTAAAAAACAAACAAGCAACTGACAGAGAGTTTGCTGCCAACTTCAGTGGTATAAATCTTCCCACCATGGCCTATCTCAAGCTAATAATGATTTAACAAATGTTTGGAACATTTAATAAATGGCTCTGAAGAGCTTGGGCTAAGTCCAACACACCACCGTGAGTCAGTGACTTGAACTGATATCTCAGCTCTACAGATAATTAGCTGGAATACTTTTGGTTATTTAATTCCCTAAACATAGTGCTATCATTTCTAAAAAGGAGCTCTACATAGAACTTGTCTTGTAGGACATCTCAAAGGATTACTACTTATTCAGCTCAATGTATGAGTTAAGCCCAACTACTCCATGAGACAACTCTACAGGTATTTTCAGTTACCTCTGACCAGGCAACTAATGAAGATATTTATTTGACATTTTGCTACCTCACATCTTGAAAGACTTGTCTTTCTGAGTTGCCTCTGTATTAATAGCTCTTCTACCTCCGAATGGATCTAACTATTCTTTTTCATGATCTTGCATGCATTTTCCCTTTCTTATTCATCTTTCAGTGTTAATATTCATCAAGTTAGATATTTAGACTTTTTTCCTCTCACTCTACATAGAGATTATGAGGTTATCTAAACTTATGGCTTCAACTATACCCTAATGATTATGACTCCCAATTTTAATTGGTCACCTAAAATTTCTATTAAAATTTTTCAATCTGGCAGACATTTTACTGGGAAGAGTAGAAGGACATCAAACTAAAAAGCTTCTGCACAGCAAAAGAAACAACCATCAAAATGGAAAGGCAACCTACTGTATGGGAGAACATCATTGCCAATGATACATCAGATAAGGGGTTAATTTCCAATATATATAGAGTGCTCATACAACTCAACAAAAGGAAGACAAAGAACCCAATTAAAAAAAATGGGCAGAGGAACTAAATAGACACCTCTCCAAACAGGACATACAAGTGGCTACGAGACATATGAAGAAATGCTCAACATCACTAACCATCGGAGAGATGTAAATTAAAACAACAATGAGGTATCACCTCACACCTGTCAGAATGGCCACCATCAACAAATCATCAAACAAGTGTTGGAGAGGGTGTGGAGAATAGGGGACTTTAGTACACTGCTGGTGGGAAAGCAGACTGGTGCAGCCACTATGGAAAACAATATGGTGTTACCTCAAAAAATTAAAAATTGAACTTCCATTTGACCCAGTGATCCCATTTCTAGGAGTATACCCTAAGAAGCCTGAAACACCAATCAGAAGGAATATATGTACCCCCATGTTCATAGCAGCACTATTTACAATAGCTAAGATCTGGAAACAGCCCAAGTGTCCATCAGTAGACGAATGGATAAAAAAGCAGTGGTACATATACACAATGGAGTACTATGCAGCTGTAGGAAAGAAAGATCTCTTATCCTTTGAGACGACATGGAGGGACATGGAAAGTATTATCCTAAGTGAAACAACCCAAGCAGAAAAAGACGTATACCACATGATCTCACTTATTTATGGAATATAATGAATATAACAGTCTGAGGAATAGGGTGGACCCAGAAACACGGAAGTGGGGTACAGACTGACAACCCTCAGAAGAGGGGGTGGTGGAGGGTGGGAAGAGATAAACCACAGAACTTATATGTATGTATGTATGTATAACCAATGGACATGGACAACAAAGCCTGGGATGGGGTTGGGGAGATGGGGAAGAGGGTGTCAATGGGGTAAAAAAGGAGAAACATCTGTAACAAAAATAAAATAAAAAATGAAATGAAAAATAAAAAAATAATAATAATAAAGAAAGTACTTTCTTTCACCAAACCTTTCTATCCATTGGAGGAGACAGTGGAGCAAAAATAATTTTGACTTGCAATAGCAAATGCTATGCCCCAGATATATTGAGCTACGTACTTTTCATTACATGTACATGACATACTCTGTCAAACCAGCCATCTCTCAGCCTGTTTCTTTCTTCTCTGACCCGTGCTTCTTCATTATATTTAATCCCAAGATTAACTGTCTACTTGAAAGTCTTCCCTGATTTCCTCAGACAGGGATATTCTCCAGGCTCTTATTGCATCTTGTGAAATTCTGATGTCTAATAAATTGATTGTATTAGGTTATATTTGTTTATATTGATATTCATATCTTTTTTGATCTCTTCAATAATTTGTGAACCACTTGATGGATAACACTATATCTTTATATATTTAGAGCCTTCCATGGTGCCAGCTAAAGAAGTACTCTATAGATAAAATTTCAATTGAATTGAAGAAGTTTAAGTCAATGTTACGGAATGAACTCAAGCATAGAAAGGATGAAGAAATTAATGACTTTAAATATCCCATTCAACTCTCAAATGGAGTAAAATAATTCTTTGTTACCAGAATTGTCGATTTGGTCTCATTTATAGTGAAGGAGTATTTCAGCTATAGAAATGGACAGCAAGCCAAGTACTAAAAAAAAAAAAAAAAAAGCTCAAGAAGTGTACACTCATAAGGGAAATATATATTTATTTCATACCAACCTAAGCCATCTGTAACAATGTATATAATTTAGATATTGAACAAGAAAAGAGTATAGCCTAGAATGGGGCTTATCTACTACTTCCAATAAATATATTGGAAAATTACAATATTATTTTATTTCAACAGGAGGAAACAAAAGACATCAAATTAAAAATAATGTATTAGGAAGTGATAGAGTAAAATTAATTGGCATTATATTAGGAGGTAGAGAAGCCTGTTTATAAATTCTGGTTCCTAGGTAGGAATGAATTTAGCCTCTTTATGATAATAACTAACATACATGTTTGGGTCAATGTATACCAACAGTATATTATACATGTAAAGTAATCAATAGTGCTCAAAATATAAAAGATAATATTATTATTGTAGTGTGTGAAAGCAAATTTATGTAAAGAATATTCCCTTTTTCCTCCTATGCTTATTTATTATTCTTGGGTTGTTTTTTTTTTGTTTGTTATTATTCATTTATTGCCTACAAGGCAGTGAATATTTTTTAAAGACAGAATTAAACAAGGAATTGTACTCACAAATAAAAGTCAGGCTCTAACAAAACATGCATTCTCTGTTTACTGAGAAACACATTTTGTGCAGTAGCTACAAAATCATTGCTCATGTCCAGAAAGATTGCATCTATTGCTTCCCCTTGATTGATCAGTTTTAGATTAGTTTGATAGAACTTGTACTTTAAAAAGCCAATGCTGTTATTAACTAATTCCCGGAGTAAATTACCTCCATAAAATAGGCCAGAACATTTCCCCTGTTGCCTGATCAGGAGGCAAACTTGTTGGCAAAAGCAGACAAGTCCTGCTCCCTCCAACCAAGAAAAGAGCAGAAAATGCCAGTTATTCTCTCGGTCACTAAGCAAATATATAATCACTCTCAGTTGTAATCTTGCCCTACAGAGTAAACTCTTCTCTTACAGGTGCTACTAAATTGCTTTATAACATTTTTAAATATGGTTTTTTATACTGATTTTTTTAAAGGGAGAGGGAAAGAGAAACATTGATGTGACAGAAAAATATCCATCAACTGCCTCCTGTATACTCCGCAGTGGATATTGAGCCTGCAACCCAGGCATGTGCCCTGAACAGAAATTGAACCAATGCCTTTCAGTGCACAGGACGATGCTCAAGTGATTGAGCGACACCGAACAGGGCTATGACATTTTTTTTTTAATTTTTTGAGTAAAAGATTTAAATTAAAAAATCATCAATTTCAAAGATTATATATTATCTTTTCACAAAGTGTGGGCATAGAATTGCCTTTAAAACCAAGTATTTATTTTGCAATGATGACTAATTTATTTTTGTTACAGATGTTTCTTCATTTTTCCCCAATTAGTCTACCTACAATTATAGGACAAATCAATTGTTAAAATAATAAACATGTGGAGAAGGCATGTATGTGTAAATGAGTACTATCTTTAAATAAAAATTAAGTCAGTGTAAGATTTGTAAGTCATTGAAAGTCATCCATTTATTAAACATTATCTTTTATATTTCCCAGACCTACTCACTTATCATGTGTCAATCAAGAAACAAGAAGCAACATTTGAAAACATAAAGGCTAAATAGCATGTGATTGAACAATGAATGGGTAACAACGGAGATCAAGGAAGAAATTAGAAACTTCCTCGAAACCAACAAAAATGAACACACAACAACACAAAATCTATGGGATGCGGTGAAAGCAGTTCTGAGAGGGAAGTTCATAGCACTACAGGCCTAGCTCAAGAAGCAAGAAAAATTTCTAACAGACTATCTAACCTTACAACTAGAAAGCAAACAAAAAGAAAACCCCAGAGCAAGTAGAAGGAAGGAAATAGTAAATATCAGAGTAAAAATAAATGACATGGAGACCAAAAAAGCAATTCAAAGGATCAATGAATCAAAGAGCTGGTTCTTTGAAAAGATAAACAAGATTGATAGACCCTTAGCTAGATTCACCAAGAAACAAAGAGAGAGAATCCAAATATACAAAATCAGAAATGAAAGAGGAGAAATAATAACTGACACCACAAGAATACAAAGGATCGTGAACAAATATTATGAACAATTATACAGCAACAAATTTGACAATCTAAGTGAAATGCATAAATTTCTAGAAACACATAGTCTCCCAAAACTGAACTGGGAAGAGATAGAAAACTTGAACAGACCAATAACAACAGAAGAAATTGAAGATGTAATCAAGACTCTTCCAGCAAACAAAAGCCCAGGCCCAGATGGCTTCACTCACGGGGAAGTTTTAACGAACATTCAAAGAAGAACTAATACCCATTTTCCTCAAACTATTTCAAAAAATTCAAGAAGAAGGAAGACTTCCAAACTCGTTTTATGAGGCCAGCATAATTCTAATTCCAAAACCAGAAAAAGACACTACAAAGAAAGAAAATGACAAGCCAATATCCCTTATGGACATAGAAACCAAAATCCTGAACAAAATACTAGCAAATCAAATCCAGCAATACATAAAAAAAATTATTCACCATGACCAACTGGGATTCATCCCAAGGATGCAAGGCTGGTAAAATATTCAAAAATTAGTAATTATGATACACCACATAAACAAAATGACAGATAAAAATCATATGATCATATCAATAGATGCCGAAAAAGCATTGAACAAAATCCAGCACCCATTTCTGATAAAAATGCTCAGCAATCTGGGAATAGAGGGATCATATCTCAACATAATAAAGGCCATATATGAAAGACCTACAGCCAACATCATACTCATTGGGCAAAAACTGAAAGCATTTCCCTTAAGAACAGGAACAAGACAGGGATGCCAACTTTTGCCACTCTGATTTAACATAGTACTGGAAGTCTTAGCCACAGCAGTCAGACAGGAAGAAAAATTAAAAGGGATAAAAATTGGAAAGGAGGAAGTGAAACTGTCATTATTCGCAGATGATATGATACTATACGTAGAAAATGCCAAAGACTCCATAGAAAATTTACTAGACTTGATAAATTAATTTGGCAAAGTAGCAGGATGCAAAATTAATGTCAAGAAAGCAATGGCATTCTTACACACCAATAATGAACTCACAGAAAGAGAAACTACAAAAAAAAAAAAAAAAAAATCCCATTTACCATCATGGCAAAAAAATTAAGATACCTAGGAATAAACTTAACCAAAGTAATAAAGGACCTATTTGCAGAAAACTACAGGTCATTGAAAAAAAAGAAATAGAGGAATATATAAAAAAGTGGAAGCACATACCTTGTTCATGGACTGGAAGAATCAATATCATTCAAATGTCCATACTATCCAAAGCAATCCATAGATTCAATGCAATCCCAATCAAAATACCAACAACAAACTGCACAGAACTAGAACAAATACTTCAAAAGTTCATATGGAACCAAAAAAGACCTCAAATAGCCACAGCAATCTTGAAAAAGAACAAAGTTGGAGGAATCACAATACGAGATTACAGGTTATACTACAAAGCCACTGTAATCAAAACAGCCTGGTACTGGCACAAGAACAGACATATAGACGAGTGGAACAGAACAGTGAACCCACAAATGAACCCAAGGCAATATGTTCAATTAATATTTGACAAAATATTGGAAGAGCATACAGTGGAGTAAAGACAGCCTCTTTAATAAATGGTGTTGGGAAAATTGGACAGCTACATGCAAAGAAAATGAATGTAGACCATCAACTTACACCATACACAAGAATAAACTCAAAATGGATAATAGACTTAAACATGACTCATGAATCCATAAAAATCCTAGAAGAAAATGTAGGCAACGAAATTTCAGACATCATACGCAGCAGAATTTTCACTGATACATCACCTAAGGCAACAGAAACAAAGGAGAAAATGAACACATGGGACTACATCAAACTCAAAAGCTTCTGCACAGCAAAAGATACAATCATCAAAATGGAAAGGCAGCCCACTGTATGAGAGAGCATAATTGCCAATGATATATCAGATAAGGGGTTAACTTCCAATATATATAGAGTGCTCATACAACTCAACAAAAGCAAGTCAAAGAACCCAATGGGCAGAGGAACTAAACAATGGGCAGAGGAACTAAATAGACACGTCTCCAAACAGGACATACAAATGGCTAAGAGACATATGAAGAAATGCTCAACATCACTAATCATCACAGAGATTCAAATTAAAACAACAATGAATTATCAGCTCACACCTGTCAGAATGGCTGCCATCAACAAATCACCAAACAACAAGTGTTGGCGAGGGTGTGGAGAAAAGGTGACTCTAGTACACTGCTGGTGGGAATGCAGACTGGTGCAGCCACTATCAAAAACAATATGGTGTTACCTCAAAATATTAAATATTGAACTTCCATTTGACCCAGTGATCCCACTTCTAGGAATATACCCTAAGAAGCCTGAAACACCTATCAGAAAGAATATATGTAGCCCCTTGTTTGTAGCAGCACTATTTACAATAGCTAAGATTTTGAAACAGCCCAAATGTCCATCAGTAGAGGAATTCATAAAAATAGCGGTGGTATATATACACAGTGGAGTACCATGAAACTGTAAGAAAGAAAGATCTCTTATATGTGAGACGACAGAGAATGATCTGGAAAGTATTATCCTAAGCGAAACAAACCAAACAGAGAAAGACAAGTATCATATGATCTCACTTAGTTGTGGAATATAAAGAACATAACAGTCTGAGGAATGGGGTAGTCCCAGAGATGTGGAAGTGGGGTACTGACAACCGCCAGAAGAGGGGGTAGAGGGGGAGATAAACCACAGGACTTATATGCATGTATGCATGAATAATGGACATGGACAACAAAGCTAGGGACAGGGCGGGAGGGAGAAGGAGGGGGGAATAAGTGGATGGAAAAGGAGAAACATTTGTAACAAAAGTAAATAAATAAATTTTAAAAAGAAACAAGAACCAGAGATATAATATTCAAGAAGAAATAAACTAGATTTTAAGAAGCATGCCAAACAGTAAAGGATATAACATGAAAATTAAGTCTTCAATAGACCAGTACAAATTTTTTTAAGAGCAGCTACTTTTGGCCTAGCCAGTGTGGCTCAGTGGCTAAAGCATCATTCCATGGACTGAGAGTTTCCGGTTCAATTCCCAGCCAGGGCACATGACCAAGTTGCAGGCTCGATCCCTACTGTGGAATGTGCAGGGTGCGTGCAGGGTGGTGTGCAGAGGGAATGCACGGGGTGTCCAGGAAGCATGCAGTAGGTCCCAATCGATGTTTCTCTCTCACATCAATGTTTCTATCTCTCTCTCCCCAAACTCAATAAGAACATATTAAAAAAAAAAAAAAGCAGCTGCTTTTGACTGATGAGTCCAATGGTCATTTGCCATTCTCTCACAGTTTGATGTAAAATAATTTTTTATGTTCAAAAGCAATCTTGTTTGGTATATTGCAACCATCATCAAGGTATTAAGGAAGTTGCCAGATAAAGCTTGTGAAGTATATAGTAGGCAGAGAAGGCAAATATGTAACCAAATTAAATATCTAATATAGTATGGATATATAAATTAAAGCCTTACTGGAAAAATTCAATATAAGTAATAGATTGACCCATCCGTGGTAATACCATTATCGTAGCAGTGGGCTAGCTGTTAGCAGATTGTATATCTGACAGTAGTAGATGTGGCCAATTTAGCTTACAGAAGGGTCTTGAATAACATTATTTCATTCAATGTCATTTTGTTATAATGTTAATGAGACGCTGTTGTAACATAACTCTTGTTCCTATCAATTAGCCTATGGTAAAATTGTTTCACTTAAAGTTTCGGAACCTACTGAGGATGACAAGTGAGGATTTAGCATTCTTGAAAGGAAGCTCATATTGTTGAATCCATAAATAACCACTCTCTGACCCATTTGGCGACACTGTTGGTAAGACCACTGAGGAGCCACTGTGCTGGGGATACAAGGAGTGAGGGACAAGTTTCTGAGTAGGATCTCTATGTTCTACCTTCAAATTATATCTCAAAACTAGCAACTTCTTTTCAAGTCCTTTATGCCAAGATACAAGATTCACAATCTCTTTCTTGGATTATTACCAATTTGTCTCTCTCATTTCTAGTCTTTTCTCCATGTAGTGGCCAGAGTCATATGGTTACAAATTTTATCAGATAGTTTTTCTGCTCAAAAACCTCTACTGGGTCTCCCACAGAACCTAGAGAACAAGACCAAATATCTTTCAATAACCATCAGATTACAAGTAACCTAGCTAAACATTTTGCTCTTTCATGTTCTACTAAATTCCCCTTGGCTTATACTCAGTTTAAGTGACACTGCCCTTCTTGATGTTTTTGGACTATCACAGAAATTACTCTCCTTCAGTCATCTTAATCGATCTCTTTTCTGGAATGCTGGTCTTTGCTCAGTAACATTAGGCACCTTGTATAACATTATAACCAAATTCTACAATTGCTTATCTCCTTAATAGTAAATATTAGGTAATACATTAAATATTTTTATATTGATGATATCCCACACTTATCTTTCTCCACAACTATACAAAGATTACATGAAGTTAGGCATTTTTATGTTTCATGTAATGTTTGTGTTCCTGGATATAGAACAATGACTAGTCTATAATAAGTACTTAATAAAATTATTGAAAGAACTCACAGAATTTGAACTTCTTTATCCATTTGGTTATTACAAGAATTGGTAAATATTCAGATGGAAAGAAAACAGTCTTATTCTATAACTACTTTAAGTGTTCTACTTACAAAACTCAAGACTCCTTGTAATCAATCCTTCACTATTAATTATTGCTAATTCCAGATCATTAACAAAATAATAACTATCCATGAATCTTTGTAGATTTGTACTACTGGACAATTTCCCTTCCAAAGTGGTCAGCAAATACATCAAGCTTGCAATTTAGTCTTCTAAAATAAGTTCTATTCTTTCTCATCTTTCAGGAATGCCCTTAAGTGAAGTTTCAATACCCTAGCAGTCTAATCCCAGCTGGTACTTGTATATTTGCAGAACACATATATCAAAGTCAATTCTTGCTTCTTTAGGTAACAGAGCATATTGAATTTCTCTCTTGGGCTTCTGAGAAAGAAGTGTTACAGCAACAAAAGTAGGAGCATAAGTCACATATTTGTGAAAATTATTACTAAACCTGACCTTGCATAGACAATTTCCAAGTAACAATGGGATCCTGCTACTACATATACCTAGACATATGGATTGATAGATAGCATGGCATAAGAATACCATGTATTGGTAGTCCATGATTCACCTCCGGATTCTTAAAATAAGTGGCTTAAAAGACCAAAATTCTGCTCCGAAAGATTTTACAGAGAAAGGTGGGGTGCACAGTCATTGGGGTGGGCTGAATTTCTAATTTCACTGGAGACTTAAAAAGACATTATATCAAGTGATTATGTTTGGGTCTTACATTCTTACTTTAAGCACAGTCTTAGGACCAAACACTGTTTTAGGTCTTTGAACATATCGGTTTATAAAGTAGATAAAATTTCCATTCTAATTCTAGATCCCAGCAGAAAGATAAAAATGTGCACACACAGATATAGAAGTAGAGTACCGAATGATAAACCTCAGAAGAAGTGGTAGGAGGGGGGAGAAGAGAAAAACCACAGAATTTAATGCATGTATGGGTAACCATGGACATGGACAACAAAGCTGGGGATGGGTGGGTGGGGGGATTGGGAGGAGGGTGTCAATGGGAGAAAAAGGAAAAACATCTGTAACAAAAATAAATTAATAAAAACAATAATAATAAAGATGATGGGAGCTAAAAAATTTACACACACACACACACACTAAATGTATTCTAATACCATTATAAATGCTAAAGAAAAAATTCTAGTTTGAAATTTAGAAATGACTGACTTTTTTATAAAAAAGCAAGTAACCAAGACAGCAATAGTCGGTCCTTCAGTTTGGAAGCTGCCATTACAACTTCTGGCTATACAGTACTATGACAGAATGGGCACAATTTAAGTAAGCCAGCACCGACTGGAAGCACCACATTGACAAACTGTGTGTCAGGAAGCTGAGAAGGAAACACTGAATACCTCCCTTCTGTTTGCCAAAATTGCATGAGAACACTAACCGGAAATGTGTCTTAGCAATGCAGTTTTTACTTTTTCAACTTTGCCATTGAGAAATGCATTTTTGAAGGACACTAAAATGAATTTGTGACCACATGGATGGATCTTGAAAATATCATGCTAAGCTTAATAAGCCAGACAGATATAGTTAAAAAGTATATGTTTTCACTCATATGTGGGATATAAAACTGAAAGTAACAAATAAACAAGAAAAACAAATGAACAAAAACTCATAGACACAGACAACAGTATGATGCTTACCAGAGGGAAGGAGCATGGCAGATATTAAAGAATAAAGGGGGTCAAATATATGGTAACAGAAGATTTGACTGGGTGCTGGACACACAGTGCAATATACAGATGATGTATTACAGAACTATACACCTAAACCCATATAATCTTATCAACCAATATTGCCCAAATATATTTAATTAAAAATGAATTTAAAAATATTAAATAGATGGTGACCACCAAGCCATAGCATCCATCATAATTTATCTTCTCAGTTATCAGCACATTTACTAGGTATCATGTAGTTACATATGAGTTATTATGCAGAGTGGAGGAGGATAGAACCTGGACAGGTCGAAGAAAGTATTTCTACAAGGAGCATGGGCAGTAGTGCCAATGGGAGAATCAATGTATAAAATTAGATTTGCAAACAAAAAAAATGATGGAAGATGATTATAGCTGGTTCTCTCCCTGATAAAGAAAGTCATAAATATGTTAAAGAGGAAAACTAAAATAAACAATATGGTGTTAAATGGGAATTGGAGATGCTGGTGTCAATCTGCAGTGGTTTTATATATCTTAATACATACATGCAAGTGTTTTTTTATGTATAAATTATATATATCACATAGGCATATGTGTATGTATGTGTGCATTCATATAATTCCTGGCTCTGGTCACTGAGAAAGCCTAAGAGCAGTGACAACCCATTAACACGCAGCACGACTTTTGCCAAGGTAATGGTTTTATTTTCCCCTAAATGGAACCCAGGTTCCTTGAAATAATTACTCTTTCTGGGCCTGGGGCAAAACATCAGCAAGTGTTGTGAAGCACTACGTGTGTGTGTGTGTGTGTGTGTGTGTGCGCGCGCGCATGCTCAGAGAATGATGCAAGCACTTCAATGTCACACAAAAGCTACACGGAAGAGGCTTTCACTTTTCAAATCTGGGATAGTTCAAGTGTCAAAGTGAATATTGATAACAAGAGGTTATGAGTGATAAGTAAAATAGGCAACAGAGCAACATAAATGAGTAAATATATTAAAAGTCTTATCCAGAGTAAGAGAATCCCAGAGTTTTAAAGCACTTGATTTGATGATTGCACATGGTTATGGAGGAGGATGTCTTTATATGTAAGAAAATATACACTCAAGCATTATCGGGGAATGAGGCATCATATCAGCTACTTGTTCTCACTGATTAAGAAATAATAAACTTTTAATAAGTTTGAAATTATTTAACATTTTTAAAATATAATAATAAATCTAACTACAGAAACTAATGTTTTCTGGGGTAGATGTTGATTGCCATACAGCACTTTATTTCACACTATTTTTTGTTTCATGAGATATTCATAATTATTGATTCCCATAAAATTTTATTTTTTATCAAATAGCTATACCAAGTGTAATTTTTTTAACATCAGTGTTGTTATATAGATATATTTCTGTATTATAGGGAGTACAATACAAAAAGAATGAATGTTATGATTGTTTCCCCAAAACTCTAAATACTTGGTATCTCACTTTAAAAAGAATCACACAGTACTAGAGCTTTTATTGAAACATTCACCCTTTATCTGTCCCTATATCTTTATGAGCCACCGAGTCAGTTTTAATTCTATTTTCATTCTTACAAAGGCTGAAACATATGTTCTTCTGTGTACAGAATAGAAAAAGTCCTATTAGGAATGTTTATTTTCAAATTGCATTATTTTCTAGAATATTAAAGCATCATTATGCAAATTGCCTACTTTTAATTGGCATTTTAAAATCAGATTTATATTCTAATTTTCACAGATGGAAACTGCACCAAACACAATCATACATTGTGTGTATTTTCTAATGTCTTTTTTTCTTATTCTTATTAAACCTTATCTGTTGCTGTATATGTTGCATTATTTAAAGACTGTTTGACATATTTACTACTTGTTGAGAGCTAATTCAAGAACAAAATTGCTTTTAACATGCTGTGATAGATTTTGAAAATTTTCAAGTTCAATTATTTATAGACTAATTTTCTGTTTGCTGTCTACTGAATGGCAAAGTGAAAAGTTCACAAATCCAGCTAGATGACACTTGCCTCCTCATATTCTAGGGCACTGACATTTCTTGGTGGACTGACAATAAATCATAACTCCCCAGGCTACTTGTTAGCTTTCTGAAGTTGATATAGTTCAACTTAAAAGTTTGGTCTCTGTTGGATGAACACGAGTTCTGTTTATGAATACTATTAAGAAAAAAAATGTGCTTGGGACAGTAACAATGGTGCCTCAAAGACTAAATTTAACTGTGGTAAATTTAAACCATAATCACTAGTCCTACTGCCTATGAACATCACATTGATGTTTAAAGGCTTTAGGGACAACTGTATTTTTCACACCAGATGAACTGTATTTTCATTTCAGACAGTGTCATTACCAGACCTATAGGCAGCCATCAATCACCTTGTGATCTGTGTATCACTGTTACTAGAGTCCTACTAGGGTTAAAAAAAAATAGACACAACAAAAAACTCAACAGTTGGGAGGCTGTTGGCATTTTACTTGGAGAAAGAAGTACCATAAAGAGATTATCAACACAAATAAATAATACATTTTGACAACAAAGTATGAGAAACAGAAAATACATTCAAATGGCATAGTAAAAATTTATAACAGATTTTAGATTTAAAAACATTTATTATGCTGACTTTATTTTTAGTAATCAGGAGAGTGCATGTTGCAGATTCCTTGAAAAACTGTAATTATAAATTTTTATTGTTGTTGTTCAAGTAGAGTGGGAGGGAGAGAGAGGAAGAGAGAGAGAGAGAAACATCGATGTGAAAGGTACACATTGAGTGGTTGTCAACCACATGACCCAACCAGGGCCAGGGACAAACTGCAACTGAGGTATATGCCCTTAGTGGGAACGAACCCAGGTCTCTCTGGACCACAGACCAACGCTCTAACTGCTGAGCCAAACCAGCCAGGGCTAATTATAAAATGTTTTTAGGACATGTAATAAAATATCTGATGCTATATAGAAAAAATTGATTCAATATTTCAGAATATACATGCATACATAGAAAGTGTTTTTGTCATATAACCTTAAAAATTATTAAACTCAAAATACATAGAATACTTGAATATAAGTCACAAAAACATAAAAATCCTAGAAGAAAACATAGGCAGTAAAGTCTCATACATCTCTTGCAGCAATATCTTTGCCGATATATCTCCTCGGGCAAGGGAAACAGAAAAAAAATAAACAATTAGAACTACATCAGATTAAAAAGCTTCTGCACAGCAAAATAACACATTAACAAAATAAGAAGGGACCCACTATATGGGAAAATATATTTGCCAGTGATACACTTGATAAGGGGTAAATTTCCAAAATATATAAATAATTTATATAATTTGACACCAGGACAACACATAATCTAATTAAAATGTGCAGAAGGCCTGGCTGGCATGGCTCAGTGGATTGAGTGCTGTACAGTGGATTGAGAGGTCCCAGTTCGATTCCAGATCAGGGCACATGCCAAGGTTTGGGGCTTGATCCCCAGTAGGGGGCATGCAGGAGGCGGCCTGTCATTGCCTCTATCTCTCTCTCCCTTCCTCTCTCTAAAACATCTATAAAACATATATATATTTTTTTAAGTGGGTAAAGAACCCGGATAAACATTTCTCCTAAGGGGACATAAGATGACCAGTAGACATGTAGAAAATGCTCAGTGTTACTAAACATCAGAGAAATGCCGATTAAAACCACAGTGAGGTATCACCTCACACCTGCCAGAATGGTCACCATCAATAAATCAGCAAGTGCTGGCGAGGACATGGAGGAAAGGGACTCCTACTGCATTGTTGGTGAGAATGCAGACTAGTGCAGCCATTGTCAAAAACAGTACGGTTTCCTCAAAAAATTAAAAACGGAACTGCCTTTTGACCCAGCGATCCCACTCTGGAAATATATTTTAATAATCCTGACACACCAAACAGAAAGAATGTATGCACTTCCATGTTCATAGACACATTATTTACAATATCCAAGACATGGAAACAGCCTAAATACCCATCAATAGATGAGTAAATTAAAAAGCTGTGGGACATTTACACAATAAAATTCTATGTGGTCATAAAAAAGAAGGAAATCTCATATTTTGCAACAGCATGAATGGACCTAGAGACTGCTTTGCTAAGCCAAATGAGCCAGTCAAAGAAAGACAAATACTGTATCATCTCATTTATATATGGAATCTGATGAACAAAATAAACTGATGAACAAAATAGAACCAGAGGCATGGGAACAGAACAACAGCTGTCAGAGGGCAGAGGAAGACTGGATGAAAGAAGGTGAGGGGATTAGCCAAGGAACATATATGCATAACCCACAGAAACAAGCAACAGTGTGGTAATGGCCAGAGGGGAGCAGGGCAAGGGGGGTAGGGGATGAGGACATCTGTAATAGTGTAAACAATAAAAATAAAGTAAAACAAAAAAGAATGTCATTTCTCTGGAAAATTGTTTTATGATAACCCACCCAAAAAACGTCATTCATGCCTCTTCAGTGATTATACCGAAAGTTAAGATTAATAGCAATAATAGAAGCATATAACTTTTTAGTTCTTTCGTATTCACTCATAAATTTTTGAGTGGATTAAGTGGGCAAAGTATATTATTTTCGTATTTTTTACTGTGTTCAAGTAATCATTGCAAATTTTCCAAATACTCAAATAGTTAACTATTTGTAGAGTAATTTTATCTAGCTGCTATTATCCTAAATTTCTTAATCCAAAATTACATCTGAAATAATGTATTTCCATGAATTTACAACATACTGGATAAGAGTCTGGAAATCTTTTCCAATAACGCATAATCTGAATATGTAAAACATAGGTAATTAACATAAAGGAAACTTAATATTCTTAGTTTAAGCTTTTAGAGTCTAAATCAGGTAATAATTTGTAGATTATCTGTAAAGAACTTGTAGCTTGTGGATTCATTTCTGGCTTTTTTTGCCATTAACCCAGTGTTTTAGGCTTGTTTACTAGTCGGTTTCCCAAATTCGCCAGTCTACATGATATATCTATTGCTTTGCAAGTGCCATTTCTTCTCTGAAAGGCTTTTTATCTCCTGCTCTATTTAGTTAGATTTACTTATCCTTCAAATCTCAGCTCAAATGACATCTTTCTGTGGAAACTTTCTACATAGTTGTATTCAGTCCCCAAACCTGATGGAAATATTCATTTATTCTTCTGAGTTTTGGGAGCTCTTTGTTTCTATATTGGCACTTACCACAACCATCTATGGATATCCTTTTTGTTCTTATCATCATTATCATATAATCATCATAACTCTCGTTATATAACTCCAAACATTAAGTACCATGTGTTCAGTTAAGAGCTTGATGAAAATATATAGTCCTCACATAAAGATATATATTAAAATGTTTTTTCTTTATTAATTTTAAGAGAGAGAAAGAGAAAGGGAGAGAGAGACAGAGACATTGAGAGAACATCGATTACCTGCCTCCTGCATGCCTCCCACTGGGGATTTGGCCCACAACCTGGGCATGTGCCCTGAATGGGGATCAAACCAGCAACTTCTTGGTGCATGGGTCAATGCTCAACCACTGAACCACACCAGCTGGGCTAAGATTTTTTTTTTTTAACTTTTGTATTTTCATTTAGATCTCTGGTACATTTTGAATTAATTTTTGTGAAAAGTGTAAGGGATATATTCACTTGCAGTAGTTTTAGTTCTATTGGTAATCCTATTGGTATTTTATTTAACAATTAAACAATATAAACTAACAACAATAAGACAATTAGCATTCAGAGTGTCATGCACAGACATTAAATAACAAGGTTGGGACCTGTGCACAAATCTATCTGGTTTCAAAATCACTGGGACTATTTATTGTGCTATATAGTGGCTTCAGTGATCAGTCATATTTTTACAGCACTATGCTGCCTAGTCCTTGACACATAGCAGGTCCTAAATAAATCTCTGATAAAGGAATAATTAATGAACAAAAAAGATGAAATTGATATGACATAATCAATTACTAGAACAATCAAATATGATATTATTTATTATTGGTTATATTCATTTTTTTATGTAGGCCCACATTTTTTTCAGTGAATGCTTTTATTTAATAATATATACATAATTTATTACCCATAAATTTAGAAGAATTAAAATGTATATAAGAATAGGTTAGGAAACAGTCATAAAGATGATAGATTATGATCCATGGTGAGTTTGGAATTTGAGAAATTTTATGTGTTTTAACAAACACTAAGTTTGAACTACTAGTGTCATTTAGGAAGAAAGAAAAAATAAAATGAAGTGTTTTAATTAAATTTAACCTTCAAAAGGAAGATATTTAGAAGGCAAAAATAATCAATTTTTATAAACTTTCAATTATGTTCTCATAAAGATATTTTTACTCAAACTATATCAATTACATTTTTTAGCTGGCTTAACATTTAGCTCATTCATTATCAGATTTACAATTGTAAAAAAAATTGCTGGCTAATAGCTATAAAAAGAGACAATTCTTGGCATAAAATTGAATGCACGCTTTCCATGGAAAGTTACTGAAATAGGTAGATACTCTTTTCAGCTAATTAATTTCTGGAAGCTACATCCTCATTTATCATCTGACAGGCTCACAATAACAATACATGCCCTTATGATCACAAGACTCAGTATTATATCTTTAAAAAATGCCTTTTCACAGAAAATGTTCTGGCAATAACAATTTGTGCCGAGTCAAGCAGTGTAACTGTTTACGGGTTAGAGAAGCATGCTTGAGTTTTTTAAACTTTTGTAGTTTCTGCATTGTATTTACATGTTTTATGATACTTAACATTCTTAAAATACAAAAGTCTGTTTATTAGCATAGTTAAACTAAAAAGAAAGATATCAAAATGTTAGTTTTTTTCTTTCTACTTCTTTATAATTAATCCAAAGTAATACAGGAGAATATATCTTTTTTTAAAAAATAGTACATTTCTCATATTTCCTTCTAAAAAATAATAATGACATTTTCTTTCTTTCCTATAGTCATGGTTTACCCACCAATTAAGAGCCAACATTCTAATTGACGGCCAACACAACACCCTTACCCTAAGTATATATACCTCAAAATGACCTGGCACATTAATTTTACCAATCTAAATACTTTTTATTGCCCTGGCCGGTTTGGCTCAGCGGTTAGAGCGTCGGCCTGCGGTCCTGAGAGACCCGGGTTCGGTTCCCGCTAAGGGCATGTACCTCGGTTGCAGTTTGTCCCCGGCTCTGGTCAGTCGTGCGGGTGGCAGCCACTTGATGTGTTCCTCTCACGTCGATGTTTCTCTCTCTCTCTCTGTTCCTCTCTCTCCCTCCCACTCTACCTGAACAAAAAATGGAAAAATGTCCTCGGGTGAGGATAAAAAAAAATAATAATAAAAATAAATAAATTTTACCAATCTAAATACTTTTTATTGAATTCGGTTTTATCACTTTGGGAATACAAATCTTCTCTAGATTTCTCAATGTTCTTTCACATCTTGGCCTCCAGAGATACAAAAATGGGTTTGCTATGAGATGGAGAATATTTGCTTTTAGTTTTCCCAGAAACATTTGCTCCTCTCATGGCATGAGTGCTAGACTTTTAGCCATTTGTTTTTTAATTGTTTGTTCCCATTTAAAATATATAAGCCTTCCCTTACCTCCTTTAAATAGTTAGGTTCAGCAGGAGGGTCCCAGATGAATGGAAAAGGCAACTGAATACACAAGAATCTTTCTCAGGAATTAAAAGAATTATTTTTCTATGTGTTTATATTTCAAAATAATAATTCTCATTTAAAATTTGAAAACCCTTGTCTTATCTTCCCCCTGGATATACTTTTTTACGTTCCAAATAATAAGAACTGCAAATCCTTCCCTCTTTCTTTCAGAGGATAACTGTTTTTTATGATAAAACAGTGGGTTCTCTTTCTCCCTCAGGAGGAGTGAGGGAATAACTATCCTTCTATATAAATTGCTAGTTTCATATTGCTAGGGTTCCTTACTTATACTACTGAGACAGGAAGGTTTATTATTTTTATTTTTTTGTGTGTGTGTGTATTTTTTATCCACACCCGAGGACATTTTCCTATTTTTTTTATTCAGATAGAGTGGGAGGGAGGGAGGGGGAGAGAGAAAGAGAGAGAGAGAGAGAGAGACATCGACGTGAAAGGGACACATCAAGTGGTTGCCACCTTCACAACCCAACCAGGCCCAGGGACAAACTGCAACAGGGGTACATGCCCTTAGCAGGAACCAAACCTGGGTCTCTCTGGACTGCAGGCCGACGTTCTAACCACTTAGCGAAACCAACCAGGGCCTGAGACAGGAAGGTTTAGAAAGACCTCTGGCTTGGCCAGTGTGGCTCAGTGGTTGAGCATTGACCATGCACCAAGAGTTTGCCAGTTTGATTCCTGATCAGGACACATGCCCAGGTTGTGGGCCCAGTCCCCAGTGGGGAGCAAGCAGGAGGTGGCCAATTGATGTTCTCTCTCATCGATGTTTCTATCTCTCTCTCCCTCTCACTTTTTCTCTCTATAAAATCAATAAAAAAAGAGAAAAAGAAAGACCTCTGGTATTCATCAGATCACCCTGGGCAAATCAAAAGGGATGTAGCTATTCCTGTAAGTATTAAGTAATCTTTCACAGCCCTACGAGTATATTGACTACTTTCAGGAAAATATGAGTATATGTAGGTATTAAAATCTTATTTTAGGGCATCGCCTCTGAGAATCTTGTGCCCTGCTACCTGGAAGCATAAAGAAAGAACCGTCACCTTCCATAAACATCTGGATTCTTATATGTTTCTTCCCAGTGATTTGCATATAAACACCAAGAAATATTTTGTATACTTTTGCAAATCATCACAGAATGTTGACTAATAACACACAAATATCTTAAAGTGAGTGGATTATCAATATCTAAATTGTCTGGTTGTTAGTCTTAAAAACATAAACTGCATAATAATTAATCTTAAAAAGATGAGTGGTGAGAAACACTGCTAGAAAAAGCTCTGCTTAAGTAAAAAAAATAATAATAATAATAAATAGGTAGTTCCAGCAATGAAATAATAGTGTGGAAGAGAACACGACAAATATTCAGCTTTTAAATTCTTCTACACATCATCTCATAGATCACAATTTTTGACCATAATATAAATACTGCAGAATTTAATCTTTCTGGTATTTTCCTTTAGTGTTTCTAATAAATTTGCTAGATTGTGAGTTTCTTCAATCTCTAATTATTATTTAGTTATTCCAAAACATCTATTGAGCCCCTAAGTCTTTGGGAGAATTTGTCTAATTAAAGCATTCCTTTCTAGAAATATCAGTAGAAATACAATAAAACTGAGGTCACAATTCAGTCATGAAGCTAAAGATGTCACATTGATCATGAAACAGAATGGGTATCTCTCTGTGCAATACACTGGATGACTTACATCTGATGTCATGAAATAAAGTACTGCATGCCTTCAGTCAAACTTATTAATGTCATTCTAGCCTTGAGAATTAATATATATGATTGCCAAATTATAAAGACTTGGATTTTCTTGCCTGGTTCAGAGAGCACTATTATGACAGTCGTCGTTTTCTCGGGGAGAAAAATGCAGCGCCACATGTCTTTTAAATAACACCCACAACAGTAGACCTCTACAATTATCTCTCTTCCAGAGAAATCAGTCACATCCGCTTCCCACTTATATGTTAGATTTTTCAAGAAAGAACTCCACATGGGTAAAGATGACATGACTATCACCCCATAGATGAGGATACTATAGCCTCATAGGAAACTTTTTATGGTGAGATATATTTCAAAAGTTTATTTTGCGAAGTCTGGCTCCTGATCAAGTCGATGTGTGATTTTTCAGGTCTGCCCTTAGGAACTTGCAAAGGGATTGCCTGGCAGGTTTCACAGGGAACAGCTGCCCTCTTCACACCAGACTTGGAGCACAGTTCAGTCATTTCAGTCTCGAAAGGGAGTTGCAGCAAAGCACTCAACCCTGCCTGCAGTTCTGGCTGTCCTGCACAGCTGCATTCTTCACCTAGGTGTCTTTAGTTCTAAGTCTCTTTACCTGATGCCTTCAGAAAAGTTCCTCTCCTGAGGCCTTGACCAAGGCTTCCTCATGTGGGGAGAAGGGGAAATCAGAAGAAACATTTTCCGACTCCTCTGAGTCAGTGCTCAGGTTAAATGGAAACAGCAAATCCATTATAAAAAATTAGATTCTAAAGCCCTACAAATTGATGTACATTATTTGAGAATCTTAACCTGTGTGGTGAGTCTACCTGCAGAGAACGTGGATGATATATCAGAAAAATGTGATGTTTTAATTTATAAACTAACATGTAGTTTGCATAGAAAAATTACAAAATATAGAACACTATAATGGGGGCAATTGAAATCACTTATATACATCTGATAAATTCCATCTGATAGCGTCATCATTAGTTAATATGAATGCTAGGAAGAGAGCAACAGGAGGCCAGACATTCTAAGCACAGTCATCTGGGCAGCTTCAAACTCCCCAGGGAACCACCCATTCATTTGCTGTAGATCACTGGGGGAAGGAATCCAACAAAGGGGAGATGAAGGTATGCACAGTAAAGTTGGAGTGACGCAAGGGAGGTGCATGGCAATTAGCCTAGCCCAGAAAACAATGGATTGGCTAGGGGGTGAACCCCATCAGACATGCACAAAATTTTGGAGAGTTAATTGGTTAGTTTAAGAAGCTCCAGGTTAAAATCTCCAAATAAAGAGCCCCCTTTCTCTTGTTGCTCTTGCTCTCTCTTGTTTTGTGCTCCAAACTCACCCATGTACTTGCCACATATACTCTCCCCATAGCCACATGGCCTTAAATAGTCGCACGGCCCATGGTTGTGCAAACTCCACTGTGTAATGGACTGCACCTGGTAGCACAAGCTAAGCTAGCCAGGTGCTGGACTGGACTGGACTTTAATATGGAGCAGAAACTACGAGCAGTGGCCTTCATTCTGGCCCTGCTGAAGACCAGATTGGACTTTTGACATGGCGAAACAGAGATGGGACTTTGGAGTGATACCCCCTTCATTTTAAATAATCAATGAAGCTTTCCATGAAAACTTATCCTCCTATGGGGGCCTCAGAAAATTACTTTCCTTGTGGCACCTCAAAAACTCCACTTTTATCAATAATACGTCAATTTGTTATATATGCATGTTTATTGTATACATGAATACATAATATTTTATACTATATATATTTTGGATTAGAATAATAGAGTTTTGTACTACCATGTTATTTATTTAATTCTTTATCAAACATCTATTCAATGCTTTCAGTGCATCCATTTTCTACAAGTCATCAAAAATTATTTAGAACCATAATTTTTTTTTTAAATTTATTTTTTTATTCTCACCCGAGGACATTTTTCCATTTTTTGATCAGCTAGAATGGGAGGGGGAGAGAGGAAGAGAGAGAGAGAGAAATATCGACGTGAAAGGAACACATCGAGTGGCTGCCACCAGCACGACCCAACCAGGGTTGGGGAGAAACTGCAACCGAGGTACATGCCTTTAGCGGGAACCGAATCCAGGGCTCTCTGGACCACAGGCCGATGCTCTAACCACTGGGCAAAACCAGCCAGGGCTAGAACCATAATTTTTAAACTGCAATAATATCTCAGCAGATAAATTTATCATAATATATTTATTCCCTTATTTAGAAATAAAGTTGATTTGACTTTTTTCATATTATAAAAATATTAAATATTTATATCTGATACTATGTATCTGATTATTTAAAGAGAAATAATTTCTATCAATAATAGAAAATAATATAATAAATATTTTTAACTCCTTGAAACAAAATTGCAAAACGACTTTCTAAGAAGTTACAACAATTCAGAGATCTCAAGGTATCATGGAAAGAATTTTTTTAAAAAATTTCTAGAATATTTTTTATCTTGGCCAAATACATGTGTGTAAATATTTATTTCATTCTTAATAGTTATTCCTTTTATTATAATTAAATAATTTTATTGAAATGTTTATGTGAAATGTACTTGTATGATATAACTCACATAATATTAACAGAACTCTTAGATTTATGACATCTATTTTCATGCCTTTTTTGTTTTTCACTTCTTTTTAATATTTGTCAAGTCTACATTTTTATTCTATATTTTTTTGCTTGAGACACCAGGAAATTACATCTAATTGTATGCTAACATGTCCCCCAGATTATGAAATGATTCAGCAGTAAATATACAAAACTGAATTAATTTTCTTTACTATAAATTTGAGCAAAATTCTAAATTATATATCTTGAAGACTGTCAAATATCCTCCTACCCCTGAGAAAAATCTGAGTTATGCCCTTAACATCTCCCTCTCCTTTATACTTTCTATCAGTTGATCAACCAATCTTGTTAATTCTATTAAAAATTCTCTCTCTATCATTTATCTTTTTCTCCCCATTTACAATTTTCTGCTTGGTAACTCTGCCTAGCAGAGTATATGCAAAAATTATAACAGATTCTTGATGAAAATCTGTTAATTTTATTAATAATTAATATGCCTCTGTATCTGGTCCCCCTTACAACAAAAAAAAATTATCACACCAATCCTTTAGGTACATAAGCATTAATTCTTTTCTAAAGACATGTAAATGCAATTCAATTTTTAGCAACACTTATGTAGTCCATTACTATTTTGGCACTGTTTACTCTCCAGCCTTATTCCTATACACTCTGCCTCATCCACAGTGTCATTGTTAGTCTGATAGTTTGCCATTTTTCTCAAACCTGCCTTCACATTGCTACTATGACTGGCTGCAGAATGGGTCTAAACTGAATACTTGTACCATCAGTAGAGCCGTGTATATATTGAGGGACATCTATCTTCCCCAAAGTGAAGTGGGATCTATCTTCTCCAAAAGGAGTAGGTGTCTGTGGGATTGCATTTTTAAAATATATCCTTTAAAAACTGGAGCATTTCTAAAGTGACTAAGACAAGCTAAAAAATGTATAATAAATATTTATTTAGGAGCAGTATGAAAAAAATATATTGTGACATGTCAAAATAAGGGAACAACCCCAGTCTGTTTGATGTTCATTGCCTTTGTGAAACAAAAACACAGTTATTGCAGAGACCCTTACCCTCACCTCTAGCCCTTCCTGTATTATGCCCTTGACTTAACACTCTCTTCCCCATCTCTTTTCATATAAATATATGTGAAATACAACTTCACTCTGAGTTCACTCAGTTCCCCTGTAGAGGTAGTCATTGTGGCAGGTTACCACATCTGTAATTAAGTACTCCCTTTTTAAATATTAACTACTTTTTAAAGTAATAAGCACTGTTGAAACCAAAGCATATTAACTGTACAATTAAGAAACAACCCTGGAGAAACTGGGGGAACGCACAGTGTCAGGGATCCACACAAGAGGAAACCAACTGATCATTTAGGTTGATAACTCCATTGCAACCTGAACATTTACATTTTAGCATTTCACCAGCACTCATTAAGTATTGATTAAATACCTATTAAACAGGTCATATTTGCAGTCACTACTATATGGTCTAGGAATAAAAATTTGATAAGACATAACATACACCTTCAAGGACTAATTTCATAGTGAGAAAGACTAGTAAATACATTAGGAACCACAAGATAATTTGAAGATGATAAAACACTGAGGGAATACGAGTCCTGTGATTCATAAAAAACACTTTATGAAAAAAATGATATTTAACTTGAATTTTGAAAATCAGAAAAACTGAGTGTTGGATGAAGAGGAGAAGGAGAAAGAACCATCCAAGAGGAATTAAAATGAGTGGAAACACTGAGCTACGAGGATGACTGGCCATCTGAAGTGCACCATTGTGTGCCATACATAGATTGCATCTGAGAAAGTTATAGAAAGCCATTAACAGGCTATATGAGATGAGATGAGCTAATTGCAGAAACCCATGTGTTTGAAGGAAGACACAGGTGATTAGGTATTTTAGTGAATGGACAAACTAAAACCAAGTATTCATATATTTGGAAACATATATTTTAGGAAACAAAACATTTATATTAGGAAACAAATTACTGGTGAGAAAAATAAAATAAGGTAGTGGCAAGGAAATGGAAAACACATTTATAGAGGATTTTGCTAGTTCACATTAACAGGTTCTGTGTTCAGAGACGCTATTTAGTAATTCTGTCTCAAGCTCAGAATTTGATTTGGCTGGGTACAAATGAGCAGTTTTCCTTATAAATTGATAAAGATTATTTACTTACTCTAAACATGATTTCTTGGTAAAAAAAAAAACAACTTTTCTTTCAAAAATACAGTCAAATTTCTGATGAGGATGTGGAAAAAGAGTAATCCTTGTGCAGTGCTCATGGGAAGGCAGAATGGTGCAGCCACTGTGGAAAACAGTATGAAGTTTCCTTAAAAAATTAAAAATGGTACTGCCTTGCCCTGGCTGTTGTACTACAGTTGGTTGGAGAGTTGTCCCATACACTAAAAGGTGGTAGGTTAAAAATGTGGTATGTTCCCAGTCAGGGAACATACCCAGCTTGCAGGTTGAATTTCTGGTCAGGGTATGCCTGGGAGGCGACCAATCGTTTCTCTTTCACATTGATGCCATTCTCTCTCTCTCTCTCTCCTCTCTTTTCTCTCTCTCTCCTCTCTCTTCTCTCTCTCTCACTCTCTCTCTCTCTCTCTCTCTCTCTCTCTTTCTCTCTCTCTGTCTCTCTCTCTCTCTCTCTCTCTCTCTCCCCCCCCCCTTCCTCTGCGTCTCTTTTTCTCTTTCTAAAATCAAAAAAAGGAAAAAAACAAATGGAATTGCCTTTTGACCTAGTGATCCCACTTCTGGGAATATATCCTAAGTATTCTGAAACACGAGTTATAAAGAATACATGTACCCCTATGTTCATAGCAATATTATTAACAATAGCCAAGATATGGAAACAGCCTAAGTGCCCATTAGTAGATGTGTGGATAAAAAGGCTGTGGTACATTTACACAATAGAATACTATGCAACTATAAAAAAGAAAGAAATCTTATGGACCTGGACATTAGTATGCTAAGCAAAAGAGGCCAGACAGAGAAACACAAATACCATATGATCTCACTGATATGTGGAATCTAATGAACAAAATAAAACTGACATACAAAATAGAATCAGAGTCATGGATACATGGAACAGACTGACTGAAGTCAGAGGGGAGAGGGATGTTGGAGAACTGAATGAAAGAAGGTGAAGGAATTAGCCAAAGAACATATATGCATGGCCCATGACACAGACAGCAGTGTGGTGATGGCCAGAGGGAGGGGGGCAGGGGCTCCATGGGGGTGGTTTAAGGTGGAGAGGAATGGGGGACATCTGTAATGGTGTACAAATAAATTTATAAAAGAGAATAGAGTCAAATTAACCTTTATGGATGACAGAAATAGCCTTCTTTCCATCTCACTTTCCTAAAATTTGAATTAGGAGATTTATGGAGTTAAACAATGTTTAGTCCTTCAAAGAAGAAGGCAGAGGTTAACTGCACTGGAATAGTTAATGGCTAATATGAAAACCATTTTTTCTGAGATGTTAAAAAAAAGTTATATTAAAAAGAAGACACAAAACATCTATTCTTGTGGCTTGACATTCATACCAGATTCCCTATTTCCCAAAGTGAACGTCAGCACACTTAGAACAAATTCCAAATGATCAATACTTCTAGTCTCACATTCTATTTGTAATAGATATTAAAGGGTTGTGAAAGCTACTGTTTGCTTCTGTGAGTCATTGCCTTTTTTCACTCTCCTTATCAAATGCACTGTGCCTTTGTTAGTAATGGTGTTTAATATTGTCTGCTTTATTACTTTTAACAATTTTATATAAAAATATAGATTATTTATAGATGCATTATGCTCTGTAGCAGCAAACTGCATATTCCCCTTTCTCCCTCTCCTTCCTCCTCTCTCCCTACCCCCCCTTCTTCTCTCTCCCCTTCGTCTTTACTGCAATGGTCATCTAATAGCTTTGCATCATCCCTTGATTCTCCATCAGAAGCATGCCTTTGTTTTAATGTGGGAAATGATACTTCATTTGTAAGCTGAAAAAAATAACTCAACTCTATTATATTATAAGCAGAACAATGATACTTCAAATATGGCTATGTCTTAATCCCCATAACTTATGATAATGTAAGGTTAAATGCTATACTTGGAGTCCCACAGACCATCCTCTGGACCCATGATTTGCTAGTACAACTCACAGAACTTTGACACTGTTATACTCAGAGTCACAGTATATTACAGTGAATAAATACAGACTAAATCAGCAAAGGGAAAGCTACATGGGGCAAAATAACACACCTACCTACACCTTGGTTTCTGGGGGTGTTATTGAGGGTCACTCATATAGGCATGCTGACCCGATCACTTCAGAATCCAGACTCCCAGAGTAAAATCAGGTTGGCACCATAAAACACACTGTTAAGCTTTAGAATCAGTTTGCCAAATAACTTGCTAGAATTATTATTGGATGTGCCTTACATTATCAATCAAGTTGGACAGAACTGATATCTTGACAATATTCAGTTTTTCTATGCATGAACATAGTGTATCTACTTCTTTAATACTTCTTTGACTTTGTGCATTAGAGTTTTATGGTTTATCTTATGTAGATCTTGTATATATTTTGTTAGATTTATACCTAAGCATTTTATGTTTTGGGGACTAAGGTATATAGCTAACACAATAATGAAGAGTGATATTATTGTAGGTAAGCTATATCTTAATATTTGAACACATAAAGTGATGTAGCAAAGAAAACATAAAGTGATTTTAAAAATTAACATAAACTGCCTGATTAAACTAATATAGTGTGTCCCAAGGAGCTGGCCCAAGGTCCCTCCTAAAAATGGTATTTTCTTGCCAACGCACAGGGTGTGCACAGCTCAAGCTGAGATGACCTTTTCCTGCACATGTGATAATAGGGAATTAAGGTACTATGTGTTCAGATTTTAAAATACAAATTTTGGAGGACACACTTCAACCCATAACACATAGAAATATAGAAGAGTACTACCAGATATCCACATGCATACAGTGAAAACTTACCCCTCATCTTCCATCCAAATATAACCACTCTTCACTCTTTTCATTTTTGTTGTGCTGATATATAATCATTATATTAACTCGAGATATGTTTTTCTGTATATACAGTTTATGTCCTGTTAAAATATGCAGTACTGTGCTATTTAAAAAAAAACAAAACAAAACAAAAAAAAAAACCTCCTATAAAGAGACTTTAATGGCTCCATAGGCACATATGCCTAGCCAATTGCCTAGTGCTGGATGTTTCTGCTATTTCCATTTAAATTATTCTCTTCATATACTTTTGTAAGTATCTCTGATAATTTTCTTAGAAAAACAAGTCCACCAAGTGCAACTGCCTGATATGAACATTTAATCAGTACTATATCACACTTATTAAGCCTATATTATGAGGCCGGTATTAATCTGAGGACTTGACACAAACTAACATCTTTAACCTCAAAGATCTCTATGACACATGTTGTATTAATACTATTGCCATTCCCCAGATAATGAAACTGACGCAAACAGAAATTCAATAATTTGTCCAAGATCATGGGGGCAAGCACATGATACAGCTGAAATTGCTTTGAATCAAAACCACCTACTTCTAACATGTGGGATTTTAACCACTTTATTGATTACCACATTGCCAGGTTACAATCCATAAGATATACTGAATTACTTCTTCCCTATCAACAAAGTCGTCATGACCATGTTCCCAGGCATCCTTGCTGCAGTTATCAACTACATTGTCTCAAAATTGGCAATTTCAAGGTCAAAAATCATACCCAAAAAATTGACTTAGTTTGCATTTCTTTTTATATTTTATTATTTTATTTATTTATTTATTTTTGTGAGAGATGATTCTCCTTTTTCCCCCTTGTCACCCTCCTCCCCCTTCCTCCCAGCCCCGTCCCCACCTTTGTTGTCCATGTCCATTGGTTATGTATTCATGCATATAAGTTCTGTGGTTTATTTCTTCCTCCCCCCACCCCTCTTCTGAGGGTCGTCAGTCTGTACCCTACTTCCACGTCTCTGGGACTATGCTGTTCCTCAGACTGTTATGTTCATTGTATTCCACAAATAAGTGAGATCATATGATATTTGTCTTTCTCTGCCTGGTTTGTATCACTTAGGATAATACTTTCCAGGTCTTTCCATGTCTTCTTAAAGGATAAGAGATCTTTTTTATAGCTGCATAGTACTCCACTGTGTATATGTATCACCGCTTTTTGATCTATTAGTTTACTGATGGACACTTGGGCTGTTTCCAGATGTTTGCTATTGTAAATAGTGCTGCTACAAACATGGGAGTACATATATTCTTTCTGACTGGAGCTTCAGGTTTCTTAGGGTATATTCCTAGAAGTGCAATCACTGCGTCAAATGGAAGTTCAATTTTTAATTTTTTGAGGTAACAACACATTGCTTCCCAGAGTGGCTGCACAGGTCTGCATTCCCACCAGCAGTGCACTAGAGTCCCATTTTCTTCACACCCTCGCCAACGCTTGCTGTTTGATGATTTGTTGATGGCGGCCATTCTGACAGATGCGAGGTGATACCTCACTGTTGTTTTAATTTGCATCTCTCTGATGATTAGTGGTGCTGAGCATTTCTTGACATGACTCTTGGCCATTTGTATATCCTATTTGGAGAGGTGTCTATTTAGGTCCTCTGCCCATTTTTTAATTGGGTTCTTTGTCGCCCATACAGTGGGTTGCCTTTCCATTTTGATGATTGTATCTTTTGCTGTGCAGAAGCTTTTGAGTTTGATGTAGTCCCATGTGTTCATTTTCTCCTTCGTTTCTGTTGCCTTAGGTGATGTATCAGTGAAAATTCTGCTGCGTATGATGTCTGGAATTTTGTTGTCTACATTTTCTTCTAGGATTTTTAAGAATTCACGAGTCACATTTAAGTCTTTTATCCATTTTGAGTTTATTATTGTGTATGGTGTAAGTTGATGGTCTAGTTTCATTTTTTTGCATGTAGCTGTCCAATTTTCCCAACACCATTTATTAAAGGGTCTTTACTACCTTGTATGTTCTTGCCTCCTTTGTCAAATATTAATTGAGCATAATGTTTTAGGTCCATTTCTGGGTTCTCTGTTCTATTCCATTGATCTATGTGCCTGTTCTTGTGCCCGTGTCAGTCTGTTTTGATTACAGTAGCTTTGTAGTATAACCTGATATCCAGTATTGTGATCCTGCCTACTTTGTCCTTCTTTTTCAAGATTACTGTGGCTATTTGGGGTCTTTTTTGGTTCCATATGAACTTTTAAAGTATTTATTCTAGTTCTGTGAAATCTGTCATTGGCAATTTGATGGGGATTGCATTGAATCTATAGATTGCTTTGGGTAGTATGGAAATTTTAATGTTAATTCTTCCAATTCATGGACAAGTTCTGTGCTTCCACTTTTCTATATCTTCCTCTATTTCTTTTTTGAATGTCCTCTAGTTTTCTGCAAATAGGTCCTTTATTTTTTTGGTTTATTTTACTCCTAGGTATTATTAATTTTTTTTGCTGCAATGATAAATGAGATTTTTTTTTAGTTTCTCTTCCTGTGAGTTTATTATTGGTGTACAAGAATGCTGTCAATTTATTGACGTTAATTTTGTATCTTGTTACTTTGCCAAATTTACTTATTAAGTCTAGTAGATTATTGATGGATTCTTTAGGGTTTTTTTTATGTATAACATCATGTCATCTGTGAATAATGACAGTTTCACTTCCTCCTTTTTAATTAGGATCCCTTCTATTTTTTCTTCATGTCTGATTGCTGTGGCTAAGACTTCCAGTACTATGTTAAAGAAGAGTAGCAATAGTGGGCATCCTTGCCTTGTTCCTGTTCTTAAGGGAAATGCTTTTAATTTTTGCCCATTGAGTATGATGTTGGCTGTAGGTCTTTCATATATGGCCTTTATTATGTCAAGATATGATCCCTCTATTCCCACATTGCTGATTGTTTTTATCAGAAATGGATGCTGGATTTGGTCAAAGGCTTTTTCGGCATCTATTGATATGATCATGTGGTTTTTATTCTTCATTTTATTTATGTGGTGTATCACGTTTATTGATTCACGAATATTGTACCAGCCTTGCATCCCTGGGATGAATCCCACTTGGTCATGGTGGATAATTTTTTTGGTGTATTGCTGGATCCGATTTGCTAGTATTTTGTTCAGGAGTTTGGAGTCTATGTTCTTCAGGGATATTGGCCTGTAGTTTTCTTTCTTTGTAGTGTCTTTTTCTGGTTTTTGGATTAGAATTATACTGGTTTCATAAAACGAGTTTGGAAGTCTTCCTTCTTCTTGAATTTTTTGAAATATTTTGAGGAGAATGGGTGTTAGTTCTTCTTTGAATGTTCAGTAAAACTCCCCTGTGAAGTCGTCAGGGCCTGGGCTTTTGTTTGCTGGGAGATTCTTGATTACATCTTCAATTTCCTTCGTTATTATTGGTCTGTTCAAGTTTCTATCTCTTCCCGGATCAGATTTGGGAGACTATGAGTTTCTAGAAATTTATCCATTTCGCTTAGATTGTCCAATTTGTTGCCATATAATTGTTCATAGTATATAACGGTCCTTTGTATTTCTGTGGTGTCAGTTATTACTTCTTCTCTTTCATTTCTGATTTAATGTATTTGGGTTCTCTCTCTTTGTTTCTTGGTGAGTCTAGCTAAGGGTCAATCAATTTTGTGTATCTTTTCAAAAAACAAGCTTTTTGTTTCATTGAACCTTTGAATTGTTTTTTTGACCTCCATGTTATTTATTTCTGGTCTGATCTTTACAATTTCCTTCCTTTTACTTGCTCTTGGGTTTTCTTTTTGTTTGCTTTCTAGTTCTTTAAGTTGTGGTATTAGTTTGTCAATAAGAAATTTTTCTTGTTTCTTGAGGTGGGCCTGTAATGCTATGAACTTTTCTCTCAGAACTGCTTTCACAGCATCCCATAGATTTTGTATTGTTGTGTGTTCATTTTCATTGGTTTCCAGGAATGTTTTTATTTCTTCTTTGATTTCCATGGTAACCAATTCATTGTTCAATAACATGCTGTTTAATCTCCATGTTTTCAAATGTCTTTGTATGTTCTAGTTGTAATTGATTTCTAGTTTCATGCCATTGTGATCTGAGATGATGCTTGATATGATTATAATCTTCCTAAACTTGTAGAGACTTAGTTTGTGTCCTAACATGTGGTCTATCTTTGAGAATGTCCCATGTGCACTTGAGAAGAATGTGAATTCTGTACTTCTGTGGTGTAATTCTTTATAGATATCTATTAAATCCATTTGGTCTAGTGCTGCATTTAGAGCCTCTGTTTCCTTACTAATTTTTTGTCTAGAGGCTCTATCCAGTGATGTCAGCTTGGTGTTGAAGTCCCCTGCTATGATTGTATTGCTATCGATTTCTCCTTTGAAGTCCTCCAGAAGATTTTTAATATAATTTGGTGCTCCTATATTGGGTGCATATATGTTTATCAAGGTTATATCTTCCTGTTGGATAGATCCTTTCAATATTATGTAGTGGCCTTCTTTGTCTCTAGTTATGGCCTTCATTTTGAAATCTATTTTATCAGATATGAGCATTGCTACTCCAGCTTTTTTTTTTTTTTTCTTTCCATTAGCTTGGAAGATTTTTTCCCATCCCTTCACTTTTAACCTATGTGAGTCTTTTGTTGAGAGGTGGGTCTCTTGTAAACAACATATAGATGAGTCGTGCTTTCTTATCCAGTCAGCTACTCTGTGTCTTTTTATTGGAGCTTTCAATCCATTTACATTTAAGGTGATTATTGATATGTACTTATTTATTGTCATTTTTTGTTTAGTGTGATTCTATTTTTCTTTCTATTTCTTCTACTAATTACAGCAGCCCTTTTAACATTTCTTGCAGTGCTGTTTTGGTGCTAATATATTCCCTTAGCTTTTTGGTCTGGGAAGCCCTTTATTTGACCTTCTATTTTGAATGATAGCCTTGCTGGGTAGAGTAGTCTTGGATTCAGATTCTTGTTTTTCATTACCTTGATTACTTCCTGCCATTCTCTTCTGGCCTGTAGTGTTTCTGTTGAGAAGTCAGCTCAGAGCCTTATGGGGGTTCCTTTGTAGGTAACCTGTTGCTTATCTCTTGCTACCTTTAGGATTCTCTCTTTGTCTTTAATTTTTAGCATTTTAATTACTATGTGTCTTGGTGTGGGCTTGTTTGGGTTCTTCTTACTTGAAGCTTTCTGTGATTTCTTGAACTTGAATGCCTCTTCCTTCACCAAATTAAGGATGTTTTCTGTCACTATTTCTTCAAATACATTCCCTAACCCTTGCCCATTTTCTTCTTCTTTGGAGACTCCTATGATGTGAATATAATTACGTTTTCAGTTGTCCCACAGTTCTCTTTAGCTGTCTTTCTGTTTTTTAATTGTTTTTTTTTTTTTCTTTTGGTTTTCTAATTGGTTGATTTTTACTACCCTGTCTTTTAATTCACTGATGCGGTCCTCAGCTTCCTCTATTCTGCTGGTTAGTACTTCCAATGTGTTCTTAATTTCTGCTATGTCATTCTTCATTTCCAATTGCTTGGTTTTCAATGTCTCTATATCTTTATTCATGGTCTTGATGTCCTTACTCATGCTATTTAGCTTTCTCAAGATCATGGCTCTAAACTCTACTTCTGATAACTGCTTAACTGTATTTAATTTATCTCATCTTTGGTAGAGGTCTCTTGTTCTTTCATTTGGAATCTGTTTCTTGGTTTCACCATTTTGGCTATCTCAGTGAGTTTTGGAGCCTGCCAAATTTTCCCTGTGGGTGTTGGTGTTTTGCTGTTTGTGGCTCCCTCTACTGGGTTTGGATGAGTGCAGGAGGGACCACATTAAACACCACTATCAAGTCCTACTTTCCTGGGTAGATTTGTAAGCCCAGGAAAGGTTCAGTTATTCTCCAGCTTTTTGATTGGGGGCTATTAGTCTCAGTTACTCAGGGGCTGGGATATAGCCCTTAGGTGTTCTGCATAAGAGGATACCCAGAGGGTTGGGCAGATGCTGGTTGTTAATGAGCCTCAGTTTGCATTTCTTTGGTTCACCTGGGTGGGGTTGAATCACCAAGGTAGAAGCTCTTTCTACCCACAGCTCCGGCAAGAAGCAAGCTGGCCACTGTCCTTTGTGGCCATGGCTCAGCAAAAACTTGAGTGTCCCTCAAATCCTGGGTGTCCCCACAGAGTTCCAGTCCAGTGTATCTGCCCTCTGCCAGAGCCCAAGTAAGTGACTATTGCCAATATAGTGCTCTGTGCTGTGGAGCAGGCTTGGGATTTTAACCCCAAGAGCACTACTCATAGCTAAAGCCACTGTTGTCTGTGGGCTCCTAGCCCACTGCCCTCTCGTTCCTCTGCAGATCCTACCAGTGTCCCTGATTATATGGTCCTCTCCTGCTGCCTTTCTGTTGCTTTTCTCAACAATTCATCTTTATTTTAGTTGTAATTCTTGTTTGATCCTGAGAGATCCTCTATGTAGTTTCCATTCACTCTGTCGCCATTTTTTCTCACTTTAATTTGCATTTCTTTGTCTACTACTGAAAATGGAGGTTTGTATATATTTGTAAAACCTTTGTCTTTTAATTGCAGAATATCTTTGTAGTACTGAATTATAATATTTATGATGATGCAAAATTGTGAAATGAGCCAAGATTTCTTTAATTCACAGTATTAGGTGGTTTTTGTTGTTTATTATTTTTTTTGTTTTTCTATTTTTTGCCTACTCTCAATTATCTGGCTGTCCTCAGGCCAATTCCAGCTTTCAATGAGCTCAATATCAACCTTCTTAAAATTCACATCTTTTTCACCTTTTTCACAAATATATGCACATTTCCTGTTTATTCTTACTCAGAATCTTGTAATCAGCCAAATACAAAGAAACAGATAAATAGAAAGGCTAATTCCTTTTTAGAGAACTACTCCATTAAATGCCTACTTAGAAAGTTATTTTTATTCCACTCATTGCAATTGTATTAATGATTCTTAAGTCAATTAAAACAAATGACAATTTTTTTTTTTCATTTAGCACTCAGCCATCCCATGGGATATATTGCAGAAGGATAATATACCCAGTATTATCTAAAATTACAACATAAAAATAATATTTGCTTATTTCAGTCATACATAAAGGAATTCTACTGAGTTCCTAAGCATCGGGAAATAAATAATATCTTTGACCCAAAAAACTATATAAAGATTACTTTGGAATTTAGAACATAATGTGCCAAGAGTTACATCAATATGTGAGTGTCTATCATAATTTCTGTTATATCAGACTTCAAATATATACTTTTGAATTAGGAGGAAGTGATGAATAAGTACATTTTATTTCAGCTGTGGTTTTTTGTTTTGTTTTGTTTTTGTTTTCCTGCATCACAATACAGGTCCCAGCTATCCATGTTTATGAGTCAAAGCACTTCTAGACTACACAATCAAAAACACCAATCTTGCCCGGCTGGTGTGGCTCAGTGGTTAAGCGTCAATCCATGCTGGTTCTATTCCTGGTTGTGGGCCCTATCCCCATTTGAGGCCATGCAGGAGGCAGCCAATCAGTGTTCTCTCTCATCAATGTTTCTGTCTCCCTCTCACTTCCTCTCTCTCTTAAATCTATAAAGACAAATAAACTAATTAAAAAAAAAAAAAAAAACAATCTCCATGTCAGAAGTTTCTTAATCAAAAATTTTCTGTGGTAATCTTCATACTGTGAATTGCTAAATGGAGTGATTGTATGTTACAAGTACTTAATTAAATATGTATATAATTTTTATAGTTGCTACTGTACCTTCTAAAATGTATCCTTAAAACAGGACATATACATGGGTTTGCTTTGTCACTGAAAGAGCTTAAGATTTATTGTAATTTGGAACTTCAGCTCCCAGATTTTAGTCTACAAAGAAACCTATAAACAAGTCCAACATCTTTCTTCAATTGCACACTTGAAATCAAACAGCTCTCCTGTGAGGATGAAGATCACAAGCTGTGGAGTGAATTTCGGTCTCTCATTTCCCAAAAATGCTAAAATTAGACTCCTTCAAAAACCACCCAAGGTAAGTATAATACCAAAATCTCGTTTTCCAGTGTCTAGCTGACTTCCATGGCAATAGTGTACTCAGGGTACCATTCACTGGCTACTTAAAAATAATTTATCCAATTATTCCTCTTATTCAATTATTTCATTTCTATGGAGCCACAGGTAAAATTTACAATGATCAACATTTTAGGCTCAGAGAGGAACCAAGTATAAATAATTTGTTTTCCTTATTCCTTATTACTATAAATCATACTTTTTGTCTCTTGGAACTTTTTATTTTATTTTACAATGAATGAGGTAAGTGCTTGCTGTGATATGCAAAAGAGTCCTAGATAATGGCATGTGTGTTTTTTTTTTTTTTCCAAATGACACTTTTTATATCTTTATATTGATTTACAGATGAGAGGTAAAAGTCAGTGGTTCAAGGTGTGAGGGCATGCAAAATAGCAATCTCACACAATGAATATAGAAAAAATTGGTTTTATTTAAACAAAAAGAGGAGAGGGGATGGGGATATCCAAGGGGAAGGGCTACATATCATTGAGCCAAGGGGTTTTGGGTCAGTGATGCAGCCCCTAGGAGCTGGAGTTCCATCCTTATATGCATCCACTTGTGGGAAGCCTTTGTCAGTCAGTGAGTTTTGGGGTCTTGGTTGGTGGGTTTTGTCAGGAGGCTGGATCTACAGGAATAGAGATGTGTGATTGGGCGCTTCTCTGGTTCCTGGTATCCAGCTGCATTTCTTGTCAGGCCAGTTCTCCTGTATCTGGACTTTTGGTCTTTGTTCCCCTGGGGAGGGGCGGCTTGCACAATGGCTATTGCTTGTATGAGTCTTAACAACAGGCATGCAATATATAGTTTGTTTCATGGAGACTTTACCTAGAAATAATCTAATATCACTTACCAATCTCCTTTTTAAGGCATTATGTCTATGTGAGCTGATAGCATACATGTTTTATCACTTTGCATGTCTTAGAGCCTCTCTACAGCATTCAGTTTAGTACAGAGAATGTATGGGGATTTCCTCTAATTAAAACCTTCCTTCTAATCGGCTATCTTGCAAGTAAAGGGTTTACAACACTGTGTATACTGCTGAGAATGCATTCATGGAAAACAGTGTCTTTCATAATGTTTTAGAGACCTGTTCTCAGTTTATCAGCATGCATGGTTCTTTTCTGAAAAAGGAACAAACCTGGCTAGCATCTGACAGCATAAAGTAATGCACATGTGCTCCTCCACGGGATGCCTGTCAAAAGTTCTCAGATATATTGGTTTCCTCCAGGCCTTTTGTTCATGATTCCTTTAACATGAAGCAATCATAATAGTCTATACAATACTGCAGACAAGCCAATGACTAGATACATTAATTCTTTTTGGAGTTGTTTGAAGTTTTCATTTACCACTAAATTCATCCACGGGGCAAACAATAATAGCACTTAACTTTCTCACTCTGAACTGCTTACTGTGTGTTTCTCCAAAAACTTTTTGTCAGTGGAAAACAAATCAATATCACAAGAATGTACATATCCTGACAATCTTATTGAAATTCACAAATATATCTTTATAATTTCAAACATAAGAAAAGCAAGTTTCACCTGGCTGGTGTGGCTCAGTGGACTGAGCATCGTCCTATGGACTGAGAGGTCCGTGTTCGATTGCAGGTCAGGGCGCATGCCCAGGTTGCAGGCTTGATCCCCAGCAAGAGGCAGCCGATCTGTCAATGTTTCTCTCTCTCTCTCTCTCTCTCTCTCTCTCTCTCTCTCTCTCCCCCCTTCCTCTCTCTCCAAAAAATTATCAATAAAAACATATTTAAAAAGAAAAGCAAGTTTCCCAAGATGATAGCATCATAAATTTTTAAGAGAAAGTATGAAAACCTATAATTTTAAAGACATCAATAGAAATTTTAGGAGGAAGTTGATTTTGTCATTTAATATTTGCCCAGTGTTAGCAATTAAGTTTATGTTAACAGTGATAACAATAAAATCATGTAAGCAGAAGAATCTACCAAAATATTTTAACATAAATACAGCTAAAGGTGATTTTCTTTTTTAGTTTTACTAATGTCATTTTTTGTTTTATTAAATTTATTGGGGTGATTAGTTAATAAAAATTATATGGGTTTAAATTTGTACAATTCTATAACATACCATCTGAACGCTCCACTGTGTGATCACCACCCAAAGTCAAGTGTTCTTCCATCACCATATATTTGACCCCCCTTTAGCATGTTCTACCTTCCTCTTGCCCCTTTTCCCTCTAGTAACCATCATACTGTTGTCTGTGTCTGTGAGTTTTTGTTTGTTTCTTTGTTTGTTTGTCTTATTTGTACATTTGTTGCTTTCAGTTCTATATACCACATGCTTGAAATCATATGGATTCTGACTTTTTCCACCTGATTTATTTTGCTTAGCATGATATTCTCAAGATTCATCCATGTTGCTATAAAAAACATGGTCAGCAGATATATGAAAAATGCTCAACTTCACTAGCTATTAAGGAAATGCAAATCAAAATCACAACTAGATACCACTTCGTACCTGTTAGAAATACTATTATCAACAAGATAAGCAATAAGTTTTGGAAAGCTTGTGGAGAAAAAGAAACACTCCTATGATGCTGGTGGGGATGAAAACTGGTACAGACACTGTAGAAAACAGTATGGAGCTTCCTCAAAAAATTAAGAGTAAAGTTACTATATGACCCAGGAATCCCTCGTCTGGGTATCTTTAAAAACATTAATTCATAAAGATATATGCATCTTTATGTTCATTACAACATTATTCACTTTGACCAAGACATAGAGACAGCCAAAGTGTCCTTCATTAGAGGGCCGGATAAAGAATATGTACAATGGAATACTACTCAGACATAAGAAAAACTAAAATAAAGTGATTTTTAATTAAAGAAAACATTTTCTCTTACATCCTTTTTATTAGGAGGCAGAGGTAGATGTCAGTGTTTTAGTCCTTTGCTAAAATCATGTCATAGTGTATTTATACTAAAGGGCTATAACACAGAAGCTCTTTTAAAGATGGTGTGAATTAAAAAATATATATATGTATACACACACACACACATACACACACACATATATAGTTTTATTACATTTTTAAATCATTGTTTCTAAAACATCTTCAATAAGTAAAAGGTTAAAGCCTTAATAAATCTGACTTCAGGATGAATAGAGTAAACTGGCAGTGATCAGTAGTTTGGACCTAGATGACAGAGTCTCCGCAGCATCTGGTTTCCCAGATGTGTTGCTTTGTATCAGGAGCATAGAGAATGCACTTGTGTCCCGACCAGCACTGCTAGTAACTTTCTGATAGCTGAATTTGGAAATTCCAGGAAGCAAGACTAGGTTGGGGACAAGCTCTCTTGGAATAGCTCAAATATCCCTTCTATTCATAAAAAGGTAGCATTTTGTATCCATATCCAAAGAATGCAAAATACCCAAGTGAAAATTGTACAACTCACTAACCTTTTCAGTTCTTTCTCAAGTTCAGAATATTTAATTTCTCAAGTTGCATCAGGGGTTTTACAATTATTTTTATATTCAATTTAATATTTTTTGATGTTTTAATTCAGCGGTTCCCAATCTGTGGGTCACAACCCCTTTGAGGTCGCCTAAGACGTAACAGTAGCAAAATTACAATTTTGAAGTAGCAACAAAAATAATTTTATGGTTGGGGGTCACCACAACATGAGGAACTGTATTAAAGGGTCCCAGCATTAGGAAGGTTGAGAAGCATTTTCTGATATAAAAAATGTAAAATATATATATATACACACTATATACATAATGTAGAATATGATAAATACATAAGAAGTTAACATTAATATAACCACTAGCTCTATCATGAAACAGTTTTGGAAGCAATTTATAAAATATAAGCATGTATCTCTCTCATTGCATCCATGACCTCCTGACCTCACTGTGGTAAATAATTACCTTGCTATTTGTGTTAATAATTGTTTTGCCTACTAAATGTTCTTGTATTTCCTCTTTGATGCATTGATTATTTAGGAGTGTGTTAGTTTACATTTAGTTGTAGATTTCCTCTTATTTATTTCTAGTTTAATTCTGTTTTTCACCTTAAAAAATAATTTAAGTAGTCTTCCTTCTTCTTCTATCCTGAAAGGTTTTATGTAAGATTTGAATAATTAAATGAACATGACAGAATTGGTTAAAATGTTCTACTTTGAAGAATCATTTTACTCTTTTTAGAATTTTGTGGTTTTCTTTGATATACTGCCTCTCCATCATGGGGTATAGTTTGCATGTTGTTTGCTACACTCAGTGTTTTCATTTCTATAGTTTTCAGAAGAAACTCTCCATGAAAGGAATGGGTGGACCAGACTGATCAGAAGTTGAGCAATAATATAGGCCTATGATTTTCAAGCAACCCATAGGTAGCCCTGCTAAAATAGCTTAATTCATGCTAAATTATCTCTGATTTAATACCTGTGTTTCAATCAGTTATCTGTTTGGTCGGGAAAGCCATGATATTGTAGGAGGTGGCAATTTGCAGCTGAAGCATACTTAAAGCTACTGAGAATGAAACACTTTCGTCTGACATTCACGGAACTAGAGCAACATGTCATTCCTTTGAAAGGGCTGTGTCAAGGAGTGTCTATGTTTACCATATACAGATACAAAAGTTTTCTTTTCCTTTGTTAGTTTTTCTACAACTCATCTTTCATCCCTTGACCCAACTTTTCTATTTTGTGTATATAGAATGATGACAATTTTCTTTTACCTAGAATGTTTAGTATATTTGCAAAGATATTATTTACCTACATAAAATTTCAGTGTAAAATTTTTTAATTTAAGGTTTATTTTAATAGTTGAAATCTGAAATGACTGTTATTGCTTTGATACCTAAAAAGATAGTTTCACTGAATTAAAAATTCTAGGGCGGATTTAATTTTTTTTTTTTTTTGAAGCTCATTAAAGTTGTTATTCCACTGTTCATGGTTTTCATTGTTGCTCAGGGTAAGACAGTGAACACTCTACTTTTTTTAAAAGTAATTTTATTATCCCTCACTTCTCAGATTCTTCTACGATTTGTCATTATTTTCTACAGTACCAATAAGATGATTAAAGCATGAAATTTATTTATAGAATTCTTAAAGTAAACCATGGGGTTTCTTAATGTTTGACTTTGTCTTTTTTATGAGTTCTTTTCTCTTACTAAAGGCTCTTCTCCATCATGGGGTCAAATTTACTTGTGTGCCAACAATCCCTACCTGTGTGTTTATATTGTTTTGTTAAATGGTGGAAAATGTACAACCATGAATTAAGTCATTCTTCCCTGAGGTTTAAAATTTGCCTCTACCAATCTAGAATCATCTCATATCAAATGAAGATTTGATTGCCCCTGGATCACAAAAGCTTATGTAATAAGATTTTTATATCACTAAGATTATCTTGTGCCTTACCCAGAGTGATACTCCTTCATGTAGTGGTTCCTCTGTAAGAGTACCATTTTCTGAGACTCTGATTTCGGTGTTTTGGGGTTTTATGCTATTTCTTTTTCAACAAAAAATAAGTAAAAATATGCACTAAAGACCAAAAGCACTTTCAGGCAGTTTTGCTTTTTTTGGACACTAATATTTATTAGAATTTGGATGAACAATTTCTTTTTACTACATTTTTAGACCTAGATTATTTTAAATAAGATTACAAAAATATGTTATCTAACTTTCCTGGTTATTTTTTTATTCTCACATGAGGACTTTTTATTTATTTATTTATTTATTTATTTATTTATTTATTTATTTATTTTTCATTTACCTTCAGATAGAGCAGGAGGGAGAGATGGAGGAAGACAGAGAGAGAGAGACATCGATGTGAAAGAGACACATTGACTGGTTGCCACCGACATGACCCCAACCGGGGCCAGGAACAAACTGCAACCAAGGTACGTGCCCTTAGCAGGAATGGAACCGGAGTCTCTCTGGTCCACGGGCTGACGCTCTAACAGCTGAGCCAAACTGGCCAGGGCTAACTTTCCTAGTTATTTCAGTAAGAAAGTTTTCCCAACTAGCCCAACCCATTATTTCTGGAAATGGAAAATCACATGCAGACATGAACAAAGGAAAATACATGGGTATTGATTAGTTGTGTGACCTTGTTTTCAAGGCACAGAAGAGCAAAGGATGTGCAGCCTGTCTAGTAAGAGATGAAACATTTCTCGTTCTCTAGTGATACTTAAATACAAAGTTAAGTTTTTCTTCTTTATGTGATTAACACTCAATCCCATTTCCCTAGTCAATCATGAAAGTTCTAAAAAATAGCAACTTACTGTATACATAGGGCAGTGAAAGAAGGTGTTTTGTATGTGCCTGGCCCATTCACTGACAATAAAACAACTGCCGTTGTACAGCTCAATGTTGGTGAAATATTTGGTGGCCAATCATGGTATATTGTCTTGACAGTTTTAATTGAAACCTAATTGTGTGTGTAAAGGCTACTGTGTGCAAAATTAAAAGTGGCCATAATATCACTCAGTAAGAATATGCATTCATGCTGAAAAAGACGCTCTACAAATATAAGAGAAAGCATATTCAGTAATTTTACAAGTTTAAGATCATTTAATCTTTTCAGTCTGAGACAACAAAGAAGCAAATATGAAAACAAATTAAAACATTGTAACAGAATCTGTTGCTCTTTAATGTCAAAACAGTGTTCAGAGACTTGCACTCCCATCATTTGGATGCATCTGTCAGGGACATAAATGAAAGCCTGGAATTATTTCAACATGAATTTGCTTGTTGAATCTTACTCTATTACATCTTCTATCTCATGTTCCCTTTCAAATTCACGTGTTTTTTTTTTTTTTTTTTAAAGACAAGTTTCAAATTTATTATCAATGGTAGAATTATAGATATTAAATGTTAATCCCAACCAAAGAAATGTTTACAGAGGCCTATTTCCAAAATTACAGTGTATTTTGTTTTTGCAACAAGTTGTCTATGTTGCTCTCTTACTTGAATAATCAAAGTGAGGACACAGAATACCAAACTGCACATTACACATTTCAAAGTCATTCTTAACATTTAGTATTAAGTACTATTTATTCTTAATAAAAACAAACATAGCCATCTGAAATAACAGAGAAATAATAATAATTCTTAATTTTGCTTAAAATCACACCGCTTTAGTCTATTTCATGCAAGATGTTCCTTTTTGGAGAAAGTTACTATTTATACTTTATGAGCTTATTCAGTCAACCAATAAGAGTCAATCAATTGTGGACTTGGGTAATAAGGATATCTCACTTTGTATTAGGTTGGATATCTCACTTTGTATTAGGTTGAATTATAAATTTAATCACTTGTGGTCAAGTGATAATAGAATGTTTCAGTATTTCACACAAAATGTCTGCCTATATTTTTCTTATTATGCTTCATTCAGTGTGTGTAGCGCTTGTACTAAATGTAAATGTGGTACACTAGTCTACATCTAACTATTTTGGGAAATGATGATAACATTTTCTTTGTTATTTTTTGTGCTACATATATTTTAAGGTAATATTATTTTAGAAGGAAACTATAATGATATGTTAGCCTCTAAATTGACCAGAAGGCATTTTCTTTATTAGTGATGACTGTCTGACTTTGCTTTTTTAAGACAAAGAAAATATTACTAAGCATTAATGATACAATTCATTTTATTCTAGTATCATGAAAAGAATATATTCATTACACTTATTTTTCTATTTTTTGTTTTATTTTAATGAAATAGATGCTTTGAATAAAAAAATTTGAATTCAAATAAAGGCAATCTAAATCTTGGTTAATAGTTTTTCAAAAGACAATGCATTCAAAATTAATACATTTAATTTTATTATGCTTCACTTCATTTTCTAACATATTGTTCTTTTAAAGGACAGAATTCTTTTCTGTGTCCCACTCAGGTATAAAAATAGACACTAACAGTTTGGGAATAAGTCTTCAACCCCACTGAGAAATTCTTCACAATGGCATCCTGCCGACACTAGTAAATTGAATCATACTGTGATGACTATAAGAAGCAGCCCTTCCATCAATTAGATGAATTTAATCATTAAAGAGAAGCTCAGTTTGATAACCATTAAGTGCACCTTAAATGAAAACGAAGAGCACACCTTTTTGTCTCTACAGAATTAATTCAAAATAGATTTTTCACAAAATACATATATCATAATTTCGTTTGGATGACATATATAGATAATCTGCTTAAACACTCATGGGCATGACTATGGACCATTAATTACATGCATAGTCCTCACTGACCAAATTAGTTTAAAACTTAGCAAGTCTTTGTTTCAATTACACTTCACAAGACTAATTCTTTATGCTTTAAATGTAACAAATTTAAACTGGTTACAATATGAGATAACTAAAAAACAACAACAAAAATAAAATAAACTTCCTACCAAGAGAAAGAATTTCAGATGAAAACATGGCTTTAAAAACCTGCTCTAAAATTTACATTGTTCTTTCATATTTATTATTTTGTGAGCTGTGTGGTGTACATCCCAATTACGTATACATTGTTTTCTACAGTTTTTGTTTTTGTAAAAGTAAAGAAAATCTTTCAGCTTTACTGAGGAAGAAGAAAATCACCCAGAGACTCTTATACTCCCAACCAGATAAGGACCTAAGCTTGGTGGAGCTGACAGTCTACAAATTGATACTGTGCAATAAAAATAAGAGCTGGCCTGAATGGAATGTATGAATTTAAATGCTTCAACTCAATATTAAATTTCTGAGCATGTGTGTGTTTTTGTATGCATGTGAGCACATTAGTACGCGTATGCACAACCCCCCACCCCCCAAAATCTGGGATTCTATTCACAAGCGTTCTTACTTTAAATGTACATATTAAGTTAATTTTTTGCAAGCCTACCAAAAATTAGAACACTGCTCTGTGCCAAATCAAATTAAAGTTCACATTTTCAAAAGGCTTTCTCCCATCATTTCTACCAAAGTGCAGTTTCCTCCACAGCATGTAATGCATACAAAATGGCATCAGACTTACTTGTGAATATATTAGCTTAATGTACAACTGGCCATTGCCATCTAGTAAAAATGACCTTTACAAGTAAACTATCCGTCTGCCAACAGAGGCAAAACATCACAAGCAATCTATTTACACGACTAAACATTACTTATGATAACTCAGCCACAAATGGGAGATATATGGTCTTTAATTTTTAAAAAAATTATTGTAATTCTGGAAAGTCCAGGAAGCACATTCTATTAAACATCATGGTATTTACTGGCAGGAACAGATAGCATCGATAGATAATAAAATAAGAGTACATGAGATATCACATTTCTAACTGAAGTAAAATATCTTGAGAATAGTTGGAAGCATATATTCATAAATAGTATTAAATCTACCTCTTTGGTTTCATCATCTACCACTTTTTAAAATACACTATGCCTTAGTTATAATGTTACCATTTCAATATCAGTGACAATCTTTCATATATATTTGAATTTACAATTACTTTTCCTTTCATGTAGAATGGACTTACATCTCCTTATCTCCATAGTGAATTCTTATTTTTAAAAGATAAGCTATAATTTTACTCCTTCAATGAAGTTTGAAATTTTTCTTCCAGGAATGATCTTTAAAACACTGCACTATTCTCAATTATCAATTATCTTTGACATATTGCAATATACTTACTTGTTATCATATCCTCGATCTATCATATTGCTTGCCACCTAAAGTACAGGAATTCATTTCTACACTCACTACATGTTTTTCTCTCAGTCTGAGTCTCTCATTATTCTCTCTCTCTGCAATTGCCCCCAGGCTTCCGCTGAGTACTATGGGACATGTTCTATGATTTAAGATGAATAACGTGATGCTATGAGTGGTGGTCAGTGTTATCAAGTGAATGGTTATCTTGTTTTTGTTTCATTCATTCTAAGAATATAAATGATGAAAAACACACATATTTAAGTATGTGAACTCTTCCTCGTGTCAAAAAAAAAAAAATATTTGGGATACAGTAAAAAGTGGGATAGGTAGAAAAACTGAGAGGTCAACAAAAATATAATAATAAAAATATCAGAGGAAAACAAGCCTGCAGACATGCATCTGAGGTGTGCTCCATATAAACTGAAGAATGTGTCATAAAGGGAAAGGAAACAGATGTGATAGAAATGACAATCTTAGTGCTCAAGAGTCTCTCTCTCTCTCTCTCTCTCTCTCTCTCTCCCTTTCTCTCTCCCTCTCCCTCTCCCTCTCCCTCTCCCTCTCCCTCTCTCTCTTTTCTTAATAGTGATGCTTTAATATTATTCTATTGTTCACCTTCCACTACAGGTCTTAGGAAATCCATAAGGTAGTCCTATTCCATTGATAGACTGAGTTAGGAGTAGGCATATGTATCCATGAAAAAATAAAGCAAAAAAATTTTTTTTTTCCTTTATTGATTTTGGAGAGAGAGGAACTGAGAGGGAGAGCGAGACAAAAACATCAATGATAGAGAACATCGCTGGCCACCTCCCGGACATGTGTCCTGACTGGGAATTGAACCTCTGACCTCTTAGTGCATGGGTCGACGCTCAACCACTGAGCCACACTGGCGAGACAAATCAGTTCTTTATTTCAGTTGTTAATTTTCAAATCTATATTTAATGCTTTGAGATAAGGCACTCATTCTTTAACTATAGGATAATTAGTCTGAATTAAACATATTAAGGATAACATGGAAAAATGAAAAAAATCCCCAGTCTTTGATGACACTGTTGAATCACTTGACCTAGTAAACTAGACTTTTCCAAATATTTAAACTTTTTGCACATTAGTTATTCGACTATTTCCTCGTCCCTCCCCTGGAATTCCAATTAGACACACTTTAGACAACTTGATCTTGTCACACAGGTGAATGAAACTCTGTTCATCTGGGGTAATTTATTCAAAATTTGCTCTCTCATTTAATTGATGTTCCACTTTCTAATGATATCCTCCCTTTTTTATCACCATTCTTCCATTTTCATCACTACTCAAGGTACTTTCTTTTCTACTGTAACTATTCTAACTACTATCTAATTGATTTATAAACTCTACACACTTACCACAGCTTCTATATCAATAATCACCAAGTTGTTAATTCCTTTTTTTGTAATTTATTTTTATTGTTGACAGTATTACAGTTGTCTCCCATCCTCCTCCCCAATAGTTGCCCACCTCCACCACCTGGTTCCCACCCCATCCTAGGTCTTGATTGCACTATTGTCCTTGTCCATAGGCTATGCATATAAAATGTTTGGTTAATCTTCCCACTCCCTTCACTCTGAGATCTGTGAGTCTGCTAATTCTTTAATCTCAAATGGACCTGCCAGGCTATACTCTTGACTTCATCTCTCTCTACATATAGTTTTATCCTTCCATTACCAATCAACCACTTCTCTTTCTCTTTTTCAATTCCTATCACTAAGTCAAAGATCTGTCATATTAACCAGCAATTTTATGGTGTTGCCAATTATCTTTCCCCTACATCTTTCTATTGTTCAAACCTTGGATGTGAATGTGGAAATTAAGAACTCAGTAGCATGGCTGCTTCCTCTATATTTAGACTTAGCTTATTCGGTAGGGAAGAACATAAGATAACAGAAGTATAGAAAGGAGTCACTATCCTATCTGTGTCCCCATTGTCTTAACTAAAATTTATCTATTTATTTGCATTATTTTTTCTGTCCCCTTCTCACAAAAGACATTTTAACATGTTTTACTCTCTTCAAGTCTTCACCACTTCCTCCCCCATCTTGCAACCTGACTCCACTATCACAATATTCCACCACAAATAAATTGAGAGTAAACTGATTGGATTGGGGGAATAAACAAAATTGTAGTATTGGTAAAATAAATACAAGCTGGAATACAAATTTTGGCATTGCAATTATAAATTTCAGGTAATTCCTGAAGTTACCATTAAAAAAAGAATTTACAATATAGACTGTATAATTTTTGGCGAAGAGTTTAAATGTCTTGTTCAAAAAAAAATAAAATAAAATTACTATGTTCAATAGTTTAACTCACTTTTAGAGCTTTTCAACATCTATCATCAACATCAAAATCTTTGAGCCATTCTCTGTCCCTGAAAACCCATTCATATTGCTGTGACATGGTACAGTTCACTTATTTTACACTTTACTCTCTTCTATCAATTCCTATTCTTCTTTCTAAACAGAATTCAAACTTCAACTCTATCAGCAAGCCTTCTCTGCAAAAGTAATGTGTAGAACATATGAGAGGAATATAGTGGATCTATCATGTGAAAAATGGGTTAAAAATAATGCCTTCTGGGATGACATCATCCCCAGGCATAGCGTTGAAAAATTTTTCTTCCATCGTTTCCCCAAACCAATGTCATTAGTTGAATTGTCTACAGTGAATCCCACTCTTGTCAATCCAACGATCCTTTGATATTCTTATTTAAATATATCTGAGAAACATTAAACTCAAAAAATCCATGAGCACACTTGTAACGTTCTCTCAGAGAAATTCTCTTTGCTGAAACTGTTCTTTTTCCCAAAAATATAAAACTGATTTTTCATTGGACTATTTTAAAAATGTAAATAACTGGTCAATGGTTACAGGATAAAGACCAAATTTATGCCAGGGTTTTGTATGCTTTGGCCTTTCCTTTCTTCTCCAACTTTACCTTATGCCAGGTCTCCCTGTGCTCGTGTGCTGCAGTCACATTGACCATTGGACTGTTCTTTATATGTACACGCTTGCTGCTATTTCAGGGATATCACACAGTTCCCTTTGGAACTGTTTTTCTGGTAACCTATGTAACTGCTATTTTTAATCTCAGACAACCTTGTAACTAATTCTTTTTAGGGAAACTTTTTCCTGAATTATAATTCTAAATCATGCTCTTTTGTTATAAGCAAATTTAGAACCATGAAATATATTTGTTTCCTTCAAAGCACATAAATTGCTTGCAATTCATTAGAGAGATTATATATATATATAATATATATATTTTATATATATGTATATATATATATTATATATATAATATATATATTTGTTTTTTATCATCTCTCAGGGACAAAGACTAATCTATTTTTGCTTCTCACCGTCACCAGCACTGAGCACAGTACCAGGTATATAAGGGCTGTTGAAGTAATGTTGAAATATGCTTTATGAGAAACCAAGAATAAAACAGCTTCTTTGAATATAAAATTGTGTCCTAAGGAAATAACGCTTTATAAAATTTAAATACTTTGAGAAGATGAATTACTTATCTAGACACTGGTTTGAAGTATATAAAATAATAACTATAGGGTTAACTCGAACCCTGATAAGAGTAGGAAATTTTGAATAAATGGCAAAAGCCCAAATTCTTTTAATATTTTCCCCACTCAGTAACTAGTACCTTCAATTAATTGTATTTCAACAATCTTTTTTTACCTTTGAAAGTATAGGACATTACAACAAAATTCAATGACTCTGCTGTCAACCAAATATAAAAATGACACAGAAAAGTTGTCTTCTTTATAGACTTCTTAGGACACAGCTCTGTACGTAAGATTGAGAATAATTTTACATCTGTGACATTGATCAGTTATTTTTCTGTGAGTCCTGCAATGGCTATTTTTTTTTCCTTTGTGTTGGCTACTGAAAAGCATATGCTAATTTTTAGCTAAGTCAAATAAGTATATAGATTTTCATAAAATGCATATTTTACATTAGACTAATTCTTTTTGTTATTTTATTTTTGTATTCATAGCCTTGTTTTTGCTTTTTTTTTTTTTTTTTTTCTTTCTTTCTTTTTTAAACATGTGAGTGACATAAACCACTTTTGGGAACAAAAAATTCTTTCTGGAACAAGCACAAATAGACATGTTAACATTTAACATAAATAACATAAGGTTACCGCTCACATTTAAAAAGACACTGTGGCACATTTGCAAACCTTATACAGTAAATCACATGGTGTTGACATGAGGCATTGGGAGAGGAGACAGTGCCATGTGAACAAAGGTGTTGCTTTCTGTCCTCGGCAACTTAGCCCAGAGAAGTGGTGATAGTAGTATTTGGCATTTTACTCAAGAACACACATGAGTAGTTGACCAACCATCATGTCCAAAACCCCTTTTCACTCTGTTTTCTTCATGTACACAAAATAATGAATGATATACAGACACTTTCTGTATCAATATTTAGTCAAAAATTATCATGAAAAATATCATAGCCTTGGACAGTTTAGCTCAATGGTAGAGCATCGGCCCACGGATCAATGAGTCCTGGGTTCGATTCCAGCCAAGGGCACATAGCTCGGTTGTGTTCATCCCCAGCCCTGGTCGGAGGCAACCAGTCGATGTGTTCCTCTCACATTGCTGTTTCTCTTTCTCTCCCTCTCTCTCTACCTAAAGATAAATAGGAAACAATATCCTTGAGTGAGGATTAAAAAATATTTATATATCATAAATTCATAATTGATGTTACCTCTTACATCTCTTTATTTCTTATAATTGATTATAAAATCATACATTTTTCAAAATGTATTTTTTGTGTTATATTCAAACTTACCACAAAATTTTTGTCTACACTTTAGTCTTCTGTGAATTCAAGACCTTGTCCTCCATTCTATAATGGTAACCCCTTGCTCAATTTTTAAAACCCTTACTCCACTCTGAATATCTCAGTGAATAACAAATATAACTGTCTGAAAATATAGAACTAATTGTGCCCTTTCTCAACTTAGAAATCTTCTGTAACTGCCATTTGCTCATAGAAGACCCTCGGCCTGGCAGCCCTAGGCCCCTTGGCTCTGGCTTCATCCTTCCCCTCTTGTTTCAAACCAACTAGGCCAGCACTGACTTTCAAATATGTCTCTACCCTTCCCTTAACTGTGTATCTTTTTTAAATTTTTTAAAAATTTATCTTAAATAGAGAGGAAGGGAGAGGGAGAGATAGAAACATCAATGAGAGAGAACATTGACTGGCTGCCTCCTGCATGCCCCCCACTGGGGATCAGGCCCACAACCTGGGCACTTGCCCTGACCGGAAATTGAACAGGAGACCAATGTTGGTGTACCGTTCGATGCTCAACCACTGAGCACACTAGCCAGGCCCTTAACTGTATATTTATGTAAACTTCTATCTTATTGCGCTGCATCCATCTCCAACTTGAAATTCTAGAGGCTCTATTACATTATTTAGATATCACTTTCATGGATATCTGCCTAACTGTATATAACCTCTTCTGCTATTCCTCCTTAGCTGTATCTTTCTCTTTTCTTACCTAAGCACCACCAGCCAGATAAATTGCTTTATCTTTATGCTTACTGGTATTACTTTTTTCTTTTTACTATCTTCTTTAAATAAATGACCAGAGCTTACCCATTTTTGTATCTTCCAGAGTCTCTCATGCTCTACAGACAATTAAAAAACACACAATATTAATGGCTTGATACCTATGACAACTGATTGCAATACTAAAAAATGTTAAGGTATATTAATTCTATCTCAGGGATGGTATACAGTTTCCAGTTTCCTTACCTAAGATGTGACCTTAGGAGTGTTTCAAAATAATATAAAACAAACAAGCAATCAAAATTTTGACTAGAAAAGTATGGGGAGATTTTATTGGCATATGTTAACCCTAACACCAGGAGAGCCAAGCAGTGAGTTACAGAATGTAAGCTGTAAGATTTTATAAATAACAAAAATTTTAAGTTCTTCTATCATCCATATTTCCTTCTTGAAACATCATTATTAAAGCATGTAGCTCATTGGTTGAGTGTCGACCCATGTATCAAAAGTCATCAGATAAACCACAGAACTTATATGCATGTGTACATGAACAATTGACATGGACAATAAAGCTAGGGACAGGGCGAGGAGGGGAGGAGAGGGGGAAATCAGTGGGGGAAAAAGGAGAAACATCTGTAACAAAAATAAATAAAAAAATTAATTAATTAATAAAAAAAATAAGTCTCCAGTTCAATTCCTGCTCAGGACACATCCCTCGGTTGTGGGCCAAATCCCCAGTGGGGGGCATGCAGGAGGCGGCCAATCCATGTTCTCTCCTGTCGATGTTTCTATCTCCCCCTCTCCCTTCCCTTTTCTCTAAAAATCAATAAAGAAAAAAAAAAAGCTAAGTAATGAATCCCTGTTAGAAGCTTGTCAGGGATCATGTCACTTTTGATAGTTTAGGATGAAAACCAAAGCTAATAGTGTAGATATTGTTCTTTAAAGCATTAAATCAAATAAATCTTACATAATGGGAAGCTGGTTTTTATCAGGGGAATAATGGAATAGAGGCAGTGTTCTGAAGCAATCAATTTAAGTAACAAAAAGAAAAAACTTATGCAAATATATGGATAGGTACTGCTAATACACTTTGAGGAGATTCAACACAGAATATATATCAGAAATCTGCAGAGCCAAACTTTTTCTGCCTCTAATCCATTTATGTTTTAATAGCTGACATCTCTATAATAACAATTACTTATAACAAAATAAAACCTTATAAAAATTATCTGTGATAATGGTGAGGGATGTGGGTGAGTATATTATCTCCTTGCTGTGTGACCACCATTACCCAGATATATTAATGGTTTCTCATGGTAGTGGTATTAAAATGACATTTATGTCTGTTAAATCAAATTCAGTCATGCAGAATTATAAATCCTAAATTCTATAATTAAAAGTTAAAAAATAAAATAGATAATTAAAATGTTACAAATAATCAGTAAAGTTAAATAATAAAAACATTCCAGTGCTAAATGTATAGCTTGAATAGAAATTCAATTATTGAACACCGTAGACTATCAAGGTCATAATATTCTACTGTAGTAAAACAAGAGTAATTTCAAATAAAGAAATTTAATGATGATTAATTACTGTGAATTCAGAAAAAAATAATAAGTAAAAGATGCCTGTTTTTAAAAATATGATCCAACAACATAAGTCACATGAATGACATTCCTAATTCTCTTACCTATTGTTCAATATCAATCTTCTGAGAAAATGAGTCATAAATACAAATTCATATATTTCTTTTCAGGGGATGTAATTTTATTATCTTATACAACTATTTTGACAGAAATGTGAAAGAAGAAATGACTATGACTTCCAAAATCAATGAGCCATTAGAAATGTAGGTGACACCGATATAGTGTGAACGTTTAGGAATGATGACAAAGGAAGACACAGCCCTGGGTTGGGACTATTGCTGCTTCCAGAAACTTCCAATTCAGCACACTCAGTAGGAGCAATGGATACTAAAGGTATTTTTTTTTTACTGTAAAAGGTACATTATACTTTTTGTAATTTATATTTGAATCTTTGTAGAAATGATAATTTTTTTTTCTTTATTGATTTTAGAGAGAGAGGAAGGGAGAGGCAGAGAGAGATAGAAACATTGTGAGAGAAAACATAGACTGGCAGCCTCCTGCATGTCCCCCACTGGTGATCAGGCACACAAACTGGGCATGTGCCCTGACTGGGAATCAAACCGACAACCCCTTGGTGCATGGGTCGATGCTCAACCACGGAGCCACACCAGCCGAGCTGAATTTTTTTTTTTCAAAAGAATCTAAAGATAATAAACTGAATAGAAAAAAAAAAAAAAAAAAGGAAATAAAGCATTCCATTTTTCCCAGTAACTATTTCAAACGCAAATCAGTTCAGAAGCAACTGGGCGTTTCAATAAGAAAAAATAAAATAAAATTACCTGGAGTTATACGTTATTACAACCAGATAAAGAAAGTTATGTTGTTAAAATCTACTCTAAAAGCATCCTAAGAACTTCTAATTAAACAGAGAAGCTGAAAATATGATGACAATAATTATAGTAGAAAGCACAATATTGAAATGCTCAAAACAGTGAAATAGGAACTGGAGAAATTATTTTCCAATTTCTATGAAATCATCTACCTTGAGGTATACCGAGTAAAAAGTGAGACAGTAGTCATGGAAAACAAACAAAACAAGTATTTATATAATAATTAACTAGTGCTAAAAGGATAGTAAGTCCAAATCCAGCTTGTTGTAAAATGGCCCAAATCCTTATCAGTTATAATTCATTTAAATATAAATGACCTATATTAAACAAAGATGAAAAGTCCTTCTGTTATATTTTATAATTAAATACATATAAATATAAGAGAAAACTAACAGCTATGTTACATTATTGATATAAGGATTAAATGAAAGAACATATTTAATGTCCATAGGAGAATGTATTGTGCATAAACACTGAAAATATTACTTATTTTCTTTTTTTATTAATTAATTTATTTATTTTTGTTACAGATGTTTCTCCTTTTCCCCCCACTGATTCCCCTCCCTCCCTGCCATGTCCCCAGCTTTGTTGTTCATGTCAATTGTTCATGCATACATGCATATAAGTTCTGTGGTTTATTTCTCCCCCCATCACCCCCTCTTCTGGGAATTGTCAGTCTGTACCCCACTTTCACGTCTCTGGGACTACCCCATTCCTCAGACTGTTAGGTTCAATATATTCCACAACTAAGTGAGATCATATGATACTTGTCTTTCTCTGTTTGGCTTGTTTCACTTAGGATAATACTTTCCAGGTCCCTCTGTGTAGTCTCAAAGGATAAGAGATCTTTCTTTCTTACAGCTGCATAGTACTCCATTGTGTATATGTACCACCGCTTTTTTATCCATTAGTCTACTGATGGACACTTGGGCTGTTTCCAGATCTTAGCTATTGTAAATAGTGCTGCTACAAACATGGCGGTACATATATACTTTATGATTGGTGTTTCAGCTTCTTAGGTTATATTCCTAGAAGTGGGATCACTGGGTCAAATGGAAGTTCAATTTTTAATTTTTTGAGGTAACACATTATCGTTTTCCACAGTGGGTGCACCAGTCTGCATTCCCACCAACAGTGTACTAGGGTCCCCTTTTCTCCACACTCTCGCCAACACTTGTTTGATGATTTGTTGATGGCGGCCATTCTGACAGGTGTGAGCTGATAACTCATTGTTGTTTTAATTTGCATCTCTCTGAAGATTAGTGATGATGAACATTTCTTCATATGTCTCTTAGCCACTTGTATGTCCAATTTGGAGAGGTGTTCCTCTGCCCATTTTTTAATTGGATTCTTTGTCTTCCTTTTGTGGAGTTGTATGAGCAGTCTATATGTATTGAAAATTAACCCCTTATCTGATATATCATTGGCAATTATGCTCTCCCATACAGTGGTTAACCTTTCCGTTTTGATGATTGTATCTTTCACTGTGTAGAAGCTTTTGAGTTTGATGTAGTCCCATGTGTTCATTTTCTCCTTTGTTTCTATTGCCTTAGGTGATGTATCAGTGAAAATTCTGCTGTGCATGATGTCTGAAATTTCGTTGCCTACATTTTCTTCTAGGATTTTTATGGATTCATGAGTCACATTTAAGTCTTTTATCCATTTTGAGTTTATTCTTGTGTAGGGTGTAAGTTGATGGTCTAGTTTCATTTTTCTGCATGTAGCAGTCCAATTTCCCAATACCATTTATTAAAGAGGCTGTCCTTACTCCACTGTACGCTCTTGCCAACTTTGTCAAATATTAATTGAGCGTATTGCCTTGGGTCCATTTCTGGGTTCTCTGTTCTGTTCCACTGGTCTATATGCCTGTTCTTGTGCCAGTACCAGGCTGTTTTGATTATAGTGGCTTTGTAGTATAACCTGAAATCTGGTAAAGTGATCCCTCCAACTGTGTTCTTCTTTTTCAAAATTGCTGTGGCTATTCGAGGTATTTTTGATTCCATATGAACTTTTGAAGTACTTGTTCTAATTCTGTGAGGTATGCCATTGGTATTTTGATGGGGATTGCATTGAATCTATAGATTGCTTTCGGTAGTATGGACATTTTAATGATGTTAATTCTTCCAATCCATGAACAGGGTATGTGTTTCCACTTTTTTATATCTTCCTCTATTTCTTTTTTCAATGACCTGTAGTTTTCTGTGAATAGTTCCTTTATTTCTTTGGTTAAGTTTATTCCTAGGTATCTTAATTTTTTTTGCCGCAATGGTAAATGGGATTCTTTTCTTAGTTTCTCCTTCTGTGAGTCCATCACTGGTGTATAAGAATGCCATCGATTTCTTGACATTAATTTTGTATCCTGCTACTTTGCCAAATTCATTTATGAAGTCTAATAAATTTTTGATGGAGTCTTTGGGGTTTTCTGCTTAAAGTATCATGTCATCTGCAAATAATGACAGTTTCACTTCCTCCTTTCCAATTTGGATCCCTTTTATTTTTTCTTCCTGTCTGTTCGCTGTCGCTAAGACTTCCAATACTATGTTAAATAACAGTAGCGAAACTGGGTATCCTTGCCTTGTTCCTGTTCTTAAGGGAAATGCTTTTAGTTTTTGCCCATTGAGTATGATTTTGTCTGTAGGTCTTTCATATATGGCCTTTATTATGTCAGGATATGATCCCTCTATTCCCACATTGCTGATTGTTTTTATCAGAAATGGATGCTGGATTTGGTTGAAGGCTTTTTCGGCATCTATTGATATGATCATGTGGTTTTTATTCTTCATTTAATTTATGTGGTCTATCACGTTTATTGATTTGCGAATATTGTACCAGCCTTGCATCCCTGGGACGAAACCCATGTGGTCATGGTCAAGACTTTTTTTGGTGTATTGCTGAATCCAATATGCTAGTATTTTGTTCAGGATTTTAGCATCTATGTTTATCAGGAATATTGGCCTGTAGTTTGCATTCTTTGTAGTGTCTTTTTCTGGTTTTGGAATTAGAATTATGCTGGCCTCATAGGACATGTTTGGAAGTCTTCCTTCTTCTTGAATTTTTTTGAAATAGTTTGTGGAGAAGGGGTGTTAGTTCTTTCTTGATTGTTCGGTAAAACTCCCCCGTGAAGCCACCTGGGCCTGGGCTTTTGTTTGCTGGGAGAGTCTTTATTAAATATTCAATTTCTTCTGCCGTTATTGGTCTGTTCAAGTTTTCTATCTCTTTCTGGTCCAGTTTTGGGAGACTATGTGTTTCTAAAAACTTGTCCATTTCGCTTAGATTGTCAAATTTGTTGCCATATCATTGTTCATAGTAGTTGTTAACGATCCTTTGTATTTCCGTGTGTCAGTTGTTACTTCTCCTCTTTCATTTCTGATTTTGTATATTTGGGTTCTCTCTCTTTGTTTCTTGGTGAGTCTAGCTAAGGGTTCATCAATCTTGTTTATCTTTTCGAAAAACCAGCTCTTTTTTTCATTAATCCTTTGAATTGTTTTTTTGGACTCTGTCATTTATTTCTGCTCTGATCTTTACTATTTCCTTCCTCTACTTGCCTTGGGATTTTCTTTTTGTTTGTCTCTAGTTCTTTAAGTTGTGAGGTTAGATAGTCTATTCAAGATTTTTCTTGTTTTTTGAGGTAGGTCTGTAGTGCTATGAACTTCCCTCTCAGAACTGCTTTTGCTGCATTCCATAGATTTTGTGTTGTTGTGTCTTCATTGTCATTGGTTTCCAGGAAGTTTTTGATTTCTTCCTTGATCTACTCGGTAGCCTATTCATAGTTTAAAAACATGCTATTTAGATTCCATGTGTTCAAATGTCTTTGCATATTCTTGTTGCAATTGATTTCTAGTTGAATGCCATTGTGATCTGAGAAGATGCTTGATATGATTTCAGTCTTCTTGAACTTGTAGAGACTTAGTTTGTGTCCTAACATGTGGTCTATCTTTGAGAATGCCCCTTGTGCACTTGAGAAGAATGTTAATTCTGTACTTCTGAGATGTAATCCTTTATAGATATGTATTAAATCCGTTTTGTGTAGTGCTTATTTTAGAGTCTCTGTTTCCTTGCTAATTTTTTATCTAGAGGCTCTATCCAGTGATGTCAGCTTGGTGTTGAAGTCCCCTGCTGTGATTGTACTGCTATCGATTTAATTTCTCCTTTGAAGTCCTCCAGAAGATTTTTAATATATTTTGGTGCTCCTATATTGGGTGCATATATGTTTATCAATGTTATATCTTCCTGTTAGATAGATCATTTCAATATTATGTAGTGGCCTTCTTTGTTTCTAGTTATGGCCTTCATTTTGTGAGGTGGGTCTCTTGCAAACAACAAATAGATGAGTCATGCTTTCTTATCCAATCAGCTACTCTGTGTCTTTTTATGGAAGCATTTAATCCATTTACATTTATGGTGATCATTGATATGTACTTATTTATTGCCATTTTTGTTTAGTGTGGGTCTATTTTTCTTCCAATTTCTCCTGCTAATTACAGCAGTCCTTTTAACATTTCTTGCAGTGCTGGTTTGGTGCTAATGTATTTCCTTAGCCTTTTTTTTTTTTTTTTTTTTTTTGTCTGAGAAGCACTTTATTTGACCTTATATTTGAATGATAGCCTTGCTGGGTAGAGTAGTCTTGGATTCAGATCCTCATTTTTCCTGAACTTGATTACCTCAGCCATTCCCTTCTGGCCTGTAGTGTTTCTGTTGAGAAGTCATCTGAGAGCCTTGTGGGGTTTCCTTTGTAGGTAACCTGTTGCTTCTCTCTTGTTGCTTTTAAGATTCTCTCTTTGTCTTTAATTTTTGGCATTTTAATTATTACTATGTCTTGGTGTGGGCCTATTTGGGTTCTTCTTACTTGGGGCTCTCTGTGCTTCTTGAACTTGAATGCCTTCTTCCTTCACCATATTAGGGAAGTTTTCTGTCACTATTTCTTCAAATATATTCTCTAACCCTTGCCCATTTTCTTCTTCTTTGGGGACTCCTATCATGCAAATGTTATCACATTTCCAATTGTCCCACAGTTCTCTTAAGCTGTCTTCCTGTTTTTTAATTGTTTTTTTGCTGTTGGTGTTCTGATTGGTTGATTTTTACTACCCTGTCTTCTAATTCACTGATCTGGTCTTCAGCTTGCTCTACTCTACTATTTAGACTTTCCAATGTGTTTTTTATTTCTGATATGTCATTCTTACTTTCTTGTCGGTAGTTTTTAATTTCCAACTGGTTGATTTTCAACATTTCTATGTCTTTACTCATGGTGCTCATGTCCTTATGTTCTTACACATGCTGTTGAGCTTCCTCAACATCATGGCTCTGAATTCTAATTCTGTTAACTTGCTTAACTGCACCTCATTTATCTCATCTTTGGTAGAGGTCTCTTGTTCTTTCATTTGGCTTTTGTTTCTGTGTTTCACCATTTTGGCTATCACAGTGGGCTTTGTTGCCTGCCAAATTTTCCCTATGGGTGTTGGTGTTGTGCTATTTGTGGCTCCCTTTCCTGGGTTTGGATGAAGCAGGGAGGACCCACTTTAAACATCACTATCAAGTCTTACTTTCCTGGTTAGAGTTGCTAACCCAGGGAATGGTAGTTATCCTCTAGCTTTTTGCCTGGAGACTATTAGTAGAGGTCACCTGAAGAACCTTGGTTTCTAAGTTGAATAAAAAACTCTTTCAGGTACTCAGTGTAAGAGGATTTCCTGAGGCTGGGGCAGATGCTGGTTGGTAATGGACCTCAATTAGCATTTCAATGGCTACCAGGTGGGGTTGAATCTCTGAGGGAGTGGCCGCTGCCTCTCCCAAGGGCTCTGAGAAGTAGTAAGATGACCACAGTCCTGCGTGGCTGCAACTCAGCCAAAGCTCTGAGCACCCTCCAAATCCCAAGTGTCCCCACACAGTTTCAGTCCAGTCTGCCTTCCCTCTGCCGGAGCCCAGTGTGAGTGGCTGCTGCCAATTTAGCCTCTGTCCTGGCTCTGTGCTGTGGAGCTGCTTGGGACTTTAACATGAGGGCACCGCTCCCAGCTAAGGGTGTCACTCCCTGCCAAGGCTGAGGCAGCTCCCAGCGGAGGGCCTAGCACCCGAGGGCGCAGCTTCCAGCTGCCGAGGCCACAGGTCCCAGCCAGGGCCACAGGTCCCAGCTGAGGGTGTAGCTCCCAGCCAAGGCCACAAGTCCCAGCCGAGGTCGCAGATCCCAGCCCGGGCCACCCCAGGTCCCAACCCAGGCCGCTGCAGACCGTGGGCTCCCGGCCCCCTCTCACGTCTTCACAAGCCTACCAGGATTGAGCCAGTGTCCCTGGTTATGTGGTCCTCCAAGCTGTTTTTTGGTTGCCTTTTCCTGACAATTTGTCTTTCTTTTTGTTGTAATTCCAGTTTGATCCTGGGAGATAGTCTGTGTAGCTTCCATTCACTTCACCGCCATTTTCCTGGTCCCTTATTTTCAATATTAATGTTATTATTACAGTTTCCATTGTGATTTTTTGTTATCATTTCAACTTACTCCCACAAACCATTTACAATGTAATAGAGGAAAGTACAAAGTACATATATTTATCAGAATTTAATGGTAATAAAATAAAATGATAAAATGCAAACTCCCTTTTCTCTTCTTTGTCAAATCATTGTTTTTAGATTACTTGTTCTTCATCTCTGTCTGTCTCAGGAAAAGAGATGACCTAATGTCTTCTTAGAGCTGATCATACCACCTGTGTTTATAATTCTAGCCTCATAACTTTTTTTTTTTTTAGATCATATTCTATTAGTGTTTTTAATTCTCTCTTGTATATTCAATTACTCTTGCCCATATGTGATGTCTATCAAAAATGCTAATGTAAAGTTTGGATGTAATTATAGTTATTTAATATTTAGGGAAAGGACAATCATGTTTTCCTGGTTGAATTCTTTTGTGGAAACCCTACTGTAAGAGAAATACAGACATATATACAAGGTAGAAGCTGAAGAAACAGTTTCCTGCTAAGTCTGTTTAAATAAAGCTACAAAGATTTCACCACATTGACAAATGTGTGCTCAGCACAATTCTAAACATAAATGACAGAGTGGTATAGAAGACAGAACAGCCTGTTCAATGAAGTTTATATTTTAGTGGAAACTAATTAAAATGAAACAGGCAAGCAAATAAATAAGTCACACTGAAAGGGTGATAGATGTTTTGAAGAAGATAGAATAAGACAAGATTTGGAAATGGCACGAGGTGGCTTGGGAGTAGACCACAGAATACATACCCACAAATTAAAGGGTGGAATTATCATATAACTGGAACTTTTAAGAATGAATTATATTTTTGGGATTGAAAGAAATGCTAGTAAATTGAAATAAATGGGTCATTTGAGTTATTTTACTCTAGAATGATGGTCACATAAGAAAACACATAACTTGGGGAGGATGGAATTTAAGAAAAATTAATTTAATCACACTTTTAGAGGACGGAGGTAGAGAACAGACAGAGTTATTTCTAAGGTGAAAAGAAAAAGCATGAGATGGTTTTGTTTCAATATAATGTACTTCCTTTGAACAGCAAATGCTACAGCAAAAACAAGCTTCCTCAAAGGACAGTGCTATCTTCATAATATTTAGAATACTTAGCACCTGCTGTGAGATAGTAATGATAGCAGGCACTTCAAGACAACCTAATCAGGTAAGTGCTGACATTTTATCCATCTTATAAAGAACATTCTTTGGAAAGTGAAATCTGGTACACAATTATAGGAAGATAGAACTAGAATTCAAGCTCTATCTGAGACCAGTGTCCATGACTTAACCTGTGTTTTACTGATTTACTAGGATAAATGAATACTTGAAAAGGATGCTGCAGAGTCAATTCAAGCATTGGGTAGGTGGTTGGATTGAAGCTCTGGAAGTGTGAGAAGTAACATAATGCAGAGAGTAAAGCAACAACTATTTTTATTATAAAAAGCTAGGGCTTTCAAATCTGTTTGAATTGAAGACCAGTCATTTTAATTTATAGTTTACTGGGTGACTTTAAGAAAGTATGTAACTTGTTTTCTATGCCTTTTCATCTAGAAACAGTGATTAAAAACATACCATAAAAATATTAACCAAAATGAGATAAACTTGACAAATTGCCAACCCAATGTTTACCACAGACTGATCATTCAAGAAATAAGATACATGTCTGATTTGTGTCCCTCATTTATTCAACAAATATTTATTATACATCTACTGTGTATTTGGCTTTGTAAATCTTCCTGGTGACAGGTATGATCATCATTTTCCAGTAAGTTAGGATACCAATGAAAGCTTCAATCCACTTTCAGTGCTACCATTCACAACCTCCCTTTTATATAAACATATGCAGATCCCTTTAGTCACCAAAACCAAAAACAAACCTCTTACCACAAAGCTACAAATGAACACCAGCTTCAAGATGATAGTCTCAAAAGGCAAAAATGGGGTTTCTATTTGTACAGCAAGATCTTTGACCTTCACATGAGAAGCCAAAATGATGTTTTGATGGATATTCCCCACAAAATTACTTGAAAATAAAGCACAGTTAACCAAAAACATAAATCAAAATAAAGAATGCAAGAAAGAAATAATTTTTGTATAAAATAATGAAAATGACATAGAAGCTTAAGCCTCATTCATAGTCATTCTCATTTTATTTTAGTTAAAAATAAAAAATAAAAATTAAGCAAATACCAGCTGGACAAATGGTCATATTTTATAGTAGCCTTCATAGTCCATTGTAATTCTGAAGTTATATAAAGTTTTGTCGAATAAAGTGTGAGAAAAAACCATGCTTACAATGCCCATGTTTTACATTTCCATGTTTTACATCTTCAACTAATTTGCTTACTTTCTCTAAGGGCTAGATATGACTGTGGGCCTGATGACAAACCATTAAATATGCCCATATGGGTCATGTCAATAGAAATTGAAAAAAATATTATATAGAAGGAATACAAATCCTGATCATTTTATGGAGAATTGATACATTGTTGCTCTGGATCACCTACCTACCTCTAGACTACAATGTTAGAGACATTTAACATCAATTGTTTTAATCACAGCATAATCAAGTCTCTACGTTACAGTAACACACACTATATCCTAGCTGTTACCATGAGAAAAGAAATAACATTTAAATTATTTAGAAAAGAAATAACATTTCAATAAAGTTAAAGTTTTAATGCAAAATTCAAAAGTAATTTAAAAAATAAAAACGTATAGCATAATAGCAATAAAACTCACAATTTCATAGAATCAATTGAGTCTATTAATCTAAATTTATATGTGGGATGTGTTGGTGGGATTTGAAAATAAAATTATTTTAATTATTTTGCATAACATGTTTTATAAATTTAAAGCCATAATCAAAGTAATATTAAAATCATTATTTCTGCCACCTAAACATACGTCTGCCACCCAAATGCTTCCTGTTGCTATTGTCTCACCAAATCAACCTGCTGGGAAAGCTTCTCTAGCAAAGTACTATGGTCCTAGGGCCCTGTTTCTTCTACCTAACATAGCTCCTGGGCTAAAGCAGAGGCTGGATTAGAAACCTGGCCCAAACTCGGACCACTCAGTGACTACACCTAGGAATCTGGAGTTGGTCTGAGTTGGCTAGAACTGAGGATCAGCATTCTGTGGGGTGGGCACAGTAGGTCGTGTGTGAATACAGACAGAGAACAAGTGAGCCGTGATGCACAGGTTTACCATGAAAAGCAGAAAAAGAGGCAAGATCATGATTCCTAGAAGTGGTCTGAGATTAGCTGCTTCGGTTCCTAATTCCAATTCTTGTTTCTGCTCCTGGTTCATGAGGCCTACATATAATTTTTGGTTTGGTGTTGTAATATAATTCTACATGTTTAAAATAGCTGGCCAATCATTCCTACTCTGATGAAATAGGAATCATTCTTGAATAAATCAATCCCTTTTGTCTCCCACCCCAGAGAAATGTTACACATGTATGAACAACTCAGTCTAACACTTTATAAAGTTGTTTTGGTGAATAATTCTGCATTGCCTTGAGGTGCTTCTACCTCTAAACACTGTATTTTCTGTGACAATAGCCTATATTTTAGGTCTTTTCCAAAAAATCTTTCAAGATTAGCTTTATAAAGAGAGGAGCAGAAAGTTTAGAATTTTATATCAAAAATAATTAATTTGCATGACAATTCTCATGGTAGTATAAAATTTATTTTCCTAATATACTTTACGAATTCTTTATTATACAAATTCATTACAGAATATCAAGAGTAATGTAGCAAAAGATCATTTTAAAACAATTATTCTGAAGAAAAGCACGCAAATAAAATACATTTTTATTTTAGATTGAGTCATCAAATAAAAGGCTCTATAGGGATGTAGCATCTTAATAAGAAAAATGGTATCTTGTGGGTTTGGGGTAAGAGGTAAAGAAAGGCAGAAATAAGTTTTGCATTTTTGAGGAATGTGAAAGATAACAGTGTATTCTAAACAAAGTAAGCAACAGATATGTTAAACAGGAATTAGATATCTGTTGGTCCGGTATAAGTATTTTTCATTTCAATTAATTTAACAGGGAACATTTTAGCAGGTATAGGACATTTTAAAGTGCCCTTTAAGTGGGTCATGTGCTGCTATGTGGAAAGCTGATGATGAAGGGCAGCGTGAAGGGAAGGGATCATATAAAATGCTTTGGAAACAGTCTAGGCATGAGCAGGTGCAGGTGAGTTAGGCTACTAGCAAAGGAGAGAACAGGGAACAAAATGGATCCAGGATACACTTTAAAGTTAGAGCCTATAGACTTTGGGGACATATTAAGTAGAATGAGTGAAGATGGAAAGACAGACTCCTAGAAATTGGCTCCTAATCCAAGTGTGGAGAGCATTAATCATTTACATAAATGGCAGCATGTGAAAGAAGAATCTCTAGGGGGCTAAAGTGTCAAGTATTTTTACTTGGACATGTTAAGTTTGAGAAGCCTATTAGATATCCAAATCAAGTTCTCAAATAGATATTCTATACCTCCGTTGAGAGATCAGGGAAGATTTAAACTTAGAAATCACTGCCATGGCCCAGCTGGAGTAGCTCTGTTGGTTGAGAGTCGTCCTGTGCATCAAAATGTTGGTTTGATTTTCGGTCAGAGCACATACCTGAGTTGTGGGTTTTTCTCTCTCCCTCTCCCTCTTCCTTTCTCTCTCTCTAAAATTAATAAAAATATATTTTTTAAATCATTGCCATGAAGAAGATGTATAGCCATATTACTCAAAGAGATAAAAAGTAGAGAAAATCTATACATTGAGAAAGAAAGAGAATCTAGGACTCATCCAACAAGTAGATATTATTCGGAGTCTAAGTGAAGTTAAGAGTAGCAACATAAACAACTGAGAAGGAGGGGAAAAAATATACACTTTTAGTGAGTATCAGATTTCCAAGAATAAAGAGAATCCCAGAATCAAAAAGAAATGAAATGCTTAAAACCTGGAAGTCAGCTGAAAAGATGCTGTAAAGTGAGGACAGAAATTATACCTGGAATTGGTCACAGAAACCATCAGCTTGAGGGTATTTAAAAATAAAAAAAATAAGTGTAATTTTACATTCACAGTTGAAATTTGTAGTTAATCCCAGTTGTGCTATTTTTCTATAGAAATTCAAATTATTTGGTCATCATTATGCAAGTCAGTTAAATAAAAGGAGAAAAATAATCTGAATTGATAATGATGGCAATAAAATTAGTAAAATGGAAGACATAAAATTTAATCAGGGCAAGTTTAGACATAAGAACATAGATTTACTTTTTTTTTTAATTCTCACCTGAGGATATTTTCAATTGATTTTCAGATAGAAAGGGAGGGAGGAGGGAAGAGGGAGACAGAGAAAGAAACATCAATGTGAAAGAGACACATCGATTGGTTGCCTCCCATATGACCCCAACCAGGGCTTGGACGAACCACAGCCGAGGTACATGCCCTTGACTAGAATCAAACCCGCGACTCTTGGTCCAACAGCTGAGGCAAACCGGCCAGGGAAAGAATGTAGATTTAAAGAAAAAATAAGTGATAGAAGCAAGTATGTTTGGAAAAACTTTAATTTCTTCCCCTGTGTGTCTTCTTTACTGTCAGACAGAGCACTTCACTCGGACATTTCTGTCTCTAAATGTGTGAGGGTTTTTCCTGCACCAGCAATTCTCTGAGGCACCAGCTCGGTGTCCTACAATTTTTCTACCTGGAGATAGTGTCAGATCCCATAGTTCAGGGCTCAGCCCCACAGGACTTCCCCACCCCACTTCAGATGCCAAACTGAAGTAGTAAGTCCCTATGCTACCCACAACTTCTGTCCAACTTGGCTACATATTTGAGCTTCCAAAGACCTTCTACTCAGGTTTGATTAACTTGCTACAGCAGCTCACAGAACTCAGGGAAACACTTACTTACACTTCCCAGATTATTAAAGAATATGATAAAGGATACAGCCAGATAAAGAGAAACATGGGGCAAGGTCTAGGATGGTCCCAAGCACAGGAGTTTCTGTCCCTGTGGAGTTGTGATGCATCACCCTCCCAGTGGATATATTCATTACCTTGGATCTTTATGAATCCTATACCAATGGAATTTTTTATGGATGTTTCCTCCTGGTAGGCATTATTAACTCCACGTCTAGCCCCTCCCTCCTCACTAGAGAATTGGGAGGAAGCTGAAAATTCCAAGCTTCCAATTACAGCTTGGACTTTCTGTTGATGGACAGGAGGCCACCAAGAGTTGCCCCATTAGAATAAAAGATGCTCCTAGTGCTCTTATTACTTAGAACATTGCAAGAGCTTTAGGGGCTCTGTGCCAGGAACCAGGGTCAGGGATATATATATATATATATATATATATATATATATATATATTCTATTATCACACAGCAGGCAACTGAAGATCCTTATCAATGGAAATAATTATTACAGTGTGATTGCTAAAGCAATAAAGTTGCAAGGAAAGGGATTGTGGTTAGAGAATGGTGTTTGAAATAAAGACTTTGTAAGAGTCACAGTTATTAATGATGATAAAAGCTAGGATACGACAAAAAGAAATGGAGGCAAGAACGTCGAAGAATGCTAACCAACCTCTGATTAGAACGTGGGAGTTTGAAGAGACTTTTGCTCCAAACCTAAGAATGAAAGCAAATTGGATATGCTACAAAATCCTAGGTTGAAAAAACAAACAAACAAACAACAACAACAACAACAAAAAAAACAGGGAGCTAAAGATGTAAAGAAACAAATGAACCAAATGTTAAAACAGGATGTGGCCCCCTTAGGAGAGAAAAGACTACCAGTTGTCTCAATCTCTCATGAAATGGTGACAAATAAGAAGCCAGAAATAAATTAAACTAAGACAATACCAACTGTTAACATCTTTTAACCGCCATGGATAGGCTGGTATAACAGATTAGAAAGTCAAGGAGGCCCAGGCACAGTGTAAGTCAATACCTGTCCACCAATTTTCTCCCATAGATTTTCACTGAGAGCATGGAGCATTACACCAAAAAAGCTGGGCACAGGGTAAAGGAACAGAGGAAGATCGCCTTTAAGTACAAGATCTCTGTTCAGTCATGTGCCACATAACAACATTTTAGTCAACAGACCACTATAATAACATGGTGGTCCCATAAGATTATAATGGACCTGAAAATGTCCTATTGCCTAGTTACTTGATAGCCATGGACTTCATGGCACAGTGACTATCACACTTTATGGGGAAAGACACAATACTCCTTTCCCCAAATAGGGAAAAAAAACTCTTTGGAAAACACCTTTCCCACGCAGTATGATAGAAGATGTCCCAGGCAGAACAACAGCATAAATAAAGGAAATAAAATGCTTAGAAAGATTGCAAGATACAAGGCAATATAAAAACATCAATTGTATTTCTATGGAACATTAATATAAATTAGAAATTTATATAGTGCTTTAATAGTGCTATTTACTACAGCACCAAAACATGAATGTGTATGTTAATTCTAACAAAAGATGTTCAAGGTCTGCATGCTTAAAACAATAGAAATTGATATGTTGCAGACAATAAGACCTAAATAAATGATAAGTATATGGTATTCATGAGTTGGAAAACTCATTATTGGCATGGTTTCAATTTTCTCCTAATTGGTCCCAATAGAACTACCAGAAGAAATGTTTGTAGAAATTTACAAGTTAATCTAAAATATAAGAGAAATTTTATAGGACTTAGAATAACCAAACCAATTCTGAAAATAAAATAAAGTTGGATGTCATATACTGCCTGATTTCAAGACAATTTTAAAACTACAGTAATTAAGACAAAATGATCACGATGTAAAAATAGTCACATAGGTGAAGTAAACGAAAAGCAGAACCTAGAAGTCGGCCTACATATACACGGTGAATTGATTTTGGACAAAAGTGCAAAGGTTATTTGATGAAGAAAGGATAATTATTTTAGTAACTGGGCATTCATACGGAAAGAAATAAACTCCACCAATACCTCTCCATAGTAGATCTAGATGTAAAATACTTGAAGAAAACAACAATATCTTAGTGACTTTGGTTGGACTGCCCAATAATTCCTGAAATTATTTTAAACCAAGACAGAGCTCTCAGTGCCACTTTGCTCCTTGCCTACTACCAGCAGAGAGTATTTGCCCTTTGTCTACCTTGATCTTGTGACCAACTCTTCAGAGCACCACACCTCAACTAAATAAAGATATTAGCCAAGCATCACAAATGAGTCACATTTTTCTATGACTATAAAAGTCAGTTTATAGAAGCACATTCATATATACTTAAAATTATCTGTACATAATCCCTTCAGTCACCCATATAAAGTACACTATCAAACATATTGTATCACCATAAGTTCAAGACAATTTATTTCTTCATGTAGGAACAGATGCTTCTCAGTTCATGTTTATTTTGGAGGCTCACTACAAGGGAATCTATTGCAATGCTTACATTTTTATTTTGTTTCCTACAATTTTTTTTTCTTTCCTTTTAGTCAGAGAGTAACTAATGTACATATATTACATATAAAATAATTTTGGCCCACCAGTTTGTATTAGATTCTACTTATTTTGAGTCCAATGTGTTCTTAACCTTATAGAGCTATTACACCAATTTCTGAATTCAAATGTATCATTTGTGTGTTCCTTCACCTTAAATGCAGACCTTGCAAAGTGCATTTGTAGAAAAGAATTTTGCAATGTATCATCTGTGTATGTGAAGAGGGTAATATAAATTTCATAGAAGAATAATTTTAGGGACTATTTTTATTGACTATCTCCTCTTAAAGATTTATAAACCACATTAATCTACTGTAAGTTCTATGGAGCCATAAAATAAGAAACAGATATAATTTTGTATAGTCTACTCTTTTAAAACTTATTTGACTTTTGAAAATATAGGGTAAAAGTATGTGATTTCAAACTTGAATGGAAAATTATAGTAACCAAAATGGAATGAATGGGCATGAAGATAGCCATATAGGACAATAAAAACAAATCGAGTCCAGAGATAAGAAACACACACATACGACAGCTAATTTTTCATTAAATTTATTGGGGTAACATTGATTAATAACATTACATAAGTTTCAAGTGTATAATTATATAATACATCATCTGTATACAGCTTTGTGTGCTCACCATCCCAAGTATAGTCTCCTTTAATGATTATATATTTGACCCTGTATATCCTCTTGATCCTCTCCCCAAATCTCCTCCCTTTGGTACCACCCTTCTGTTGTCTGTGCTCCTGAGTTTATTTTAGAACAATTAATTGTTCACAATAATGCTAATGTAAATTAGTGGAGAAAGCATAGTCATTTAAAATATATAACTATATGAAATTTAAAAATTATCAACCTTCACCTCATACTGGCTATAAAACTTAAAACATAACAAAAAAATAGAACAATAAAATCTAAGAAAAACTGAAACAGATTAGTGTTTAGCCTCATAGCCTAGACTAAAGGTAGAGAGACTGACTGCAAAGAGTCACAAGGGAACTTTCTAAAGGGGAGGAAATGCCGACTATATATATGTTTGTATACTTAAATGTTCATGACATTTTATTAATCTAAATATGCATGTACACAGTTTCTTTCCTCAATCTCTCAGTAACCTCCCCATATGAATAAAGAATTTAGAGAACATATATTTTACTAAATCTACTCATGTTACTATTCAATATCACATTTTAAAAGCTTGTATAATATTCATATGCATCTAGATGTAATCTTTTCAATTGGTTGGTCTAAGGAAAGCCCTTTGGGAAAATCCAGAGTACACTGTTAAATCCTGTCTGGTTCTCAGGTACAGCTCCCTGTCAGCATAACTTTGACCTAACAGCTTAGCTAGATTTCACCGGTCAAACTGGGCTCCTGTTCAGCTTTTCAATCATGCCCTCACTAACCCTGGCCATTATAACCCAATTTCTTCTTTACAGCATTATAGAATTTTGAGCCATGATTTTTCCATTTCAACTAGGATTGAGTCTCAGATAAAGTTTTCAAGGGATCACAACAAACAATTTTATTTAGCTTATGAAAGTTCAAGAGTCATGAGGTGATTTCTCCCTCTACTGAATTTGTTCCTAGCCAGATTAAAGAGTTACCTACACAACAGAGTCCAATTTCCTTGATAAAAAATATTTTCCTTCTTAAATTTCAAGGAAAAAAGAAAAATATAAAGGTGAAGTCATGTTTCTAAGTTTGAGGACTATTTATGAGAAAGGGTTTCATTATTTCCTGTACTTGTAGGCCGTAGATGTTTATCATGGAGTCCAGTAGTATATTTCTATCAGTGATATAATAACTAAGTCACACAAAGTGACTTTAAAAATAATTCATAACATCTATTAAAAAAATAGCAGAAAGAATATTTGCTATATGTTTCCATGGAAACTAATGTGCTTGCACAAAAATGCCATGCCCATCATTTCTCAGTAAAATGTCTCTGATTTATAATAAATTGATTCAACACCAAAGGAAGGGGAATTTTAATACTCAAGAAATGACTCAAAATTAGAATTAAAACAAAAGAAGGCCATTATAAATTTTTGAGAACGGGTTTGGATTATCTTCCTCATTCAACAAGATATTTCATTCTGAAATTAAACAACTCCAGTTAAGATCTGGTATGATCTAATGAATACATTTTTTTAAAAAAATTATATATAATAAAGCACATATTTTATAGAAGAGAAGTTATTTGAATTGCTATACAGTGATTTTTTTGGAAAAAGAATTACACCTTTTACAAAACTTTAATACATATATTCTTGGAATGTAATCTTGAAGTTAAAGTTAATCACTCACATAAGATATGTGAATAAATTTGGGATGTTGAGTTCTTTATTATTCTTAAAGCTCAGCACTAAGCTGAGTTATGTTTTCTGGCTGACTAGATAGACTATTTACTATATTATTTTCAAAGTAAATTTATAGGCTTAGATAACCTTTATTGAACCTCAGCAAAAAACTCTCTTCAAAGTCTGAGTTAATCTAATTGAATTTCTGAACTTCCCATAGAAACAGAGGCATATTTTGAATTACTGAAATAAATATTTTATTTACTTAATTAGGTTTTTAAAATCTCAGACACAGTCTTTTTAAATTAATTTCATAGCTTGATTATCAGTATGAAAACTCAATCATGAGGAAAAATGCCAATGTAGCAATCCAGAAAGGCTCTGGAAGTACTTTTCTCTTCTTCCTCCTTTTATATTAAAGTTGCAAATAGAATACAATTCAATTACTCATGGCAAAAAAAAAAAACTCTCAGATGCTTTTTAAATGTTCTACAAAGTATCATCTCATGTATAAAATTAATAGAGAAGAAAAATTACATTTCAGCTCTGCTTGAAAAATAAGAATATACTTTCTAGACCAACTGATTACCATGAAATCTAATTTTCACAATTTGAGAACTTGTAGTGCTTATAAAGAGATGCATTTTTTGTTTAAAATGTTTATATCAATAATGTTTTAGAGCCTGGCTGGTGTGGCTCAATGGTTGAGCATCAACCCATGCACCAAGAGGTTGCCAATTCGATTCCCAGTCAGAGCACATGCCCAGTGGGGGGTGTGCAGGAGGTGGCCAATTAATGCTCTCTCTCATTGATGTCTCTCTCTCTCTCTCTCTCTCTCTCTCTCTTTCTCCCTCTCCCTTCCTGGCTCTTTAAAGTCAATAAAGAAAAAACTAATTTTTAATAATGTTTTAGGATATTCTCCATAGGACTCTAAGCTTTAATATGAGTGCACTTTATGTATTACTATAATGGGAAAATATATGCATAGTATCCAGGCTAAAATTTTGTAGTTTTAGTCAAATATAAAAAATTGATTCAAACTATATTCATTAATACTTCCATAAAGTCTAGTAGTCATTACTATATATATATAATCACTTAACTCAGTTGAAAATTAAATGGCCAAAATTTTTGGCTTCTTGAAACCCAAATCCTACAATGAAGATAGCACAGAACATAATATATGTATTAGATGTGTTTTATATATATTTATTTTTGTATTTGTATAATTTTATTTAAAACCACTTTCCAAATAGAAAAATACATGTAACTAAGATTGTACATACCTACAAAAACTCTTGTATAAATGCAGCCTTTTTCAAAATTCTGTTTTGATGTTTTTGTCCTCGTCTCCCACTTAATGCATTTAGCACCATTTATAATCTGGAGCATTTGTAACGTGACTGATGTTACAGTAATATATCATGAAAGGGAGAGGGTAGAATGTGATAATCCTTGCCTTGTGAAATGGGAAAATCTAATTTTTAAATAATCCAACTGCATGCTAGACCAGAATAATAGCTTCTTTCTTCTCTGTTATCTCTAATGAGAACATACTGAAGTAAAAGACTGACTGCTTAAACAGAAAAGACAGTAGAAAAGAGGTGCAAAGGACAAAGAAAAAGCCAAAGAAAGAAATGTTTTCCAGAAAGACCACACCAGGCAGGTCAAGGAGTAAGAATAGGGTTTAGAAGGAGAGCTGCACTCAGAAGGGCAAATTAAAAGCACTACATCCACTGGATGAGCTTGCACAATAACTAAATACGAAAGTCATCCTCAATTTTTCAACTGGGTTAGAGTTCTGTTTGTATAGGAATGTGTTACTTATGCCACCACTGATAACTGTTGTCTACATGCTTTACCTGCAAACAGTAAAAGCTACAGAAATAAACCATGTGAATTTTTCCCTTACATGTCCAGGGAGTTAATATTAGGTGAGGTTTCATAGAAAATATACAGGGGTGGGATAAGTAGGTTTACAATTGTTCCTATGGAAAAGAATACAATAATTCATTAATAATACAAGAATAAACTCTGTTTTGTGTATTCACAACTGTAAATCTACCTTTGCCTGCCCCCATATGTATTAGTATCTTTGCATGTGCTTGTATATTTAGATGTTGTATAGTACAAGCATATATTTTTTAAAATCAACCACAAATAGCATAGCATGCTAAAATGGGATAATTCAAAGACATAAGATGCTGAGTGACTTTTATTTACAGTAATTTGCCTCCCTATGTTTTCTAGTATTTTACAAAAATTGTTATGTTAAGGTCATCATATTTATAAAAGAAAGTTTATGGACAGTAAAATGATTAAATGTCTTAAGTAGGAAAATATGAATCCCATTAGCTTTTTGATGAACACAAATGATATTAAAAGTTTTTTTGTTTTTTTTTTCCCCAAAAAATAACAGCCATCAATAATTACTTCCAAGTTCTAAAACAATGACTACATGTAGGATTGTCCTTTCTTACAAAACGTGTTTCCAGTAAGAAATTATAAACTGGAGCTATCTTTAAGGGCTTCCTTTGGGATTCCATACATGGTATTTATACAGCAACCAAAGTGTAACTGAGAAACTATTCAGAAGTAAGCAGTAAAAATTTTAAAACACCAAATATTTTAGCCATAGTGAACATACACACAACAAATTGTAAAAATGTTCACGAAGAAGACAGCAGAAAAATCGCTCTTCTCCATACATTTGTTACTAATAGAATCTTGATTTATAGCTCCAGGTGGCATTATAACCATGCCCAAGTTCTGGATAATGAGCTTTACTGGAAAATACAGGGTGGGCAAAAGTAGGTTTATAGGTATTATGAATACAGGAAGCACACAATTTATCCTCATATTATTATTTATCAATTCTTGTATTATTTCCACATGAACAAATGTAAACCCTTTTTGCCATACCTTGTATACCATTCAGGTGACTGCTGAAGGTGCTATATTTTTTCCTTTCTCCTTTTATTCCTTCTTCTTTTTGTAACATAGAAATCAAGTATGAAGTTCTGTCAGTCATCTTATACATGAGGAGAAATTCAGACTCGACTCCACTACTGTGGAGCAGCAAGCTCAAAGGAGCCTGCTGTCCTGACAACTGGAAATACCACGTAAGGCTCAAAGTGCCTATGTCCAGCATTGTCTTAGATAAGAGAATTAACTCGGTATGTATGAGTCACTTTGATAAGATTTCTGTTATTTGTGACAACACAATTTAAGGCCAACAATACTAGTTTGAGGTCTATGATTCTAAATATTATAAACTGACTCTAGCAAACAAACATAATGAATGTATTTCAAAAATACTTGGGCCCTAATCAAGTGGTTCAGCTGGTTGAGCATCGTCTCATATCCCAAAAGAATATGGGTTTGATTCCTGGTCAGGGCACATATCTAAGTTTCAGGTTCCATCCTAAAGTCAAGGCACATATGAGAGGCAAACTATTGATGTCTCTCTCTCTCTCTTTTTCTTTCTTTCACTTCTTTCTTTCACTTCTTTCTTTCTTTCTTTCTTTCTTTCTTTCTTTCTTTCTTTCTTTCTTTCTTTCTTTCTTCCTTCCTTCCTTCCTTCCTTCCTTCCTTCCTTCCTTCCTTCCTTTCCTTCTTTCTTTCTTTCTTTCTTTCTTTCTTTCTTTCTTTCTTTCTTTCTTTCTTTCTTTCTTCTCTCTCTGTCTAAAAAGTTCAAATCAATAAACATATCCTTGGGTAAGAATAAAAAGAAAATGCTTGACAGTTCACCAAAGCAAAAAAAAAAAAAAAAAAGACTTAAGAAAGAACAGCTGCAAACACTTATTAAGAATGTCTTTTTTCTTTTTTTTCTTTTTTTTTTCTGTATTGATTTTAGAGAGAGAGGAAGGTTTTGGTATGTGAGTCAATGCTCAGCCACTGAGCTACACCGGCTGAGCCAAGAATGTCTTTTAAGCTACTATGATCACAACTACTCAGCTCCAACGTGTATGTACTCTGTGATACCCTACATCTAAATGCTCAGAAGTAAACATCTGACTAAATTATAGCTTATCCTTTAGTCAAGGCAAAGTGGTGGCAATTGAGGCATGGTTACCAAGAATCTCAATATGGCTTTATAGAATGGGGAAAAGGTAACTCTCATGGTGTTGCTGCTGACATAGGATAGAGTAAATAAGAAGGAGGAAAAAAGAAAAACAATTAAATTCTCTCCTTGTTTAATAAGTACACATTCAAATACAATCTTTTGTTCTAGATGTAATGAAAATGTCTCTATCTTATATTAGATTCTGTTTCATGTATTAAAAACACATGCACACGTACATAGATATATACAAAATGTTTCCTTCTCTAAAAATAAACAATCAAAAGCCATTACCTGTAATGGTATCCAGCTTCAACTCAAGATTCCCCAAAGCTACCTATTTTTTTTAATTTACATCATTTAGAAAACTGGAGACTAAACTTAACAATGCCTAACACGCTGTGTAATATTAGGAAAAGAAAAAGAATTTAAAAATTATTATTCACGTGAAGCCAGAAATAAGGTAAATGTTAGAATTCTAAATTCTGTAACAATATTACTGCTGATAATTATGGCATCCCCTCTGTTGCCTATATATTCCAATTAGAGTTCTTTATCTAGGAGTAACTTCCAAACATTTCTATCTCAGCTTTTGAAATTATTGTGTATTTAGTTTTTAATAAAATATTAGTGATCATGTTATTACACTAGAGACTCCTCCAAGGTCTAAATATTTTCTTTCATGTCACTATTGTTTAGCAAACACACTATTATCTTTTAAAAATCATGAAATAACCCTGGCCAGTTTAGCTCAGTGTGTTGGGTCCATGGACCTATGAGTCTTGGGTTCAATTCTAGTCAAAGGCACATACCTTAGTTGCGGTTTGTCCCGGCCCTGTTCAAGGTCATTCAGGAGGCAACCAGTCAATGGGTCTCTCACATCCATGTTTCGCTCTCTTTTGATCTCTCTTTCTCATTCCCACTCTATCTGAACATAAACGGAGAAGTATACTCAGGTGAGGATTAAAAAAACAACAATAAAAATCATGCCCTGGCTGGTTTGGCTCAGTGGTTGGAGCGTTGGCCTGCGGACCAGAGAGTCCTGGGTTCAGTTCCCATTAGGGGCACATACCAAAAAATAAGTAAATAAAATAAAATAAAAATAAAAATCATGAAAACACTTTAACCTTTCTTTCTGTCCTCTCTTTTTCCACTTTCCTCATGGCAGGAGTTATTAGAAATGGCCAGGTAGCAATCTCAGCCACTTTCTCAGGCTCCCAATTATATTTCTTGGTAAAAGTTTTTCTCACTTGATTATGAACATTGCCAACCAAACAGAGGCCAGAGTCACGGAGGTTATGAACAAAACTTTTAAATGAGTCATTAGATATATTCTTACAAAACATCACCTACACTTCTGCTTTTTGGTAACTAAATATACACACTATGAGCAAATACACACACACACATATACACAGGTAATTAGAGAGGCAGCACCATATATCGTTATTGGTTCAAAGAATTCCTACCTTTCTAAAAGAGACAATAATGTCAATCTCATTATTTTTTTCCAAACAAGCTTGGATCCTGAACAGCAATGCCATTATTTTATGATCATCACATAGGAGCACCCGTAAGGCTAAACAAAGTGGTTGACAGAGATCTCAATGATAGCATGAACAGGGAGATTGGAAGGGTCTCCTTTACAGCAAACAGTCTTGTTTTTGTCTTAGATCTGTCAATATATACTACTTGATGGGGTACCACTAAATAAACTCAATTGATATGTAGTTTGACCAGACAGTATTCAATTCACAATCTCTGCTACAGTTGCATGATTCCTAAGGTTCCAATGGCTAATTATTTAATATCCAGCAAAACATTTCAGTTCAAAGCAAAAAATATATATTTTAAAAGAAATTTACTGATTTCTTGAAAGTGATATGGGCTTATTCCTGAAACTTTGAGCTTCTGATATGATTCCTTTCTTAGAAATTTTTAGACTCTGTAATGCATGACAATCCACTTAATTGGAATTCAAGTCCAGTGAAACCTTTCAAGCCATCGTATCAAACATTAGAGAAGCTTACTCCATAAGTAGAGCAACTGAAAATTATTCTAGTTTTTATGCCTAAGGATACCTGTAGGAGTTCAGGTTTTAAGTCAATGGACAAAAGCAGAGCAGGTAAGTGCCATCTACTTTGCCTCAAAAACCCAGGGACCTATCATTATGTCTGCCTCCTAATACTGGATATTTTCTTTTTGTTCTTCCAAATTCATCTCTACTCACATCAACCTGTTTTGAACCACAGGATGCCAAAATTGTTGGACTGAATCAATGGCTTCCAGCATCCTCTGGTGTGGTTAACCAATAAATGAGTGGCTAAGAAGATGGAGGGCCAGAGGAGATTTCAGCTAGGATAGCTCCTTCGCCGGAGAGGTCATGCACCTTTCTCTGGGAAGGCTGCATCCACATAACAAGTCCACATTGCTTCTCTCAAGCTGAACTCTTCTATAGATAAAGTTACTATGTCTGGGTTTGCACAACTAATGTTTTTCTTTTACCCCTTCTGATGTAGAAGGATAATGGCTTCCTTTCTTCAATACCATGAGATGCCTCCATATCCTTTATTGGTGTTCCTTTTCCATGCTTCCTAGAGATCTGTAGATAATCCCCTCTTGGTCACTACTGTTTTTCCCAAACTATGGGTCAACCAGAGCCAGATTGAAACAAAACAAGAAAATGAGGTATACTGTTCTTCACTTTGAAGAAGTATCTTCAGTCGCCCAGAGAGCTAACTTTTCAGGAATTTCAATGATGTGCAGGAGTTTAACATTTCCTGAATTTATTTTTCACTCTGACACATGATGACTTACCATTGTTGCTCAGGTGCTTGAACTTGCTACTCCCTGATCTCGCGGTTTTCTCAGGGTCTATGAGAATTAAGTTATCAGTGACTTGCCCCAGGATGATAGCTTGTAGAGATAATGAAGTTGTCAATGTTCTTCAACACTAATTATGGCACCAATATGAAACATCATGTATCTTTAAAGCAGGATGCTAAAGGTCTAATTCCAGGTGATCTATATTTGCCAGTCTAGATGATACTAGGGGAAAAAAAAGAAAAGTTTGAAGCCCTGGCCAGGTAGCTCAGTTGGATATGCCAAGGTTGTGTGTTCGATTCCCAGTCAGGGCACATAAAAGAACCAATGAATGAGTACATAAGTGGGACAATAAATCAATGTTCCTCTCTCTCTTTCCCTTCCTCTTTCTCTCTAAAATCAATCAATAAAAAACATTTTTAAAAAAGTTTGCAGGCATATAACTACTTTCTAATGCCAGGGGTTTATTAATTGTCCATGAAAAAAGACTGCATCTGGAATAGCGGCCATAATTGCAATCACTGCCCAATTACTTTCCTTATAATCTATTGTCATTTTCTAATGTGTCAGACTGCTGCATATTTCAAACCAGGAAAATTAATGGGTAAGTGATCAACGTCTCCATTGCTGTTCCATTCAAAATTTTGATCATGGCTTTAATCTCTATGAGTCACAAAAGAACGAATTATTACATTAGGATTGCTATTTTAGTAAACTGGATCTGTCGTAATTGTTTCCACTTGACTCTTCATGAAAATGTGGGGTTTCTGCCAGGTTCTAAATTTGTCATTTTAACATTTTTCATCAGGAAATGATAAAATAGACTTAGTATTGGTGAAATATGTAACAATTATGATTAAATTTAACTGCATATACTAGCAACTGTAAACTTAAAATGTAAACTATTTTTAAATTATAAAAAATTTATGTTACTTTTCCTCTTTTTGTAAATTCAGAAAGTAGACAGTCCGTGGAGAGTTGGGCTGTATTATACTCACTGGGGACCCAACATATTTCTCCTTTCTTATTCTTGCACTTGTCTTTCTTTCTTCTACTACTTGCTACAGGCCACCGATCTCCAGAGACACCAGTGAGTTGGCACCCCGCATTTAATTTCTGTAGTTAATCTCATACTCTTTGACAAACATGAACCATACTGACTTCTGTAGGTTCAGACTACCTTTAAGCCACTTTATGGTGGTTTTCTATAATAAATTTTGCTACCTATGCAATTCAATAAAGCATTTTAAGCTTCAACAAGATAGAGTTGTTTTTTTTTGTTTTCCTCTGGAAATTCTACAAATACACAGAATATCAAAACCTAGCATAGAATTTTGGCAAATAAAAACTGAAAATAAATCTTCAGTATGAGTAGAGATATACACATCTAAAACAAAGAATATTAAAATAAGAGAATCAGTAAAATGTCAAGTATGATTTAATATTCTAGGAATATAAGAAGGTTCAATATTGGGAAATAGATTAAAAATTCATTATATTAACATTTGTATGTTAAATAATTAATGATATTAACATGCCAAAGGGAAGCTCTCATTTTAATAAATGTTAGAAAAAGGTTTGATCAGATCATATAAAAAACTGATTTCAGATGCTTGACCAAAACACAATATCTCTTTTTTAACAATTACCAGCCATTATTACATTTGAAAATATAAATTCAAATAAAAGAATTGTCCCCTCTCATATCAATTTTATTACGTTATAATGAGCAACTGCCATTAAATAAGTGTAAATATAAGAAATTAGTTCATTTCAGATGAACTGATTTTAGAAAAAGAAGTAAAAATCATCAATAAAAGTAGCAAATAAATCAATAAAATTAAAAAACTTTTCTACCTAGCAAAATAATCTCTTTCACTGCACCAGAACAAAAGAATAGGTGTGGAATAACAATTATATGCATAGGACATACAGAGATGAAATCATAAAACTTTACTGAAAAAAATATTCAGCAAAATATTAAAACACAATTTTAGTAAATCCTTAAAATAAATTTTGTCAAAAAAATTGTCAATTTCTAGAAAATATAAACTCAAAGAGAGCAAAAGAGTTTCAGTCAATATAGAGTAAAGAAGTTAGAAATATAAAATATGTTTAAATAGCCCGGCCAGTGTGGCTCAGTGGATTGAGCCTTTTCCCATGGACCGAGAGGTCCTGGTTCAATTCTCAGTCAGAGCACATGCTTGGGTTGCAGGCTCAATCCCCAGTGAGGGGCATGCAGGAGGCAGCTGATCGATGTTTCTTTCTCACATTGATATTTCTATCTTTCTCTCCCTTCCTCTCTCTTTAAAAAAATAAAAAATCAATAAAACATATTTTAAAAATATGTTTAAATATATTGCAAACTTACACTAATTAGCAGAATTTTTGACAGTTATAAATATCAATAGATCTGAATGCAAAGTCAGGAAATAGACCAAGCATATACTGTGATTTCATATTAAAACAGGAATAAATAGATATGCCAATTACTGGACAAGAGGCTAATCACTTTTCCCCGAAAAAATTCCAGACAGAAATACAAATGCAAACCTCCAAAACACAATTACGGTAAAATGTCAGTGAATCATTTTGTAACTTGAGCTGACAGTTGGTTCTAAACATGGCAAAAAAAATAATTGGTGACATGCCACAAAGGGAGTGCTTAAAGGGAAATTTATATCACTGAATGCATATATTAGAACAGAAGGAAGATCTAAAATAATTCACTTAAAATAACACACCATAGGAAACTACAACAACAACAACAACAACAAAAGAGCAAATTAAACCCAATTAATCAGAAGAAAAAGAATGTTAAAAATAGAACATAAATCATTAAAACTGAAAACAGGAAATCACTGGAGAAAATTCACTAAAACCAAAAGCTAGTTCTTTGGAAAGGTAAATTAAAATTTATAAACTGCACAGCCCATGTGGCTCAGTGGTTGAGCGTCAACCCATGAACCAAGAGGTCACTGGTTCGATTCCCGTTCAGGGCAAATGCCCAGGTTGCAGCCTAGTCCCCAGCGCGGGGCATGCAGGAAGCAACCAATTGATGTTTCTATCTCTCTTCCTCTCCCTTCCTTTCTCTCTAAAATTAATTTTAAAAAAGATTTTTAAAAAAATTTTATAAACCTCTAGCCAGGCTCATTGAGAACAAAAGTGAGAGGACACAAATTACTATTATCAGAAATGGAAGTGAAAATGTCATTATAGTCCTTGGCTATGTGGCTCAGTTGGTTGGATGTCTTCCTATGCATGGACATGTCACTGGTTCAGTTCAGGTCAGGGCACATGCTCAGGTTGCAGGCTCAATCCCCATTAGGGTCATGCAGAAGGCAGCCTATAAATGTTCACTTTCACATTGATGTTTCTTTTTCTCTCTCCCTAAAATAATCTATTAAAAAAAAACCTTTAAAAAAAAGTAAAGTGACTTTCTTTTTTTTATATATATTTTATTTATTTATTTATTTTTTAAATTTTATTTTTGTTACAGATGTTTCTCCTTTTTTACCCCATTGACACCCTCCTCCCCATTCCCCCCACCCATAAGATGACTTTCTTAAAAAAGAAAGAAAATATCACTATAGGCCTCAGGAAAATAAAAAATATAATAAAGAATAATGTGAAAAATTATATGCCTACAAATTTAGTGAACTTCATAAAATAAAACAATTCTTGAAAGTCACAATTTGCAAAAACTCACACAGGAAGAAATACCTTATCACTGTTTCTACTAAAGAAATTGAATCAGTAATTATAATTTTCTAAAAGTGAAAGCTCCATGCCCAGATGGTTTTACTGGTGAAATACACCACACACTTAAGAAAGACATTATACCAATTCTCTATAATCTCTTTCAGAAGATGGAAATAAGGGGACTACTTTCTAACTGGTTCTATGAGGCCAGTATTACCCTAATACTAAAACCAAAGTTACCACATTGCTCAACCAGTGTGGCTCAGTGGTTGAGCATGGACCCATGGACCAAGAGGTCACTGGTTCAATTCCTACAATCAGGGCACATGCCCAGGTTGTAGGCCCAATCCCCAGTGGGGGGCAAATCAGAGGCAGCCCATAGATTTTTCTCTCTCATCAATGTCTCTATCTCTCTCCCTCTTCCTTTCTCTCTCTCTAAAATCAATAAAGAAGAAATACTAAAAAACAAAAATACTACATGAAAACTACAGATCAGTATCTCTTGAACACAGATATAAAAAGCCTCAACAAAATACTAGCATATCGAATCCAATCATGTGTAAAATGAATTACCCAGCACGAACAAGGTATGCAAGTCTTTCAACATTCTAAAATAAATTAATGTACTCTATCATATTAACAAGCTAAAGAATAAAAATCACATGATCATATCAGTAGACACAGAAAAATGATTTGACAAATTAAAATACCTGTTCATGATAAAATTTCTCAGCAAACTAGAAATAAAGAACTTCCTCAACTTAATAAAAAACATACAGAAAACCAATAGTTCACATTATACTTAATGGCAAGAAACCCAAAGCTTTCCCACCAAGATTAGCAATAAAATAAGGATGTTTCTTCTCAACACTCTTTTTCAACATAGTACTGGAATTCCTAGCTAAAGCAATGGCATAATAAGATAAAATAAAAGGTATACAGAATAAGAAGGAATAAAAAAAAATCTTTGTTTGTAAATCAAATGATTGTTTATATAGATAATTTGAAAGAGTTGACAAAACTTTCCTGGAACTAATAGATTAAAGAAAGATAGCAAGGTGTAAGGTTACTATACTAAAGTCTGTAACTTTCCTATACACCAGCAATGAATAAATGGAATTTAAAATTATAGAATATCATTCACATTAGCACCCCTCAATATGAAAGAAAAAACAAAACTGTATGACTCTGTTGAATAAAAAAAAGAACTAAAATAATGGAGAGATATTTTATGTTTGTTATTGGGAAGACTCAATATTGTCAAGATATCAGTTCCTCCAAATTGCTCTATGGATTCAATGCAATCAAAATCTTGACAAGTTATATTTTGGATATAGACAAATTGATTCTAAAGTTTGGAAAAGCATAAAATCCAGAATATTGAGTACAATATTAAAGGAAAGAAACATTAGAGGACTAGTACTACTCAACTTCAAGACTTACTATTGACCAATAATAATTTTAAAAAAGACAAATATATCAATAGAACAAAATAGGGATCCCAGACACAGATTCCTATGAATAGAGTCAATTGGCCTTCAATAAACGAGCAAAAGCAATCCAATGCAGAAAAGCTAGTCTTTTCAACAAATGGGTAGTCTTTTTGAAAAACTGGACATCCACATGTGGAAAAATGCAAAACTAAAAATTTTAGAAGATATCATAGGAGAAAACCAAAATGACCAAGTTTGGTGATGATATTTTTAGATATGAGACCAAAGAAACAATCCATGATAAGCTGGATGCCATTAAAATTAAAATAAAGAAACTTTGGCCCTGCAAAGTCACTGTCAAGGCATTTTTTAAAAGCCACAGGCTGACAGAAAGTATGTTAAAAAAACATATATCGTAAAGGACTATTACTCTAACTATAAAAGGGACTCCTAAAACTCTTTAATATAACATGAACAATACAATTAAAAAAGGGCCAGTCCTGGCTGGTGTGGCTCAGTGTCGTCCTGTGCATCAAAAGGTTACCGGTTTGACTCTGAGTCAGGGCACATACCCAGGTTTCAGGTTTGATTCCCAGTCAGGGTGTGTGTGGGAGGCAACTGATAAATATTTCTCTCTCTCTCTCTCTCTCTCTCTCTCTCTCTCTCTCTCTCTCTCTCTCTCTCCCCCCCCTTCCTCACTCTCTAAAATCAATAAAAATATTAAATAGTAATAATAATAAATGGGCCAAAGAGCTTAAAAGACATTTTTCCTAAGAAGATATATAGATGGCTAATAAACATAAAAAGATACTCCACAACCTATGTTATCAGGGCAATGTAAAGTAAAACAATGAGATACAACTACATACCTATTGGAATGCCTAAAATTCCAGAAAAGTGGCAGTACCAAATATTGTGAGGATGTGGAGCAGCAGGGACTCACTTCATTTGTTATTGGGAAAACAATACTGCTACTCCAAAAGACATTTTGAAAGTTTCTTACAAAACTAAACATAGTTTTACCATATAATCCACCACTTTCACTCCTTGGTATATTTACTCAAAGGAATTGAAAATCTATTTCCACACCAAAACCTCCGCACAGATGTTTATCACAGCTTTATTCATAACTGCCTTATGATATAAAGCATTATAATACGCATTATGGGAGTACCAAAAAAAGAAGAAAAACGGAAATAGGCAGAGAGCTTATCTGAAGAAATAATGTCAAAAACTTCTCAACTCTGTGGAAAGAAATAGATATAAACGTAATAAAGTAAATAACAAAATAAAGGAAGACACGCACTTTTTTTTTGTTTCCCAGTGTATATAGAAGTTATGTTTACACTGTATTGTAGTCTATTAAGTGTGTAAAAATAGCAGTCTTTCTTTTTTAAAAACAAATAATTTTCTACAAAGAGCCTTCACCAAGTCATGTTTAACTGGTGGTGGAGAGGAGGGTTTTGTCTAAATGTTGATGGTTGATGACTAATCAGAGTGGTGGGTGGCTGTAGCAGTCTTTTTTTTTTTTTTTTTCCTTTATTTATTTTTTTATTCTTTCCATGAGGAAATTTTTCTATTTATCATTAGATAGAGTGGTAGGAAGAGAGAGAGAGAGAAACAGAGAGAAACATCGATGTGATAGAGCCACAGTGACCGGTTGCCTCGCGCACAACCCAACCAGGGCCGGGATGAACCACAACCAAGGTGTGTGCCCTTGCCCAGAATCAAACCTGTGACACATTGGTTTGCAGACCAGCGCTCTAACTGCTGAGCCAAACCAGCCAGAGCTGTGAAAGTTTCTTAAATAGAACAACAGTGAAATTTGTCACAATGACTGCCTTTTCTAGAGCAATTTCTCTATAGCATGTGATGCTGTTTGATGGCATTTTACCTATAGAACTTCTTTAAAAATAGGAGTTGATCCTCCCAAATTTGCCACTGCTTTATAAACTAGGTTTATGGAATATTCTGAATCCCTTGTTGTCATTTCAACAATTTTCATAGCATCTTAACCAGAAATAGTTTCCATCTCAAGAAACTACTTTTTTTGTTCAACAAAAAGAAGCGATTTTTCATCTATTAAAGTTTATCATGAGATAACACTAATTGAATCATATCTTCAGGCTCCACTTCTAATTTTAGGTTTCTTGCTATTTTTAGCACCACTGAGGTTCACTGAAGTCTTGAACCTCAAAGTCATCCATGAGACATGGAACCAACTTCTTCCAAACACCTGCTAATGTTAATATTTTGACCTTTTCCCATCAATCATGAATGTTCTTATTGGCATCTAGAATGATAAATATTTCCCAGATGGTTTTCCATTTGTTTGATACAGGGTTGGCACAAACCTTCAATTCGTATAAAAAAAAAAAGAAAGAAAGAAAGAAAGAAAAGAAAAGCTGTATCTATGAAGCAAAATACAGTGACATTCAATAAAGTAAGGTACTGCAACAAGAAAACAAACAAATAATCCATTACAAAATGGACAAAAGACTTTGATACACATTTCTCCACAAAGATCTACAAATATACAAATGACTAACAGCAAATTAAAAGACGTGCAACTTCACTAATCATTAGAAAAAATGTCAATCAAAATTACGAGATATCACATCACATCTATTAAGATGGCCACTAAAAAAAAAAAAAATTAATTAAGTGTGGGTGAGAATGTAGAGAAATTAGAATTCTTATGCACTGTTGGTGGGATTGTAAAATGGTACAACTACCTTGAAAACATGAAGGTGTCTCCTCCAAAAATTAAAAAAAATAGAACTAGTATATGATACAGTAATCTCACTGCTGAATAAATACTGAAAGCAGGGTCTCAAAGTGATTTTCACAATTTTCACATTCCTGTTTATAAAAGCACTACCCTCAATAGACACCCAAATGTCCATCAATGCATAAACGGACAAACAAAATGTGCTATATACACACAATGGATCATTATTCAGCCTTGCAAGAAAGAAAATTCTGTCGCATACTTGACCAGAATCTTGAGGACATTATATTAAGGGAAATTAACCAGTTACAAAAAGACAAGTACTGCACAATTCCACTTATACAAGATATTTCTAGTAGACAAATTCACAGAAACAAAAAGTAAAATGGTGGTTACCAAGGCCGGATGAGGGGGTTCATGGGAATTGTTGTTCAAAGGATATAGTTTTAGTTTGCAAGATGAAAAGTTCTGAAGATTTGTTTCATAACATAAATATACACAGCATTACAAAACTGTATACTTAAAAATGATTAAAATGGTGCATTTCAGGTTATGTGTTTTTTTTCCATGACACCAAAAGGAGTGAAAATACAAATTTAGTAATGTGAAAATTGATCAACTTCTATACTTTAAAAAAAAATGATCATACTCATTAACACTTTTAATATATCATTTATTAGAATTGAAAAGGAGAATTTAAATGAAAACAAGAAAATGAGTAAGACATTCTTGATGTGTACATTTATACATGCTAATAACTAGGAGAAAAATATTCTTACTAAAAAGATTTTTTGCAGATGACATTTGTCAGTTTTTAATTTCTAAAAACTCCTCCACACAGTCTTATATTTCTTATATCATTGTATATAGTCATAGAATGATATGATTTTCAAAACACACTTGCAAAATTCTATGTAAAATGTATTTTTATGCTTACTAGCCCCTGTAAGTTAGGCTGCCCTGTTATTAATATCCTCCTGTTAACACAGATATTAAGTGACAGCACTAGGTCTACAGTCTATGAATCTTGATTCTCTGAATATCAAGAAGCATACTGCCATATTTCTCCTATTTAAAGAGAATCTGAATGCCTCAAAAGATCAATGGGCTGTCAAATGATTTTTATATATCTGAATCAATATACAGAATATTCACTGCTCAGATTGTAGAGTAGTGTTCTGTTATTTGAACTTAAGGGCTTTAGAATGCATTTGAAACATGATTTAAAATCAATACAGCTATTCCACTGAACATAGTTATCTATACTGCCCAATCTGTTTATGCTTACTAACATCATATAATTATAGTCTACAATTTTACAGTTGTTCTTAACAAAATCATTAAAGATTTTTATCACTTCAACCCTAAAACTTAAAATTAAGTCCTATTTGGTCTATAATTCAAATAGTTGTGTGTTTGTGGATAGTGATGTATAATAGCATTTGCCTACAAGTCTTTGATGCAGTTACCAGAATTTTTCTAAAAAACCTATTGTTACCCCCTAAAATAATTTTTTAAAAAAATACAGTCAATAACACACAAAGCTAAAACTAACAGGCAGTAGAGAATCAGCATTTGGGCATAATATATACTACTTCTAAAGCTTACAGAAATAGACTGAAGAAAGCCCAGCAAAAATTAAAATATCCATGACTTCAATAAACTGAAATGGTCTGAGAGAAGAAATGTAGACATTTGTGTCTTTGCTCATCACATATTCCCATACGTAGAATCCATTTTCTTTATCAACCAGAAAAATGGAGAGTGATCCCCAATTTCAACATAAGTATATTGAAAATAATAACTATTTTTATGTAACGATTATTTACTTTTGTGAACAGGAAATGCATGCACAAAATACACAATTCAAGAGTACACAATAATAATCTCCCACTTTTCCAGCCCTTAGCCAGCCCATTCACCTCCCCAGAAGCAACTGTGACAAAGAATGTCTACGTACAGCAAACCATATAAATGCTACTTTTCAAAAGAAATCATCAATAGCCTTCAGTAATTTTCAGTTATCTTTCTTAGTCACAGTGAACACAATATTTTTCAGGAGACCTTCAAACTCTGGCTAAGGGAAGGAAGTCACCCTAAAGTCTGGCTCCAGCCCCTTGCAGAAGTCATCTAGTTTCTCATCTACACCAGCAGGACTGCTTATTCTAGCTACTTCACTCAACTCTGGTATACTCTCACTAGAAAACAATGTCCAACGTCAAGAAACCCTTCAGCTGCTATCCTTCCAGTTTCTGTTGTTGCTATCACTGCTTACTTTTTATTTACCAATAGTTTCAATTGAAAATAAAAGTTATGATCAAAGCACCAAAACTGCTTTATCTGAACAATCTGAGCGTAGTTTGCAGGCATAACATCTTCATGATGATTGTTGCAGAAACATTCAGATATGATAATTACCAGTTAATAATTAAGCTGTATTTCAAGAAACTAGGACAGCCTCCTATATATGCACTGCACAACCCTCAAGATTAGTACTAAGATAGTGCTACCCTTTACTCACTAGATATTATTCAAGATGAATCAAATGTTCCAATAATTAAAAAGGCCAATTATAGAAATCATACATTGCTTTTAGTTATGATGATCATTAGTGCCATGCAGCGCAGAACAGTTCCTCAGATTTTTAAAGATTACAGGACAGTTATTTGGTAGACTACCCCTCAACTTGAGTGTGATATTTCCTCATGATTGCATCCTGGATTTATTTTGTACAATTTTGCCAAGAATATCACATAAATGATATGGTATTCTTATTGTAACCTATTAGGTTGCACCCAGTTTTCATTTTTTCCACCATGGGTGGCACTGATTTTGATCACTTGATTAAAGTGGACTAAGATAAATTTCAGCTCTATCAAGTTATACTTACTCAGTGTAAAACGGTGCTAGTAGGAGTGACCTGGAGGTTTGCTCAGCCTGTGAATTCTGAAAGCAGGGAATACCAAGCCTTATTTTTCTAAAATATATTATCTTTTAGATATGCCTAATCCTAAAGAAAAGAAAAAACAAGTAGTTGACTCACTCAGTGAAAATTATTAAATGCTTACCATATATCAAACACTGTCCTGGGAACTAGAGTCTTTTTGCATGTGTTATGAAGAAACCACCAATGAGCCCGCATCCATGACATAACAGACAAATGTCTCACTGCCTCTTGCCTCAAGAGTAGAGTGTAGTTTCATAAAAGAGAAAGATGACTTTCATCTTCTTGAAGGATGGGGATTGAGGAGGTAAGGAAAGTCATGTCAGGCATGGTCAGCAAGACAAGAGAAGACACAAAGACTTGTTTCTCCCACTGTCTAAGAGAGCAGAATGCTGGCACTGGGATGTTCTGCTGAACACGATCCATTCCTAGGAAACTTCATACCCACTCTTGCCCCATTATTTTTAGGGCAAGTGTGAAAGGTGGTATAGTCACAACATGCACCACAGCTACTTCTGGGCCTGAATGTTTGAATTGATGGTACCCGCTGTTGAAAACTGATCTCTGGGAAATCTGGGTATCCAGGAGCCCCTGGAGACGGGTGGCCCTGGCACACTTCAGCTCCTCTGGGTGATGGAGGCTTGGCAGATTTAGCAAACAAAAACACAGGAAGCTCAGTTAAATCTGAATTTCATATTAACAATAAATATTTTACAAGAATAGGCATTGCTCAATATTTGGGAGATAACAATACTTAAATACTACTTGGTTGCTTTTCTGAAATTCAAATTTAACTCCGCATCCTGTTTTATCTGATAACCAGACTCTAAAAGGGAGAAAGACAATGGTGCAATAGGTATAGCCCCACTCATGCTCACAGAAAGGTCTCAATCCTGTTACCCCATTCTCCAGGCAAAGTAGAACAAGCATCTTGGGTCACTTATGGAAGTGTTTGTTATTGCACTATAAGGTACTAATCATAAATCTAATAAGTGTTTATTTGTCCTTTTCAAAAACATAAGATACAGCCCTGCCAGTGTGGTTCAATGGTTGAGCATCAACCCATGTACCAAGAGGTCACCAGTTCGATTCCCAGTCAGGGCTCATGCCCAGGTTGTGGGCCAAATCCCCAGTGGGGCATGCAGGAGGCAACCAATCAACGACCTCTCTCATTGATGTTTCTATCTCTCTCTCCCTCTCGTTTCTTCTCTCTCTAAAATCAATAAAGAAAAAATGGTTTTAAATATATATAAGATACATGATTGTATATCTTATTAGCTATATCTGCTATAAGTCTCTTTTTACAGATTTAATTTTGTAAGAACTATAACCATATTTTCATGCAGCTCACTGAAAGATTTGGGGGGGCTTAGTTTTGTTTTCATTGAAATAATTCTACCAATATTAAAGAATAAGTGTCAATGAACAAATCTCCTTCCTTTTCCCAGGGTCACGGGAGTGTGTACTCCAGTCAAGTGGTGCAGGGACACAGAATGGTGGAGGTGGCTGATGCATTTTTACCTGACAAATGCACCTTCTCTCCCTTTCCCCCAAGGCCTTTCTACCTCACCTTTCTGCCAAGGAAATTCTCAAATTTTCACCTGCATTTTAGCTAGGTATGGGCATGTCCTCTAAAACACAAACAGATGAGGAATCCTAAGCAAGTATTTCTTTCTCCTTAATAGAGATTTTTCAAGGAGAAAGAACCCTTCTTTTCTTTGGATGCGGTGGAGTAAATATGAGGCCAAGATCTATGGCATCAAGATCAGCTGTTCACTGATCCTTGAGGAAAAGACAAAACCCAAGCCAACAGCTGAGGTTGACTAAGAAAAATACGAAAAACACCAGGGCCTCCATGACATCATGTTGCTGCTAAATTAATCAGAGCCCCTGGGGTTTTGTTACGTGAGGTAAAGAACGTCCTATTGCTTAAGCTGTAGTTTGTTGAGTTGTTTGTTACTTGCTGCTGAAAGAGTGCCATCTGGTTCTCATCATCATCTGTCCATGATGGTATTTACCTATTCATTCATCATTCTGCCATGTCCTTGCTGTCAGTGCATATGGGTTGCCACAGAATCATCCCTCATTCAATACTCCAAGTCCCACTGAAGAAAATCATTCTTATGCAACTATCTAGGAAACTCTATGAGGTTGTTTCAGATCATCTGCTAGGGCCCTGGCTGGTATGGCTTGGTTGGTTGGAGCATCATCCCACACACCCAAGCATTGGGTTCAATTCCAAGACAGAACACATACCCAGGTTGTGGGTTCAATCCCCGGTCAGGTATGTACAGGACGCAGCTGATCGATGTTTCTCTCTCTCTCTCTTCCTCCCTCTAAAAAACTAAATAACTAACTAACTAAATAAATAAAATTTTTAAAAAAGAACATATCCTCAGGTTAAGATAAAATAAAGAGATAACCTGCTAGGTTCTTCATACAACTATCGATTTGGTAGTGGAGGATTCCCCAGCCCTTCCTTCCCTCTCTGCCTAGTTCTACCTGAAAAATAAAATATGTTTTGGCTGCTATCAGATTGTACAAAACTTTCTGGTGTGTTTCTTCTCTCTCCTGGACCTGGATTATGAAACAGGAAAATAAACTTCAAAAAAAATTCCTCCTAAAATCCATTACTGCTTATATTCCTTCTCCTCCAAGCTTCAATTTAGACATTATTTCCCTCAGTCTGAAGGGACATTGCATTCTCTGTTTCTCCATTTCTCTCCAAATCCTATTGTTTATGCTCTGGGTTCTTCCTACTCTCCTCAGAAATAAGACATATGAAATTCAAAACTTAGAAGAAACTGCTTTAGGGTATCATATCCTTCCCTGGAGCAGTAAGCATAGTACAATTTCTGTTCTGTTGAAATTGGTGAGGGGGCAAGAAAGATCAGAAAATAAAAATAGTTGTTTTAATATTTCAAAGTTGTGAACCTGACTCTCTCTCTCTCTCTCTCTCTCTCTCTCTCACACACACACACACACACACACACACACAGACACACACACACATTTTTATTTATGGAGTCATTCTCAATATATTCCTTTGTTGTCTTCAGTCAGTCCTAAATTCATGTTGGGGGCACTTCTAGTATATTTCTCCAAAGTTGTTGGAAATAGAAACATATTCCTAACTATTACAGCTCATTTTCTGGTGTGTAGGCTAAACATAACTGGTTCTATATTCAACCATTCAATATCGCTTTAAGGCTTCTTTAGTTTAGCTATCTTTCAGGCTAAATAGATGCTGTACTGAAAAGACTAATTATAGAGGCATTTTATAAGGTTCTTACAGAGGGTCATCTGAGACTTGACACCAATATCTGATAATAGATGGTGAGAATTAGGGAAATGTACCAAAGTTTTATTGGTTAGAGGCAAAGTTCATTGGGGACAAAGTCATCCGTTGGGAGAAATGGGAGTCTGGGAATCACTTAAATAGGCCCTTGGTAGTATAAATGAGAAATAAGATTCTTTTAATGAAAATAAGGTTTTGAAACAATATCAAATTGCTCTGCATATTAATGTCTAAAAATGTTTTCCTTTGGGCAAACTGCCTACTTCCAGGAAGACTATTATGACGTTTAAGTCTGTTATATAGAACTACACAAAGAATAAAAGGTCATTTTTGTGCTTGTTTTGTTTTCCTTGCTTTTTCTTTTTTCCTCACCTTATACTGAAAGGAGAATTGGGAGGCTAGGCTCCAGGTAAAAAAGAAAAAAAGTCAATAGAAAATCTTGTGTAGCTGAGTGAGTCTAAGAGATATGTTTAGTTTTATGTTTTTGTAATTCTTCTTTTAAATGTTAAATATCACTTTCTAGTTTTTTAATTTATCCTTATTTTTGAAAAATACTACATATGTCCCTTCATTTTTCCCCATTGACCTCCTCCTCCCCACTCCCACACCCCAACCCCTGCCTTCACCACAGTATTGTCTACGTCCATTGGTTATTGAAGAGTCCATCAGTAGATGAGTGGATAAAAAAGCTGCGGTACATTTACACAATGGAATAATATGCAGCTATTAAAAAAGAGGGATCTCTTACCCTTTGAGACAGCATGGAGGGACCTGGAGAGTACTATGCTAAGCAAAATAAGCCAGTCAAAGAAAGACAAGTATCACATGATCTCACTTAAAAATGCACGTCACACACAAAAAGGCGATTCTTAGCGCTATCCCAGAGGAGGGCTTCCATGTTGTTAATTGTAGTAGCAGATACCAGAGATGCTTAGTCACCATTCATTTCCTCTTTCTACTTTTTCAACAAAACTGAATTTGATCAGGGACTCCACTGACCTTCATCTATTCATGGGTTTCAAACAATTGCACAGTAACCTCCTCTAAAATATTTTGCAACTGATATTACAAAAATATCCACCAATCAGATACAAAGCCTGCTTTCACATGTAGTAGGGTTCAGGAGGTCCCTTACTCAAGGGTGTCCCTGGAGCTGTTGAGATTAGGGTTGTAGGGGCATTAGCTGGGCCTGACTCAGCAACTGTTTAACAAGTAATTCACAAGCACTTCAGTACTGTATTTAAGAAGTGGAAAGTCCACATATTGGTGCAAATCAAATAAATATCAGCCTTGTTCAAGTCTCCTTGTCGGGAAACAGGAGTTAGAGTTGTAGCTAATGAGGTGGGAAGAGAAAATGGCTGAGTAACTTCTAGGAAAGCATAGCTAATGATAAACAGAAACACGTAACACCCATTGAACAAGAGTTCCCCATTTCCACCTCCCCCCATCCTTTAGTGACCACCATCCTATTCTCTGCTTCCGTGAATTTGACTGTTTTAAATACCCCATACAGGTGGAAACATAAAGTGTTTCTTCTTCTGTGGCTGGCTTATTTCACTGGTATAAAGTTATAGTTTTATAAGATGAATAAATTCTAGAGATCTGCTGTACAACATAGTGCCTACAGTTAACAATTCTGTTCTTGTTAAAGCTGCTTTGAGTATTTGTTTTTCCCTTTTATTTACTGCCTAGAATTTCCTAGTAGATGTTTGATCTTTTGTTTCCTTAGGAACACATATAGAATAAGAATTTGCTTTTCAGTGTAGTATTGAAATTTCCAGAAAGCATCCTCTAACAAAATGCTTGAAAAAATCTTTGAATCATTCTCTCACCAGTGGTGGTTTCTCTCTTCAGAGTGTTACTTTCGATTGAGCTCTGTTACTAATTTATAGTTGCAAACACCACATGGATGGTGTGTGATCTGTTTATACTTAAGTTTCACCTATCATTAGACCATACTTCAAATTGTATCCGTTTTAGGCATTTGCTTCCATAATTATAGTAGACGGTTGTTTCATTTTGGTCTAAGTCAAAAACTTGCTGTTATGACTGATTCCTCTCTTTTTCTCATATGGCAAATCCAACACATAAGCAATAGTGTCAGTTTTCATCTTCCAAATACATCCAGATTTCACAACCTAACCTAACAACCACCACCCTATTAAATAAGACAAGCACGAGTTATTGGATTCGCTCCCCAGTCTCTGTTTTCACATCTTTTACAATCTGTGTTCAGCACAACAACTAGAATAATAGTTTTAAAACTTAAAGAAGATCACCTCAGTCTTCATTGCAAAAATTCATTAGCATCTCATCTCACAGAGACAAGAGCAAAGAAACTTACAGGGCCCCCAAGGACTTTTGCCTGTGGCTTCTCTCCTACTTCTCTCTTGTTCGCCCTGCACCACAGCCTCCTCGCTGTTGTCCAGACCACTAAGAAATTCTATACCCGAGGGTCTCCACACTCGCTCCTTCCTCCACATGGCCACCAGGCACTTTCTCACTGCTCAGATCTTCCCTGACTCCCCAGTACAAGAGCAATTTGTCCTAATCAGTAGAACAGCCTGTTTTCCTCACCCTGATTTATTTTCTCCATAGCACTCATCATCTGACTAAACTTAGTTTCCCTATTAATTATGTTCCTGCTTCCATTCAAGCCCAGTCTCTGGACTTCTGTTCCCCAGTCTGAGATGTAAGAAGCTGGGAGTTGCCACTCCAACCTAACAACAAATAAAAATCTGAACAAAGTAAAACATTGACATTTCTTCTTAGACATGTGAGATTACTGGGCAAACCAATGTCACCCAAAATTATTAAGAACACCAGGAGAATTACAGAGATAGGGAAAATCAACTTCCAGACCACCCCCAAAAAAAGCGAGTGCTAATCTTTTTTACTAGAGGAAGGTCTTGCCTTCAGTTTAAAAACTAAAACTAAAAAAAAAAAAAAAAAAAAAAAAAATGAAAAAGCCACATCCAAGAAGCACAATAAGATGATCTATGTCTATAATTGATGAACTTCATAGGAACCAGTTATAAAAGGGTCCCACACCTGAGCGGTTTTACTCCCAGGAGCTTGACCTGTTTCTTATAGTGAATATCAGAAAAAAGAAACAAACAAAAAACCCTCTGGCATCCAGCATGGGGAAGGAAAAAGGAACCATTTCTAAACACACCTGAGCACTCTGTTCTTAACAGCCCTCAGGAGAAACTACTTAACCAGAACCCAGCCTGCTGGGGTTTCATCAGAGCCTCACCGACCCGGGGAGGTGCAGTCCCTACACGGGAGAAGGGAAAAGCTCATCCCCAGCCTACTCCTGTCATCTCGTCCCACCTACGGGGAGCAAACCGAAAAGCACTTGTGAGGTTAATAATCCAGAGACGCAGGCTCACTGAGGCCTCATCATAGAAAAGCCGAATGTCCCTGGCCTTCCCCACACTCCTTACTTCCCGGTCCTGCGGGAGCACAGGGACAGGATGGGCTGGGGTGTGCGGACCCAGGGTCAGCTCACAGGGTGGCAGGATCACACTGGAGGTTCTGCAGCTGCAACCACCTTTTCCCAGAAGCCTAGTCCCAGGATCTCAGGAATTCTACGGGGGTGCCAGGAGAGTTTGGGAATGAGAAACACCTACATACCTTGCATGCTGGAGTCTCTTCATCAGGTACTGGGCCTAAGGAGTCTGGCTAACTCCACTTATCATACAAAACCCAGTTCTCCTGGATGCCCTGTCCTGCTTCTCTGAGTCACAGTGCAGGGCCCCTCGGACCAGAGGCCCAGCCTGCTGCGTGGAAAGAGGGCTGTGTCCCCACAGCTGGGCAGGGGAGGGCTGCTTAGGCCAGAACAGTGAAGTGCAGCATGCAGGCTGATGCCGCAAATGGATAGCCTTCCAGCACGGCCTAGGGCCTGGGGCTATGACATGAGTTTCTGGAGCAGAACTCAGAGGCCCAATCAATCCTAAAGCCACAGTAACCTTAATTTGCAGTTCCACCTCACATCTTCTGCTCCTGTTGTTCCCCCCAGCAGCTATGAGTGTCTGGAGTTTGACCCAGGAGACCTCTGCTGCCTTTTTCTGGGGTCTTTCCCCTGAAAAACAGCCTCAGGGCATTGCTCTTTCTGACAGAGCCCAACTACCAGCACCCTGGCCCCTCTACCCTGCTACCTCTAGCAGGGATTGTTCTGTCTTTTTTTTTAAATCCTCACCTGAGGACATTTTTCCATTTTTTGTTCAGATAGAGTGGGAGGAAGAGAGAGAGAGAGAAACATCGATGTGAAAGGGACACATTGAGTGGCTGCCTCCCACACGACCCAACCAGGGCCGGGGACAAACTGCAACCGAGGTACGTGCCCTTAGCAGGAACCGAACCCGGGTCTCTCTGGACCGCAGGCCGATGCTCTAACCGCTGAGCCAAACCGGCCAGGGCATGGATTGTTCTCTCTTGAACACCTTGGGAGGTGATCTCAGGCTGGGCCAGAGGCCTGGTCTGGCCGGAAGAAGTGTAGTGTTTCCCGGGAAGATAGTGAGTCTTCAGAAGGGGGGTGTGCGCTGTGTGACCTTGAGTGAGTGGGGCAAGGGTTCCTTTTACCAAATACATCGTGTCTGGCTATCAGAAAGATATATATGTGGAGACACTAAAAGGCAAAAAACGTAATTTGGAGAGAGAGCATATATCACAACCAGATTCAACTATGGCAGGGATGTTGGAATGATCAAACTAGGAATTTATAATAGCTATGATTATATTCATATGTTGAGGGCAGCAAAGCATGAAGTAGAGAGCATGCAGGGACATAGAAATGGAAACCTCAAGAAAGGATGATAAGAAAAGGTTAGAGATCAAAAACACTGTCATAGAAATGAAGAACACTTGTTATGGGGTTATTAGTAGACTGGCCATGGCTGAGGAAAGAATTGCTGAACGTGAGGATATCCCATAAACAACTTCCAAAACTGAAAATCAAAGAGAAAAAAAAGTGTTAAAAAAATAAAACCAGCACTCTAGTGTTCTATACCCTAAAAATATATCCTTCAAAAGATACTTTCTCAACTAACAAAACTGATGGGATTTGTTGCCTATTGATCGGCCTTGCAAGAAAAGTTAAAAAAAGTTTTTTAGAGAGAAGGGAAATGATATAGTTTAGAAACTCAGATTTACATAAAGGAAGAGCAACAGATAGGAAATAAAGATAAAATAAAAACTTCTCTTATTCTTAATTTATCTAACATACAATGATTTTGATTAGATAGATGCATAAGTAAATTAAATTACAGCATGTAATACAATGGATGGGAAGAACGAATTAGGATTATTTTTTATTATAGGATACTCACAGGACCTGTGCAGTGATATAGTGTTATTAGAAGTTAATTAGTGCCTTAGCCGGTGTGGGTGTGGCTTAGTGGTTGAGTGTTGACCCATACACCAACAGGTTGTCCATTCAACTCCCGGTCAGGGCACATGCCCGGTTTGCAGGTCGATCCCCAGTAGGGGGCATGCAGGAGGCAGCTGTTCGATGTTCTCTCACATCAATGTCTCTCTCTCTCTCTCTCTCTCTCTCTCTCTCTCTCTCTCTCCCTGAAACAAAAAATAATCAATAAAGAAAAATATTTTTTATAAAACGGAGGACTTGTGTATTAGTCAGGGTTCTCCAGAGAAGCAGAACCAATAGTAAATATATTTTCTATCAACCAGAAATAATTCATATGCCTATACATTGTGAGGGAGAGAGAGAGCGCGCGAGAAGGATGGAGAGAAAGATTTATTGTAGGAATTGATTTATGCAGTTATAGAGGCTGAGAAGTACCATGAACTGCTATCTACAATCTGTAGAACCAGAAAAGCTTGGAGTTAATTTAGACCAAGTTGGAAGTACTAAAGGCCAAAGGCCTGAGAAATGTGGGGGTGGGGTAGGGGTTAGAGGGTCATCTCAGCTCAAGAAGAGAGAGAGAGAATTCAACCTTCCTTCATGGTTTTTGTTCTCTTTGCATCTCAGCTGATTGAATTATGCAGATTTATATGTGAGAGGGTGGATCTTCTTTATTCAGTATACTGATTCAAATGCAATATTTATAACAGCTTCATTTATAATGCTAAAATTTGAAGCAACCAAAATATCTTTTAGTAGGTGAATGGATAAATAAGCTGTAGTACAACCAGACAATGGAATATCATTCAGCATGAAAAAGAAATATCAAGAATCAGCTCAAGTGCCTATCAGTAGATGAGTAGATAAAAAAAAGCTGTGTTACATTTACGCAGTAGAACACTATGCAGCTGTAAAAAAAAAGAAGGATCTCTTACCCTTTGAGACAACATGGAGGGACCTGGAAAGTATTATGCAAAGTGAAATAAACCAGTCAGAGAAAGACAAGTATCACACGATCTCACTTATAAGTGGGATCTAATGAACAACATAAACTAATGAACAAAATAGATCCAGAGACATGGAAGCATGAACAGATTGATGAATCTCAGAGGAACGGGGATGGGTGTGAAGAAATTAACCAAAGAACTCATATGCATATATGCATAACCCATAATAGTGCAGTGAAACCCTGGGGGGGGGTGGTAGTGCGATAGAGGGGGACTCAGTGGGGGGGAGATAGGGGAACATCTGTAACACTTTTAATAAAGATGAATGTTTAAAATAAATAAAAAAAACATTGAAGACAAATGCATATTACCAGGTTAAAAAAAAAAGCCAATGTCAATATACTACATGACTTCAAATATATGACACTCTGGAAAAGACAAAACTATGGATACCATTTTAAAACTCAGTCGTTGCCAGGGATTAGAGGGAGGGAGGAATAAATAGGCAGAGCACAGAGGACTTTTAGGGCAGTGAATGGTGGTTACATACCATTATAAACCAATAGAATGTGCTCAACAGAATATGCAACACTCTTAGTTTGCTCAGACCAATAGAATGTACAACACCAAGGGTGAACTCTAATGTAAACATGGACTTTGAGTGATAAAATGTGTCAGTGTAGGTTATTCAGTTATAATGAATGTCCCACTCTGGTGGGAATGTTGTTAATGGGGGAGCCTATTCACGTGTACGGACAGGGCATGTATGTGAATCTCTGTACCTTCAATTTGTTTGCTGGGAACCTAAATCCTCTCTAAAATATAAATTATATTTTTTAAAAAGATAAAAGAGAACAAAAATGCAATTTCTATGAAGACATTTATTCTTTAGAGTTCTATTTCTGGAACTTAGAGCTGGACATGACACAGAGTAGGCACTAAATAGCAATTTGTTGAATGAACTTCTCAATGGCGAAAAAAGCACTTTTCACTGGCTGCCACTGAGATTTCACTGAAGCCTGAAAATTAAAGCCTAAAATGAACAACTGAGTCTCTCAGTAGCATTTTCTTTGTATACCCAAAAGCATTTAATTATCACATCCTCTTCTTAGTGTGTTTACAGCTGTGTGATTACAAAAAGTTTAGGGTTATTTTTGTAGCTGTTGTTAGTGTGCGCATGAATAAGGTTGTAAAATTATAAGAATAAAATATATAACTATTGTTTTACCAAAGGAAATAAATGCAAATATAATGCAGTACTTCAGTGATTTACAAATATATTGTCGCTGTAATATGAAGATAAATGCACATGTTGCATAATGATTTGCTATAAAACATTTTAAGAACATCATCAAACAAGAAAGAAGCCGATCCCTGTAATGTCAGGCTGCATCACATTATGCAGTATCAACAACACTAGAAAATTTTAAATAGCATATTATTTGGCTTGTCTTATTTATAAATATTCAAAGACTTTTGGTTTCTTTAGAATGCAAGTACAATGATCACTTTAAGTTTCTAATGAGTGAGAATGGTGCTGTTTCGTGTTTCTAATACAAAGTAGCTAGTTTTACCAATCTCCCTGTGATAGTCCCCAGGCTTATAAATGCACCCAGTCTCTGACCCCAAATAAAGGGCTTCATTAGAGCACGGTTGTATAAAGTGCAATATAAGGAGTAGTAATTTGATTTATTCTAAGAAATGTATTAAAGGAAGGGTATGACATGATCACTGAGTGGGAAAACACCTTTCAGAATTATCAGTTAGCCCAAACTCAAGTATTTACTGTTATTAAAAGTACATTGCTGATTTTTTAAAAATTACAAATAGTAACACATGTTTAATATGGCAAGAACAGAAAGCTATGTAGAAAATTAAATTTATCCTCATTCAAGTATAATTATTTTCATTAGTTGGTTAAACATCCTTCTAATCATTGGAAGGAGAAGGGGAAGAATAAGCATGATGTACACATCATTTTGTAATAGTCTTCTATCATTTAGCAATATATTATGAATCTTTTTCCATATTATTAAATGTTTGTGTTTTTTTTGTATTTAAGCATTGTGCAATCCTTTAATAATTTCTCATTATTATGCCACGGTTTTGAGTAAGTCAGCTATAGTAGTTTGGGATTAGGAGGATGAGCTGCTTACACTTAACTTCATCTTACCTAGATAGCTACATATTTATTTTAAGGTCTTTCCCATCAAATTTAAATATTTCATTGCTTAGAGTGGTACTTCTTTTTTCCCTAATCTCCACCTTCAACAGCATCCATTAAAATTCCTACCCTTCAAATCCTTCAGGAGAGTAATCCATTCAAACTAGGGCCACTTTGACTATTTTTGACATAACACTTGTAATTATTACCACTAGACTATATATTTTTACATATTAGGCAATGGCTAAACTTAGGGGCCATGTCTTCTTCCTCCTCCCTCTTCTATTCTCTCTGCATCCTCACACCATCCAGTTGTATTCTTCTGTTTTTGAAGATGATTATGGTAGACAAAGAATTATCAATCTTAGTAATAAAATATTTAAATTGTTGGGAAAATCCTAAAAAATAATGTAGATATCTAGGGAAGATGAAGTAACTGTACTCATCCTGATTTTGTTAGGATAGCAAGGGGCCTTGGTAGAAGAGTGAAAATATAAAATTAAAGGAAAACACAACTAAGTTAAATTAAAATATATTAAATTAAATAAACCCCATCTTCCAGCCTTCCTCAACACGGCAACATTTGTCAGTCTCAGTGGAAGTCTAATGGACTATTTGGGCATGTTTTATCTTGTGAAACACCTTTTTCTCCTTGTTTCTCTATTAATGTACTGCTTATCTCCTGTAAGATAAGATTGAAGGTCTATGTAAGACACGTGACCAAGAGGGTTATAGCACTCTCTGTGGATGGTGCAGCAGAGAGATAAAAGAAACCTGCAAAACTGGTGACCTCGGCAAGCTAATGAACTATCCCAGGACTTTCTAGCTCTAACTTTCTTTATATACTTTAAAACAAAACAAAAACATTTCTCCTTTAAGCCACTTTTATCTGTTATCTACTTCATGCAGCTAAAGATAATCCTTAATTGATACTTCCTCTCCTTCCATACTCACTGTTTTTAAGAATGCTATTCCATAGATAAAAACAAACATCTCCCATACATTAACATGATTTTTGCTGAATAATCTCTTATCTTTATTTTAACGAAATTCAGGTGAAAACCACAAGTTCATCTCTTCTGCAGCTTTCTTTAAAAATAGTATTTTAGCTTGGCCGGTGTGGCTCAGTGTTTGAGTGTCCACCCACTGGTCACGAGGTCGCTGGTTAGGTTCCCGAATCAGGCCACATGCCCAGGTTGCGGCCTGATCCCCAGTGGTGGGGGCATGTGAGAAGTGGCCAATTGATGTTCTCTCTCATCGATGTTTCTACCTCTCCCTTCCTCTCTCTACAAAAATCAATAAAGAAAAAATATTCCAGTTGGACGCCCTGGGCAGAGCGGCGGTGAGTGTGAGCTTTTTCCGCCCGTCCACTGCTCGCTGGCATGAGATACGACCGCGCCATCACCGTCATCTCCCTGACGGCCACCTCTTCCAAGTGGGGTACGCGCAGGAGGCCGTGAAGAAGGGGTCGACCGCGGTGGGCGTTCGAGGAAAAGACACTGTTGTTCTGGGTGTGGAGGAGAAGTCAGTGGCCAAGCTGCAGGATGGGAGGACGCGCGGAAGATCTGTGCCCTGGACGACAACGTGTGCATGGCTTCGCCGGCCTGACCGCCGACGCAAGGATCGTCACCAACAGGGCCCGGGTGGAGGGGTGCAGTGCAGAGCCACCGGCTGATGGTGGAGGGGCCCTCACCGTGGAGTACATCACCCGGCACCTTGCCAGCCTGAAGCAGCGCTACACGCAGAGCAATGGGCGCAGGCCGTTTGGCATCTCTGCCCTTATTGTGGGTTTTGACTTTGGTGGCACCCCCAGACTGTACCAGACTGGCCACTGGGCACATACCATGCCTGGAAGGCCAATGCCGTAGGCCGGGGCGCCAAGTCTGTGCGTGAGTTTCTGGAGAAGAATTACAGTGACGAAGCCATCGACACGGACGACCTGACCGTCGAGCTGGTTTCCAAGGCCCTTCTAGAGGTGGTTCAGTCGGCGGCAGGAACGTCGAGCTGGCTGTCATGCGGCGAGACCAGCCCCTTAAGATTCTAGACCCCAAGAGATTGAGAAATATGTTGCTGAGACTGAAAAAGAAAGGGAAGAAAATGAAAGGAAGAAACCAAAGAAAGCGTCCTGAGGGGCAGTCCTGCTGGGAGTGATTTTTAAACTGAAATCATGGGGGACACTCGAGGCGTCCCTTGTTCTGTTCGGTGTCCTACAATAAACTTCCGTGTTTTTAACCTTGAAAAAATAAGAAAAAATAAAAAATATTCAAACAAAAACAAAAACAACCTGTATTTTATTTTTCCTCCCACCTCACTGCTCCTTCTGCTCAATGATGTGTCTAATCACATATAAGAATGTTTTCTGACTTTTAAGACCATGCAGTTTGATTATGTTCATAGCATCCATTTTTGTTTCTGGCTTCTTATGATTCCTACTTTCCACACCTGATTGGGCTCCAATACTGATATAATCTGGATGATTGTAACATTCACACAGATTTCTTTTCTTTTTTTTTTTGTACCTGGCGGGAAACGAACCCGGGACTCTCTGATCTGCAGGCCAATGCTCCAACCGCTGAGCCAAACTGGCCAGGGTCACACACATTCTTTATCCAAACTCTTAAGTGCTTATTAAGTACAAGTGTTCATGCTCACTTTAATTCATCCACATTCCGCCACATATGCAAGCTGATTGTCAGCATCATCTATGTGATTTCATCTCCAAAATGTTAAATGTTTGATGTCTTGCTCTGACCATAATATAGGGTTTCACTCTGTCTCTTTAAAAAAATTTTTTTTCTTTGTTGATTTTATTTTTTATTTTTTATTTTTTTTATCCTCACCCAAGGACCTTTTTTTGCGTTTATCTTCAGATAGAGTGGGAGGGAAAATGGGAGGAAGAGAGAGAGAGAAACATCGATGTGAGAGAGATATATCGAGTGTTTGCTACCCACATGACCCCAACCAGGGCCAGGGACAAACTGCAACTGAGGTATGTGCCATTAGTGGGAACTGAACCCATGACTCTCTCTCTGGTCTGAGGGCTGAAGCTCTCACTGCTGAGACAAACTGGCCAGGGCTCCTTTATGGATTTTAGAGAGAAAGGAAGGAAGAGGGAGAGATAAAAACGTTGGTGAGAGAGAACATCGATCGGCCACCTCCTGCATGCCCCTCCCTGGGGATCAGGTCCACAACCTGGGCATGTGCCCCAACTGGGAATTGAACCATCAACCTGTGCATGGGTCAACAGTCAACCACTGAGCCACACCACCCAGGCTGTCTCTTCTTTTATTACACTAAACCCTCTTAACTTTTGACTCATTTCTATGAACCAATAATAAAATTTCTCTCATTGATATGACCAGTTCTGTTCCTTTCCTTATCCTTTTGTGGTAACTCTTAACAAAACGTAAACATAGATCAACGAAACTCTTTGCTCCCTTCTGTATCCAGAGGACATAGTGGTCCGACAAGTAGAGTACATAATTGTGTTGGCAATGCTGCTACTAAATCATAATCTCAAATCTTAGACAATAGAAGCTATTAATCCTGAGTAATGAGAGAATGTACACTGTCTCACAGGAAGCTTGTTTATCTGAATATAATGGTTTTTGGATAAAGTTATTTTTAAAATAGAGAAAATTGTGCAGATATATAAATATATAGCTAGTTTTGAAAACTGCATGGATTTCATTCAGTAAATGAAACTGGAATATGTGTGGGAGGTATGTTTATTGTCCTCAAGAGTTTATAGTTTTATTCTATTAGAAATAATAGGGGAAAAAAACTGTAAACAGAGGACTAGAAAATATTATATAGCTTTTGATATAGCTCCTTCTTGAAAAGTAAAAATACTTTGAATGTGAAAAATTGTATAAAATAAAAAAGCATATACTAGAAAAATAGAAATTAAACATCAAAAAGAGATGTTTTGGTAGGTGTTCTATAATTGTACGTATGTTTAAAATATTAGATCATAGTATCCATATTGTTTTCATTTGATTTTTTCCATATAAATATATAAGAACAGTATTTCTCTCCTGACCTTTGTGGCTCAGTGGTTGATTGTTGACCCATGCACTAAGAGGTGGCCGATTCGATTCCCTGTCAGGGCACATGCCTGGGTTGTGGGCCTGATCCCCAGATAGGGGCATGCAGGAGGCAGCCAATCAATGTTCTCTCTCGTCAATGTTTCTATTTCTCCCTTCCTCTCTCTCTCTAATATAAATAAAGAAAAAAAAATTTTTAAGAACACTATTTTTGCATTCAAAATGATCTTACATCATTTTAATGATGTGAAATTATTCCATAATATCAGTGTTTGAAATAAAGTAACCTACTATTGATTTCAGTTAGTGCAAGGTTATAAATATTAGGTAAAATGTTTCAATAGATATCCAATAGGTTTGTGCAGTATATTTTTAAATGAACAAAGTTATTTATCTTAGAAATTTTTTTCTAGTAATACTCTTCTAGGCATTTAATACTAACAAATAATTCTCCAGAAATTTGGAAGTACGTAACACATCCTATAACACTGATTAGAAGACTCAATATTGTTAAAATATAGATTCTACTCAAATTGCACGATAGCATAAATGCAACCTTAGCCATAATCCAAGTTGTACTATTTTCTAGAAATTGATAAGATGGTTTTGATACTTTTTTTGGGAGGACTAAACACCAAGTATAGTCAAAGCACTTTAGAAAAAATGAACAAAAATGTTGAATCCAAGATTTATTAAACTACAGTACCCCGTATAGTGTTGCCTTGCCAAAGGATACACAAATTCATCATTAAAGCAGAATAGAGAGTACAGAAATACACCTATATATAGATGGTCAAATGGTTTGCAAGGATATCGGTGAGATTCAAGGGGGACACACGACATCTGTTCGCCAGCCAGTGCTAGAATAATTGAACATTGACGTGGAAAAATAAAAAACATAAAACTAACTTCTTCACTCCATGAACAAATATAAAATATATATATATATCTTTATTATCTGTGGGTAGCTAAGTACTTCATAGACCAAAAAAGGAGATAAATATAAAAGAATTATAAAAGGAGAAATTAGACTTCATCAAAATAAGAAAACTTTTTCTCATTAAAAACAAACACCGAAAAAGTACTTATCGTCAAAACAGATTAAGAACCACTGCAACTCAATTATAAAAGAAACCAATGAGAATGAGCAAAACAAACATTTTACCAAAAAATATATTAAAATGTCATGGAAGAATATAAAAAAGTGCTCAACAGCCTAAGTCATATTTAAATCGTAATGAGACAACAAAATTCACCCCCGAATTAATTGGTTAAAAATATAAGGGACAAAATTGCAAATATTAAAAGGATGGTGGTCCTCATACATTGCTGATGGAAGTGTAAAATGGCACAACTACACTGGAAAATTGTGGTTTCTTAAAAATTAAAACGTATACCTACGGAAAACTCATAAATTTCACTTCTAGGTATTTATCCAAGAACACTGAAAACACATCAGCGTAGCAGCATTATTGATATAGCCAAAATCCTGATAACAACAAAAATCAGTAGGAATTGTACAGACTGTGGTATAGTCATACAATTAGTAATACTGAACTGTAAAAAAGCTTCTGGAACATGAAACAACATGATTGAATCTTTAAAAATTATGAGTAGTAGAAGCGAGATAAAAAATATATGTACAAAATTTACTGTATGGTTCGATTTATAAAAAATACTTATCTTTACTAATGGACTTTCTGTTTGTAAGCATATTGTTCAAAAGACAATTTAAACACTTACAATATTTTGTAACACCATTCCCCAGTAATAGTAAGAGCAGACAGCAACATTCGTGAGTTTTCCTCATCTCTGTTAACAGAACACTTTTCTAAATGTTCATAAAAATGTTGAGTGTTGTCTTTTCTCATCATTGCAATTGGCTGAGGCAGGCCCAGATCACACAGAATTGTGTTCATCCAGAGTGATGCTTGGTAAAAGTATCTGAGTTAGTCAGACTTCTAGAGAAGGTGTGGTTGCCAAAGTGGTGAAATTTATTGAATGATTTTATCAGCATTTATTGAAAGGTTCATGTATTTCTTTTATTTCTTTCTCTTCTAAAGATTAAATATATTTATTAATATACTAGCTTACTTGAATTTCTGCTAATTACCTTGTAGTAATTAATGTCTTATAATTTTTATAAAATGCTGAAGCTGACTCATTGACAATGATGTTTTAGTACTCTGCTTCTATATATATTTGAGTTTCATTGTTGTTGTTTTTTAATCTTTGATGCAGGTTTTTTGACATCAATATGATGGTAACTTAAAAAAAATTGGAACATCATCCATCTTGCTATAAAATAGAGAAATTTAAATCACAAAAGAACAATTTGTTATGTAAAGCTTGAAAGTATTAAATTTTATCTTAAATGACTCCAGAAATGTTTTGTGGGTAACTGTTTGCCGATTTTCCTCTAGCTTATTGCTTGTGAGTTTTTTCCGCTTCTTTAATTAATTAAAATAATATATATATATTTATTTATTATTGATAGGACTCAACGAATGCCTAGTAAAATGGATTTAAAAAGATTTATATTAAATCACATAAATTGAAATTTTAGAATGCAAATTTCAAAGATGAAAACTTTCAGGGAAAGAAAAAGGAAATAATAATAACTAAAAATATTCTAACCAAAAGCTCAGTAAACAGAATAGCACTTCACTTCCCAAGTGTTGATACTGCTTCTAACTCAGGAAGAATTATTTGTGCTATGCATTCTATACCTACTTAAATATTGAATCACTGCTAAGGATTAAAGGGACATTTTAGAACAGGCAAGGTCTCAGATATTTAGACACATGCACACATCAAGAAGCTACTAGTCTCATAGTAAAGAAAAAAAACAGTGGAAAGTCCTATGATCCAGAAAATAAGAGATCCACACAGTAAAGATTTAAGGAGATTCCCAGTTTGGTCAAAGGAAATCACAACATGGTTTGTATGCTGACGACCTACAGAGCAATCACTCCTGATTGCAGCAAGAGGCTTGAGAGCTCTAGGAACATGTCCCCACATAGATGAAATTGACAGAATAGCTGATGTTTACATTTTGTTTGCAGAACTACAGGGTGAACAACTGGAGTCATAGTTCCAGGTAAGCACACCAAGAGTGAGTTATCAATTCCAGGAAAATAAAATGTTGTAAAAGAATAACTTTCATCTCTGGTATAGCTTAAATATCGGTTGCATAGTCATAGTAATACATGGTTATTGAAATAAAGATGTATAATGTTACAGTTTTGGTAAAATGGGAAAGGGAAGAATAGAGGTGGTGCACCAAAAAGCTAAATGCTCATCTTACATATTGAACAATAAACATACAATGCCTAAAATTAAAATTAAGAGTATGAGCATGTTATTTTTGAAATATGGATATTGAAACTACTTGGTGTCCTCCAATATTTATTTTCTTTCATCAGGTAATATAATAATATTTAGTACTGTGTACATATAGTTACTAAACATACATAATTTTTCAGCTTCCATTTTCTTAATGTTATGAATGAATGTAGAAATGGCTTTTTGATATTTTTTTTTTGTTTCGTTTTTTTGTTTTTTTGTATTAGAGATCAAATATGACCTTATCCTTTTCTTCTTCATCTCCCTCCTTGGTGGATTCAAATTGGTGTCCTAAAGCATATGGGTAAATGCCCCATTTTAAATATATGTTAGAGAAAGCCTAGATTTTGAACTACTCCTAAAGTATTTCTGAGTTAGCAGCCCAGTTTGAAGACCTACAACTTGTGTGTGAGAGAGAAATGAGCTTTGTATCCACAATGTGGAGGTTGATTCCAAGAGTTCTTATTGAATTCAAAACACACAAAACTTTGGACAAATTGCATATGTTTTAGCTAAATTGATACACAATGTGTTATAGTGAAGATTACTTGGGTTAATCTATTAAAGAAAGTAAAGGAAGCAAACACTATTTAACCTTCTTACGTTTTTCCTTTTTTAAGTACTCTGTTCCATGATTCTGATACTACAAATAGTTTTACCAATTAACCTGACTGTTGATTCTCACTTTGATTTGCTGATTCTTCCCATAGATTCAATTAGCTCCTCTTTTATGTTTATACCAAATATATGTATATATCAAAGATAAAATCATAAAATCTTCCAGGAAAATATTGTATTTCAGCTCAGGTAAGGAGCCCCTGGATATTTCGCCTGGAACTCATGAAATTCATCCATGCCAACATCCTCCTCCAGCATTGAACATCTTTCAAATTTTGCAATAATCCTTGTTTTCTTTCTTCCACAATAACAGTATCTGCTATACTTCCTAAATATCTCTTGAATCTTTACACTTTTGATCCTTTGTGATTTACAAATATTTCATAGACTACTTGCTCCATTGTATCCAGTTCTCCACAAAGTATCCAGTCATCTTCCAAAAAGGTAAATTTAGCAATTTGCTTTTATGTGTAATTTTTTTCTCAGCAACATACTGTTTACTGAATGTTAAATTTTAGATAATTTGACATGGCTTCAACTGTTTCCTTCTCTCACACTGCATGTCAAAATGGACATCTTTGATCCACCCCCTCACGCCCCCACACCCTGCCAGATTTTAGATTTTTCTTGCCTCTGGAACTCTTCATGTGTTTGCCCTTCACTCACTACCATTGATAATAGAAGAAAAATAGATTAAGCATTGTTAAGAGAGTCACTTAAAATAGAGGCAGGAGGCTATTAGGGAAGTGGTGCCTAATAGCAGTTCTCAGAACTGCTATTAAGTTGCTAAACCTGTTGCTAAACTCAGCTCAAAGCTGAACCATAAACATCCTGGAAGAACTGCTGGATGGACACATAGGAAATTTATCTTTCTTGCAGTTTTGCCTCCCTGGTTTGCACATTGGAACTAATCAATCCCTGTTAACCTAGCCAGCAAGCCTTAATGTTCATAAACATTGCATTTTTGTGATTTGACCTTTATAAACCCTGCCTTTCTTTGTTCTTTCCAGAGCAAAGTTGGGTTGCTACCTGAATCTGCATCTTTCAGATTGCTATCTTTGCTCAAATAAATGCTACTTTAACTTTTATTACAGTCTAAACCTTTGTTGTTGACTACACCACTGTCTCTTTCCCTCTCTTTCCTGTATAATTAATTCCTGTCAGTAATTCCATTTTTAAATATTAGTCTCTCTGGATGATTTGTCTTGACCTCTTATATTGCATGCAAAGTGTATACCATTTCCCATAGTATAGGTCTTAGTTTTAATCTTGTTGGATTCTGAAGTTATACTTGTCAAGGACAAAAAAACAGCTTGCTACTAGTTATCTGGATATGTGCTCTGTAGTTGCCTTGTTAGAGCTAAAATTAAAAGCTATGGACTGGGGTACTTGTAGTTTAAAAAAAAATGAGATGGTGAAGCAGAAACAGGTAGTATATTTACCTCCAATTTAGTTGCTATCAAGAGAGGGCAGCTCAGTAGTCTGCAGAATATCACTTACTTCTTGCCCAAATACCCCTTTTGGATTCATCAACCCAAACAATATTTAACAATTAAATTTAATTAAAAAATAAAGCACTGCTAATAGTTATTCTGTGATTACTATATACTCCATGCTATTTTATTCTTCTTAATTATCATATTTAATTTTTATATAATAATTCTAGGTACAATTGTTAGTCATATTTTACAGCTAAAGAAACAGTTTCAGGGAACTCTGCCTATAAAGAACTAGTGAGTGATAGGAGAAGTTTCTGTACCAATTAATTTACTCCAGAGTTATGCAAATAATCACAAATTATACTGTCTCATATAGGTAATAGTATAACATAAATTTATATATATAATATAGATTACTTGCTGAGTCACAGAGAAGCCAGTATGATACAGGCCTATACTCCATGAATTTAATCAATGAGTATTCTAGTTTTCAGAAGCAGTGAAAGTCCAATAGACATGCAGATTATTTCAACTATGACTTATTTTTGTCCTACAATACTGCAATTACAATTGGGCTTCTCAACTGAGGCTGGTACTTACAGGTCTCTTGTTTCATTTGGCTAAGTTAATTATTTTAAGCCACTAAGGTATATTTATTACACTATTTGCTACCTTAACTTTGCAGTTGAGATAGTTTGCTTAAAAATATTCTACTATCGCCCTGGCCGATTTGGCTCAGCGGTGAGAGCATAGCCTGCGGTCCGGAGAGACCCGGGTTCAGTTTCCGCTAAGGGCATGTACCTCAGTGGCAGTTTGTCCCCGGCCCTGGTTGGGTCGTGTGGGTGGCAACCACTCGATGTGTCACTTTCACGTCGATGTTTATGTCCCTCTCTCTCCCTCCCACTCTATCTGAACAAAATATTGAAAAATGTCCTCGGGTGAGGCTTAAAAATATATATATATATTTTTTCTACTATTATAACAGAATTAGTGGGCTTCCAAAGGTGTAGATTTTTTTTCATGTTACAGTTTATCTTTTCAGAAACTCTGACTTTATATTCTATGACTATAAATACAAAGTATTCATCTGATATCCTAAAACGCCAGTGTCTCTATAAGGTCAACATTAGTCACAGCATAATGTAAAACAAATATCCATATCGTGGATACATTGATTTATTTCTGTCATGAAAAGTTAACATTTTTACTTGGGTAATTCAATTGCTGTGTTTAGTGTTTATCGCTGAATATGGAGAATAAATAGATTTACCAAGAATGAGCCCACTCTGCCAGCCATATATAGAAATGTCTTGGGTGAAACAAAGCACACATATTTGAGAAAATATTATCCTGATTCTTCCAGAAACTGACATTTCAGAATGATAATTATCTTTCTATGGGGCCTAGAAAAGTTATATAAACATTCAGGAATGACTATTTTCAAATTTTGCCAAATAGTTTGTGTTAAAATAATTGAAATCAAAATGAAATTTATGTTAGGTAAATACAAACTAGTGGTTATTAAAAATAATGTGCTTTATTTAATAATGTTTAAAAGATGCAGATTATAATTTATGTAATATATGACTACAGTAATATCTTTAAATGTTAGCATGATTAAATTTTTATTTTCACTTTTTTTATTGATCTTTTGTTTTAGAGACAGAGGAAGAGAGAAGGAGAAAGAGAGAGAAACATTGACATGCGAGTGAAATACTGATTGGCTGCCTCCTGCACACCACCTTCTAGGGATTGAGCCCACAACCAGGCTACGTCCCTGACCGGGAATCAAACTGACAACCTTTCAGTGTAAGGACAAGGCCCAACTGAGCTACACAGGCAAGGGCAAAAAATCACTTTTAATATCAAATATCACAATATTCAATATTTTTTTAAAAATAGGAAACGGTTAAAGCAAGTGCAACCATTTAAGCATTAATGTTTAAATCTTCAGATAACAAATTGAAATTGATAAGCAATTTTTGTTTAAAATTATATAAAACAAAATACATAAGTATGCCTTAAAATTTTCTTCAAGGGTAAGTTAGTTTATAGAGTCTTCCATTTAAGAGCAATCTAATGGACATCACAAGTGATGTTTTGTTTGCTTGTTTGTTTAGCTTGAATACTCAAGCATAATACATAAAGTGACACGGCAATTGCTGAGTGTGTCCAAGATAATTGAAATTTGCTTTTATGGACACAAACTGTTCACCTTTGAGAAAGTCACTGATGTGGTTCTACTGGCCTCTAATAGTACTAAAAGAGAACATTTTTCTTTTACCCTGCTTCTCTTGAAAATTTTCCACATGGAAAAAAAATAATTTCTATAAATAAATGAATGTAGATGTATCTTCATAATTTTACTACATAAAGTGAGAATAAAATCTTAACAAAAAGCCTTCAAAGCCCTATAAAATCATCATTATATATGGATGGCCCAAATACATCTCATTAACCTGTGATTAAATAAATCATCTAAAAGAAGATACAAGTTTGAAGATTATATATATATATATATATATATATATATATATATATTTGATTAGGAAAATGCTTTCAATTTTCTCTTCCAAAGAAAATGCAGAATGAATACTTATTAGTGCACAACATGTAAAGCAAGTAATCTGAAATTCAAATATTCCATTTCTATGCATGTCCAAGTTTGCCATTTCCCATGCATATTTTCATGTGCAACCATATGCTTGAAGACAATCTCCAACACCCAGATGACAATTTACCTTTTTAAAAAAGCCTTTAAATCTCTTCTTAATCCTCACTTCTTATATGAAGCATATTAAATGAGTTAAGATTTTTAGAATGAACTCATCTTAACCATGGAATTAAGATTACTGTATTTGTCAACAAGTTCTAGTTCTTGAATATTTTCTCATTATTTCCAAGTATGTATAAATCCGACTGCTTGAATAAGGCCTTCCCACAACCTCCCAGCAAGACTTAATCTTTTGCTCCCTTCTCCTTTCAAATAAGTTTTAAGACTTAATTATAGTTCTTATTGGTATAGGTCTCACTGACTTTAAGCCCTTGGATTAAAGAAAACTTTCATTTAGGCATATTTGGTTCCTCCAAGAATGCTTATACATAATAGATGTATAGTAAATATTTACTAAATTGTATTGCAAATTAAGACACTGCTCTCTGGAAAGACTTTTGAAGAGAGTACTACATTGTAAACATTTTGATATAGCCCTGTTTCAGTTGCACTAGACAAAAATGTACACACAGTAATACATACATACATGAATAAACACTAATATGTATTATTCATTGCCCTTAGAGTTAAAAAAAAAAGTTATAACTATACTTACTATTTTTTTTATTATTAATTCTCTGTTTTAGAGAAGATGCTATTTTCAAGAACAGGGTTGGTTTCTCCAACTCAGCACTATTGATCTTTTGTGCTGAATAATTCTTTGTTGTTGAAAGCTGTCCTTTTATTGAAAGATAGTTAGCAGCAGATATCTATAATATCCCCAAATCATAACAATCAAAGCATCTCCAGACGTTTTCAAATATCCTCAGAGGGCAAATCATCGCTGGCAGAGAACCAGTGGTCTAGGAAAGAAGCCATGGATACATCCTCATTCTCAGAGTTAAGATTCTTAACCACGAACTTTTCTTTGAGCTGATCCAAAGATTAGCTGGAACAACTATGGATTTCTCCTAAGGAAAGTCTCTGGGGTAATGGCAGCAGCTAGAAGTCCTCCTCCTCTCTCAACCCCGGGATCCCAGGGAAAGGCAAGACTTCTCAGCACCGCAGGGAAAACGGTGCAAGCCCAGAAACTATTGCCCTACCACCACTTGTTGAAAAACTGATGGAAAGAGTCTCAGGTTTGAACAAACAGAGAGGGCCGGCATTTCACGCGTCTCTGGTTTTGCGCTGGGGACTCTTTACTACTAAGTATCAACATGAAAAAAAACAAAGAAACTGGAAACGAATCTGGTAGACATTCCAACTTGGAAACCTATGCTGACCTTCATTTTGTGTAAACTGTATTCAAAGTCAGAATGGAAAGCTCTGCAGTGACAGCACCACCTGCTGGAAACCGGTCTCAGACGTCTGTGTAGGGGACCCCGGGGTGGAGTGACCGAGTTTGCAGGTGCGCTGCTGGAAGACGCGGGAAAACTCTTCTGCACTCGTTGCGATGTGGTTCGGAATCGTGTTCGCGAGTGTGCCATTGGACCCCCTCACGTCAAAGACACATACCAAGAAGAAGGCAGAATTTGAAGAGCAGAATGTGACGAAGAAGCAAAGACCCCTAACTGCATCCCTTCAGTGACTTTGCGAACATGTACCCGGAGGCCGACATCCCGCTGGAGAAGGCTGATCAGCCCTGGTCCGTGCTCTCCTGTCTGGCCAGGTGAAGAAGGGGGACTCCGTATCCAGGTCAGCACACCGGAGAGGTGTCTGCCTGATGCACGTGAGAACAGCTCCTCAGCTCACAAGGTTGTGGAACAGGATGTTACTGCCACTGTGATCAAGATAAAATATGTGGAGTATTACAGTTATGTATTGATTATATGGTTCGTTTTTATATTTATTTCATTTAAATTCATGTGATGTAGAATAGTTGTTCATTGTGTATATAGTTGCAGGCAAAACACCCCCTCCCCGACATACACAAGCACTTCACGGTAAAACTTATTTTAGTCACCGATGGTATAAAGCAAAATTTAGGATTTTGAGTATGCTAGAATACCTTAAACCTGATGGTAATCTTTAAAATGGAAGGGGTTTTTGTCTGAAATGTTTGTGCATGGAAGAACTGCCCAGCCTTTTTACCCTCTTACCAGGTACGATTATTCCTTGTGAGAGTAATTACTTACTTGGATTGAAGACTAGTGAAATTGGCGGCAACACCACTCAGTAATTTAAAGGAATTATTTCTGATTAGAGGATCCTCCTCAAAATAGAGGGGATGGTGGGAAACTGTTCTTGTATATTCAGATCCCTAGCAGAAAAGTGACTGTTTCTTTCAAACTGTGCTTTACTTCTGTATGATGTAGTTACCTTAACTATCCTTCAGTTTCTCACACTTCCCTCCCCGCCCCCTTTTAAAGGCGTGTTGTTATATTTAGAAGCAGCTTAAACTAACAAAAAGAAGAAAACCTTTTCATGTCAGTGCCAAAAACCATAGGGAATTTTGCAGTGACATGATTTTAGTCTCTTACCATAAACACAAATTTTTGAACCACAGCTTTCATTTCAAGCATCATCTTGAGTTTGTAAGTTTTATATATAGATATATAGATGTATAGATATGTATAGATATAGATATCTTGACGTTAAAAGACTTCAGAATTGTCATTTTAAAAAGGCAGATATTTTATAATTGCGTGTTCTGTTTTTACAGAAAATTTGTAATATTTTGGCCGATAGATCACAAAATAAGGAAATTACTTTCTGTACATTAATTTTTCCATATGGTTTTATAAGAGTTTATTTAGGATAAATAGATTAGACACAAGTTTACTTTCAGTTTTATGTGCTTGCCTCTGGTGGTACAAGCTTTGTAAAAGGATGCTAAATGACTGTGAAGATATTGGCCTGAGTTTTGTAGTGGAGATCTGACAGTATCCTGCATGACTGTTTGGGTGTGGAAATAATCACTTCTGTTAGAGGTCAACCATGTTCAAGAAATGATCTCTATCTGATCCTCACTATCCTTTAAGGGCATCAGAGATCCAAATTATATATTTTTTTAAAAACTAAACATCTGAAAACTTGGAGTAGAGCTTTTAAAAAAGTCTTAAATTCTTTGAATACATTCAAGTTAAAATACTTTTAAAATATATTTCTATTGCAAAGCACTAATAAATGATGCCCTATGGAACAGCAGGAGATATCTTTAAGACTATTTTACCCCAAATCTTCATTTAAAAAAAAGCCAAAGTGAATAAGAATAAGGTTTGATTATATATATTTTTAGAAACAGCTTTCATGCCTAAATTTCTTTTACAGACATAAGTTCCTAGTTCAGGTTGTCAAAGTGCCCATCTTATTTTAGATTTGATATTGATTTTGGGTTTTTGTTGTTTTGTTTGTTTGTTTGTTTGTTCTTTTAATTTTACAATATCCCTGCCACCAAAAAAAAATCACTTTTAAAAATTTGAACTACCAATTTTCCTCATTTTCAGTTATGCTCAAGCAGCACAATGGATGCCTGGAGCGGTGCTCTCATCGAAAGCACATACATGGGGAGACCAGCAGCAAAACATAACAATGTGTACTCTGCTTTTACTTCCACTAGTAAAGGATTTGCCTGCCACCATGGTTAATTGGAATTATCTATGGTGGTAGAAAGTCCAAGAAGCTGGGAAAATAATTGGGTTTTATAGCACTATTTTTACAATACAAAAATAAGATTAGATATGCAATCATTCCAATTTTTCAAAATTCTATGTGATTCAGACTGCTCCCAATTTGGATAAGAATTTGCACTGACAGCAAACCTGTGGTGGCAGAACAGCTTTGAGTAGTCCTAGGCTGTAAACCGGACGGCGTTCCACAGGGAAAACACCAGTAACTCACATCTGAGTTTCTAGTGGTTATCACAGGTTTAATGATCCTTTAGACGCCATACATCTTAATGTATTTCACCACATACACATAAACTGCTCCCACTTACACTATATCTAGGGGCATAATCCACCCTCCTGTTAGGATTATATCATGTCCTTAGAAGTGTTTTTTGTCCTGTTGTGGAGGTTTATATGTTTCTATACTCAATCATAAACTTTTTGTTGCCTGAATCTGGTTAAATTTGCCTCATGGTTAAATAGATAAAACAGAATGATTGTGTCAGCCTGCTCAGACATACAAATCTGTGAGACCATGGGTGGCATATGTTAGATAACCAATGAGAATATCTACGAGAATATATGAGTATAAATGAGAATATATACTGCTGTCAGTGTAGTGGACGTATGTACAGAAGTTTTCACTATTTGGGAAAATAACATTCTCTATTTTATAAGTTGTATGTAGAAACATAAAGTTTATAATGGTTCATTTATAAACTGCCTTCTTTAATACATGCTTACCTGTAATAGTGTTTTTTTGAAGTATAGTAGTGTTTTCCAGAATTTCACTTTATGCTTATAGTATATGGTTCCTAGCTAGCTGAATGTTAAATATTTTGTTGGTTTCTTTTGATTCTATGGGGCATATAGCAAGCCTGAAGGACATTGTAATAATTTCTTACCGGGTGAAAATTTAGAAAGATGGTGTATGAGAGCCTAAATAGTTATTTTTTTCATTATCATCTTTGGATAAGACTTTCTTTTGTAAACAAATGCTACTTCCAGTTAATGCATTTGGCCCTCCTGAATTTTCAGGGACCAGAAAAAGTTCTGCATCTTAGAATTGTAACCAATTCTAAGAACCTGGCGGCAGCTTCAATTTTCTAGACTAGTCTCCAATCGAAGTAATCAATTACTCTCACAAGGAATAATCGTATATGGCAATAGGGTGACTCATCCTTAGACTTTTGCTACGAGGGACAGCAAAAGTCCCGATGGTGGAATCTGCTGATCTCTGCTGTCACGCATCCAGGAAGCCACTCAGATCACATTGGAGCAGAGACCAGGGAGCCCACTGCATGAACCTGGGCATCTGCGTCTCCTCAGTTACTACACAATGTTTTAAGGCCAAACTGCATTTGAATGAGAGTGAGGAGAGGGAAGTTCCAGAGAGAAAAATCCAAAAATTTTACCTGAAGATCTTTTGAATTACTGTCTCACACTAAGTTTATAGGGCTTAGATAATATTTTTTCTCTACTACAGAGAAATCATCCAGTCAACTTAAAAAAAAAAAACTATGTCTGTGCAATGTATGTTAATTTGTGAATTACTATGTTTAATAACTGCTATGTTACATATTTTACCTAAAGTTTGGAGAAGGAACTGTCCCTGTGATCTCCCTAAAGCAAACTGGCAAAGCTTCACACACAAGAAAATAGAGGAACAGAGGTCTCAAATGTACTTTAAAATTTAAATTCAAAGAGAGGGAAGAAAACCAACAAGAATATTCTAAAGAAAGAAAAAAAATAAACAAGGTATAAGGATGAAAACCACAACTGGCCATTTTAATATTTAGGTCAGGAACACAGATGCTATGTTATATATTTCATTTGGAGAAATTTAATAAAGAATTGCTTACCAATGCATTGGAAAGACAGGGAAACAAACAAAAAGAAAAAGAGAAAGAAGTAAAAATAGAAAAGAAAAGGATGTAATGACTAGGAGAGTAAAAGACAGCAATGGATAATTATCCAGAAATGGAGAAGCTGCTTCCACTTTTGGTTTGAGTCCATAAGCTTACATTTTTCAGTTCCTGGTACAGACAGCTAGCTGCTGGTGGTGCTAACACCCTTCAGGGCACCCTAAGGCCAGGGAAGCCAGCACTGCTAAAGCAGGAATCACCAAGCCAATTCCACCTTCTCCAGCTTGGACTAGTGAAAGCGGCACAGCATAGAGTGTGGCCGGCAGCAACCTCCGGCCAGCGCCCTCAACAATCTCACCTTCTAATTTCCTACCTGTAACTGCTACAGGAAGACAATTAATAGGAAAACAGTTTGCAAGGGAGTTTGAGAAATATTTCTGGGCTTCCAGAGGGTGACTGTGGGCCTGAGGAAGAGCAGAGAAATATCTAATGCAATAATGGATAAGCCCTCGATGTTTTGATGCAGGAAAAGTTTTTATTTCTCTTAATATCCTGATTTTCAAAAACTTTCCAATGAAGTAACTCGTGATCATTTTTGGCCTGGCATTTTTTTTTTTTTTTTTTTTTTGGTACGTGCCCCTAGCGGGAACCGAACCCAGGACTCTCTGGTCCGCAGGTCGATGCTCCAACCGCTGAGCCAAACCGGCCAGGGCTGCCCTGGTATTTTAGGACTTAAAGGAGAAACTAACCAAGATATATTTTGCGAGGTTGAGTTTTGATCCTTTTTAAATTATTATTTATCGACACATCCAACAAATACTGTTTACTGTAAGCTAAGCACTTACCTAAGCAGAATACATGCCCTTTAACACAAGATAAATGTGTTAATGTGTGTTTCTAAAACCTGATCCGCAGTTTTCTATATTTATTCTGTTTCATATTCCCCTTGACATTTTCACTTACCCTACTCAGTCCTTAACCCATTCCCCTCAACCAATGAGCTCCATGTTGCAAAATATAATAGTAAACTATCAGTCTTGACTTTACTTGACCTTTAGCAGTGTGATTGTTTGATTCTATCTAAAACTCTATTTTCATGTTTCCAAGAAACCACACTGGTAGTTCTCTGACCACATGGATGATTTCTTAATAGTCGTCTTACTTTTTATCTTGTTGACCTTAAAATTTTGGCCCGCTCAACAGCCCAGCCCTTGAGGATTTCTCTCTGCTTTCTACACTCACTTTATTTGTGATCTCATGTAGTCTAATGGCTTTAAATGGTATTAATTTTCTGCTGCCTCCCAAGTTTTATATCATTGGTCTGAATCTTGCTTCTGAAGCAGTCCCATTTATTCAAGTGCCTATTTGATTGATATGCTTGGTTGGATAAAAAGCATTTCAAGTGTGACATTAAAAACTGACCCCTAATGCAACTCCCCCTGAGGTCTTCATCTCAGTAAATGATTATTCCATTCTTCAAGTTTCTCAGGGAAAAAAAAAAAAAACCTTTGGACTTTCCCTTTACTCCTGTCTTTATTGTGTCCCAAATAATGTTGACTTCCTCTTTAAAACACATTTAAAATCTGACAACTTCTCATCTGTCTCCCACTGTCGTCAGAATCAAGCCATAGATTACTGTGGCCGCCTACTTACCAGTTCCCTGCTTCTATCTTGTTTCTGTACCGTTCATTCACAATAAAGGACCCAGAGTCACCTTTCATAACACGTCAGATCACGTGAGGCCTTTGCTCAGTTATTTGTAATGAAACCCATTTCTCTCAGAGCAAAAGTTACTTTTTTTTTTTCTTTTTTAACCGTCAACTACAGGATGTCAACTGGCCTGGCCCAACACCCTCATGACTTGACGTCCTCTAATTCTCCCCTTTGCTTCCTGGCCTCTAGCTGTCCTAGTAGAAGTCACTGGGCGGTGACACATGTAATTCTAACTCAGGACCTTTACACTTGCAGTTCTCTGCTTAAAATCTTGTCTTGTGGTTGTGCACAAGTCTCATTTCATGACTTTTATCAGGTGTTTGCTCAATTACCTTATTCTCCATGAGGTCCACGTGACTACTGTGTTTAAAACCGTCAATGCCTGCCACGGAAGGACTTGCCATCTGCTTTCCCTTCTTGACTTTTTTCCTAGTTGTCATATAATGACATGTAATTATTACACATCTGAGTATGGATATGTCACATATACATGTATGCATACATCTATATCTACTTACATCTATACATATATAATCTTTTCTTGTCTGCTATGTTCACCACCATGTCTTCAGATCCAAAACACAATTACTGTACCTAAAAAAGAGTAAATATTTAGTGACTAAACAATGAATCAGTAATTTTTGTAAAATAATACTTTTAGAATTAATTATAAAATAAGTTGCAATCTTATCAAATTTAAAAAATCTATCATTTCCTTGATTTTTGTTTGTTTGTTTGTTTATTTGTTACGTGCCCCTAGTGGGAACTGAACCCTGGACTCTGGTCCACAGGCTGATGCTCCAACCACTGAGCCAAACTGGCCAGGGACATTTTAAAAGAAATTATGTTTTCTTGACATATAAAATTTGAAAATTTTTCTTTTGTTTTATACTGTAGGTTCTGAAGTCCAATTAGATAAAGTGGGTTTTGTTGTTCTAAGGTGATCTAGATATGGTTTAATCTAAGTCATTGATTATGTGATTTTTTTTTTAAAGATACTAGAGCAAGAATATTGCATAACTAATATACTACTGGGTCACAGAATACCAAAAAAGGGAACACATATATTATAACATTATATTTTTTTCATTGCATCACACTTTTCTTTTTTTAATGAGGTGATATTAGTCTTGTGACAATGTCAGATTTTGCCACTAAAGACCTTATATAGTCCTATGTGTTTTATAATTAAATACACAAATTCTTCATAACAGTATTCTGAATGTTTTAATGGAGGGAGATGAATTAAATATACATTTCAAATATTAGTGATGTATTCCATCTGCTGTTGTCTGTGTACTATATTTGCCTGGGGTATCTTCCATACATACATCAGTTATACATGTTAATAAACTTCAGTTTGTTTTTCTGTTGTCAATCCATATATATTGATATAGAGGCTCCAAAAAGAACTTAGAAGGTAGAGGAAAAATTACTTTTTTCTTTCTCTACAATTTTCACTTGAACTTTGTTTACAGTTTTTTGATTTTGTGGCCTCCTTACTGTTAGCAAATATAGATATAACAACCCCAGGTACGATAGGGAATTAATTCTATTTGAATGACAAATTTGATTGGGAAGACTGGAAATAGCAAAAGGTTTGGGAAATGCGCAATTATAAATATAATACACAGCATAATAGACTCTATTAAAAGTGGAAAATTGCATGAAATGGGAAGGTTAATAATAAAAGGCAACATTCTCTTACGTTACACTTTAACATTTGATAAATCTATATATAGAAGTCACTTAAGAGAAAATCATCTGTACATGTAAGTAAGGTAAATTTAAGGATTTAAATGAAATGTGTGGACAAGAATCCAAACCATTTTATAATTTACAATAAAATGGGATTTTTAGGTGCGGCTGAAATGTTGTATGTATGCCTGTATAGACTAAAACTTAACTACCTTATTTCCAGATGAAATAAAATTTCGATTATTGTTATAACTTTATCTGAAATGTAAAACAAACACAACCTAATTTCCCTTTTCATATATCTATTTTTAATTCCTTATTTAGGTGACAGAGACTAACAAACTATGGAAATAATGCTCTGCTGTTAACTTTCTTTAATATGCCAAATCAGTTTAATTACAGTTTCTATAAATAATCTATGCAAAATACTTCCCAGAACAGAATGCACTTTTCCTTCTGTGTGTGGCACATTTTAATACTTAAAAGCATTAGAACAGATGTTAGGTGCCTGCTAACTTGTTTTCAGTTTTCTTTTATTTATATGTTAATGAGAATTTAATTACTTCATGAATACTTAAACAACCTGAGGGTGCCTGATATCATTAGCTTGAACATGACAAGCACCTCAAGTGACCACATGGGAAGACAAAAATTGCTTTCAGTTTACTTGTAGACAGAAAGATGAATTCATTTCACCCCCTGCTATGTTTTACCTGACACACAAACTGGAAAAGCACAGACTCAATCTTGCTTCAACACGACTGAGAGGATTTCAGCAAAGCACTCAAGAGCATAAATTCCTCCTATTTGGTTTTGCTTCGATGTCTTTTAATAACTACTCTAGCTATACTCTGCTTTAAAATCTTATTTCACTTGAAAGTGTTCTGTTAAAGCAAGTCACTCTATTTTATGTATTATGTCTATGGCAATCTTAGCAGAACTATGAACATTTTAAACATTTTTTATGGCGTTGAAAAATATTCTCCATTTAAGCTCAATCAAAAGGGTTTATCTGGCTGGACCGTAGAAAAGCTTGTAACAGAAATATATAATGTTTTGCTTATTATTTTTTTGTACCCAAACTGTTAAATTAAATATAATAGAGCTATTAATAATTATGATGGAATTGTATATTTAAATGATTAAATAATTCTACATAATAATCATATTTTTATTTTTAAATACATAAAGTTTTATAGCAAGATACCATAAATATTAACTGCTTTCCCCTAGAAAGTTTTTTTTTTAAAAAGCATTAACTCACAAATATAAATTTTATCAACTACATAATATCTGGAATGCATGTGAATTGTGAAGAGATATAAGCAGCCTGAATTAGAGAAAAGAAAACACAGTATTCAAGAAGATAAAAAAAGTAGAATGGTGTAAAGGGCCATTTTCTGAAACTATCATTTAGGTGTGATTAAAGTTGTTACAGTTGACCAATATCTCTTGTAGATTTGAATAATCATCAAAATTTTGGATTAAGAAGTATTTTCCTAGATTTCAATATATATTATAAAATTTATTTATATTTCCATTTCTTAAACATAAAGATTATAACTTGTTTAAGAAGATTATTTACCTTATAAATATTAAATAACACTTTCCAAAACATTTTCCCAGAATAGATTTTATTAAACAAACAAACAAAAAACATTAAACCTAAGCTGGAATTAAAAATAACAAAAACAAAACAACAAACCAGTAGTTTCTCTAAGAGAAGATTTTATTTAGTAATGTAATATGCTCCTTTTGTATTTTGCCAAAAGTATTTAGCTACACTTAACCCTCCTGGATTTTGTAACAAAATAATTTGTTCTTGAGTTTCTTAAAAACATCATGGCTTATCATTCATCTAAGGACCACAAGTTAGTAGCTGTTATAACAAAACGTATGTACTGGCAAAAGTGTAATTGAGTTTAGAAAGTTTTTTAGAAACTTCAAACCAAAATACAACAAATGTTTCCCATGGCTTAAACACAGGGGGACAAATTTTTGGTGTGTGGGGTGTGTGTGTGTGTGTGTGCGTGTGAGTATGTGTGTTTGTTACTGGAAGGGACCAGGATGGAGGAGGATCTGACCCAGCACAGTGGAGAGTGTGTGAGTTCTTGACTTCGTGCACAAAAGATTTCACGATACCAGTGAAGGTGATTTTGAGAGTGCAATGATTAAAGCTGAGGACAATGAAACAAAGGAAAGTCTTACGTTAGAAGAAGCAAGACCACAGCAACAGGAGTGAGCCTAGACTGAGCTCCCTTGGCTCTGTGGAAAGTTAGGCAAAAGGAAGGTCCTTTAAAACAGGTTTAGGGCTTTAATACAGGATAAACTGGGACTACCCATTGCTTCCCTGGTTGGAAGTTTTGTCAGGACCCTTAGAGTTTAGGAGAAAAAGAACAAAATTACATACCTGAGGAAAGAATGGGGGAAAGTCACAGTCTGCTCAACTCCTTTGTCTTAAGGGTTTTTATCTGTTTTTTAAAAGCAAGAATTTTAGGAGAGGTCTCAGGGAAGGATCTAAATAGAGTATTTTTCAGCTTTCCAGGTGTGTCTTTTAATATGATGATTCATCAAAATGAGCATATAGAGAAGTCAGGATCATTTTCTGGTTAGTTTTCCTTCAAAGAATGTCACTGAAAAGGACTGGGACCATGGCAGGTCTGCCCCACCCCAGAACGTGTAAACCATTTGCTCCTACATTGACCTCCGTTAGGGAAGATAAGACCTTGTGATTTATTATCTGGCTGTAAATTGCTCAGCCATTTAATTGTCTGTCTCTGTTTCCCCATTCCACTTACCAAGGAATTTTCCTAGTTTCTTACTGACCTGCCTCATTTTGTCAAATATACATTTATTTTTTAAAGGATGAGTATATGGCTTGGTACTATATTACCAAAGAAAGGTTTATAATGGACACTTGTTAAAAATAATAAGAATTTGCCCTGCTGGTGTGGCTCCGTGGTTGAGCATCAACTTATGCACCAAGAGGTCACCGGTTTGATTCCCTGTCGGGCACATGTCCAGGTTGTGGGCCCAATCCCCCTGGGGGCATACGGGAGGTGGTCAGTCGATGTTCTCTTTCATCAATGTTTTTCATTCTCTCCTTTCCTCTCTCTCTAAAATCAATAAAAAAAAATGTTTAAATAATAAGAAGAATTTATTTAAACTATTGTATTAGGAGTGACAGATTAAACTCAACTCCTTTATAACAAAAGGTAGAAGAGTTTTAGCACTGGGATGAGTTACTGACAAAAGTATTGCAAAACATTATGGAGAAGGTGGGTGAATGTGAGCAGGCCATCATTTTTGCTAATTGGTGGTACCTCCCCACAGAGGCTGGCAAATAGGGGTCATACCTTTCTTCATGATTACATCTCAAAAGGATGGCTCCAAGTCCTTGAGAAAAATATGCCTGGTTTAGAGAAAATTTACATCTCAGAGGGGACAAAAAAGGATTTATAACTGCAAGTTTTCTAAAAAGAGGGAGATCACAGGGCTATAACCAAGAAGAAACTTGTCTAAGATTTTTTTTTTTTTTTTTTTATTGAATTTAGAGAGGGAGAGACTATTACTGATGAAACGACAAGACCTTGGTTCTTGTCATTTTGAAGGAAAGACTTCAATTAAGGGACAAAGTGTAGAAAAGCAAGCAAGAATGTATTGACCACAGCAAAAACACAGGACAGTGAAACGAGGAAGGGCTTCGAAGAAGCACCAGGAGAGCCTGGGCGGGGCTGCTTTGGCTCACTGGGAAGTCAGAGCAAAGGGGGCCTTGGAGACAGGTTCAGGGGGTTAGCCCGGGACAAGCTGCTGCTGCCCATTGCTCCTCTGGTTGCCAGTCGTGTGGGGTTTGTTGTAGTTTGGGAGATGCATGCCTGTGGGGGAAGAAGGGAGTGGGAGATGCAGGTGTGCTCCTGGGAAGGAGGCAGGCTGGGACCTTTGTTTTCAGGGGTTTTAAAGGCTGGGTGTTTAGGGGAGTTTTTAGGGGAGGATTGATAGAATATTCTTCAGCCTTATGTTAATGTGCCAAAATGAGATTTATTTTCTTAATTTGTTTGTCCTTGGGTGTGATTGGCAAATGGCACTCATTGGATTTCTGTTATCTGTCTTCTTGAGTAGTGTAATTTAAGCTATTTACCCTCTGGTTGTGGAGGAGAGTGCGTACCGTTTACTCTTAAGTGTCCCTGCTTTAGGGAAGATAGAATTTACTAGGTGGCTGCAAAATGCTGTTTAAACATCTGTCTTAGTTTTCCTATTTTGATTGTCCTGGAATTTTCTTAGCTTCTTTCTATCTTATAACAGGAGAGAGAGAGACCAATCTTTTGTCTTCTGTAGGTGCCCCAATCAGGTATCGAATCTGCAACTTAGATAAATGCCCTAACCAGGAATCAAACCCTCAATCTTTTTTCTTTCTTTCTTTCTTTCTTTCTTTCTTTCTTTCTTTCTTTCTTTCTTTCTTTCTTTCTTTCTTTCTTTCTTTTTTTTTTGTGGGACGTGCCCCTAGTGGGAACTGAACCCAGGACTCTCTGGTCCCCAGGCCGATGCTCAACTGCTGAGCCAAACTGGCCAGGGCCAAACCTTCAATCTTTTGGTGTACAGAATGATACTCTAACGAACTGTGCCACACCAGCCAGGGTGAAACTTGTCTAAACGTTATCGAGCCGAAGGAAATATTAAGATGTCTTGGTCAGTACCAGTCAGTACCAATTCAACATTGAATGCCATCACATAAAATATTGATTGAAATGAACTCAAGAAATATAGAAATGGGAAAAAGGCAGTTCTTTTTAATGAGCAAAACTCACTTTTTTTATGGGAACCCTTCCTTTTTAAAAATACTATAGGCATCTAGAAACTCTAGTACAGTGCAGATAATTACATAAGCAGAAATTATAAAGATCCAAATCGTGAAATAATATATTTTCAAAATAAAGAAAATTTTGTCCAGCACTACACCAATAAAAATCTATTTCTTATTTAAATGGGAAAAGTAAAACATTTTATATCTTAACAACAAATCCCCATCCAATTCCCTATAATGTAATTAAATTGCAATAAAATACCTATATGTAAGTAACATGCTCTCATGTTAAGATGTAAATGCTTAAACATCATTTCCTGATCATCTATAAACATGGTCGGTAAATAATTGCTTTGTATGCAGGTTCATGTACCATTTACATGCCTTTGACACTGAGGCACTATCAGTCTAATGGATTCCAAATTACATTAGAACTTTAATACATTTTAACTTTAAAAAAATGCTGAATTAAATGTCTTAGTTTGTTCAGGCTGCTATAACAGAACACCATAGACTCAGTTACTTATAACTAACGCAAATATATCCATTATAGTCTGGAGGCTGGGAAGTCTGATATTCAGTGTTTGGTGAGAGCTTGCTCCCTATTTCATTCACAGTCATCTTTCTCATTGTTTCCTCGTGTGGCAGGAGGGGTAAGGAAGCCCCCTAGGGTCTCCTTTAATAGGACGCTAGTCCCATTCATGAGGGATCCACCCTAATGAAACAGTCACCTCCCAAAAGCCCACCAACAATAGCATCACCTTTGGGGTTAGGATTTAAATATGAATTTTAGAGAGACACAAACATTCAGTCTATAGCTTTCTGCTTCAGCTCCCCCTCTAATTCATGTCCTTCTCACATGCAAATACATCCTTCCATGCAAATAGCCCCCAAATTCGTTACTGTTTCCACTCATCAACTTTAAATCTGAGTCCAAGGTCTCATCTTAATACTTGAACTTAAACTATAAATTGCTTATATTGTACATTGTTACAATCCTTTGCTCCACATTGACTTCAGTGTGTATCTTTATTTCCTTGTAAGAATGGTAATAGAAAAGATTGCCAGAAATTTTGTTCAACTCCTTTCTTTTTTTTCTTCCAAATAAAAAGTGTCAGCACCCATGTGAGTAATTATTTAAAGTTATGAGCAACAAGAACCTTCCAAACAGTGATACATTGATGAATCTAATCAAGAAATATAGAAAAATGTATCAATGCTGATACTTCATATTTAACTTTTTATGAGAACTATCAGATTCAATGAGAGCACTCCATGTAACAGAGCAAAAATCATTAATAAAATTGAGATTGCATATAATTCTATAAAAGCATCTTCATACTATCAACCCACTCTGTTATCAAAACAGAAAATTACAATTGGAAGACTGTTAATAAACTAAATTTACTGACATGCTTGATCTTCATGGATTGTTGAAAAAAGAAACATTAGCTCTCTATATTAATTGCAGATGTTTAACCATCTAAAACACAGGTTTTAAGATTGAATCAGTGATAATAAACATTAAGGTTTTATTAACAAGAGAATGTTAATACTTTCTGTTTTAAAAATGAGTGACCATAAAGCTGTGTATAGAAATAATAAAATCTGGGCAATAATGCAAAGAATTCCAGAGTCTACAGATTGCTAGGGAAATAATGTGTCCATAATTCTGTTAAGAATCTATTCAAATCACAGTTAGACATTGGCCTTTGATAAGCAAAATTGCAATGGGATCTAATGCATATGCATATAAATATTTCAATTTTTTGTGTATTGATGGTTTATGACAATTTAATTTCCAATGTCTCATTTCTCCAGGAAGAGTCAAAGTTGTGTTTGACATTAATTTGTAAAGCTCCAAATGCATGGACTCTGCTTCACAATTTCATAGACCTCCAACCGGTTCTCCTCAATAACTCGGATGCTCTGTAGCTCCATATTGTCTTGTTTGATACAGTATTCCATCCCTGAGGCGCACATAAGCAAATAATTAATTCAAAATGGATATTTGGGATGGATTTGTTTTTTTTCCAAATCCAGAGAAGAAATCAAATAATCACTAAGTTGTTAAATTTTGAACTTTTTGTTTTATTTTTATCTTTTTGGGTTTCAAATTTACTCTAGTGTAAGTATGAATTAATGTTTTCAGTAGCTACTTACTTAATACTTGAAGGGCTGAAAACAATGGAGTTATAAAACTAAGTCAGTTGCTTTATTTTAGTTTCCAAACGAAGTGAGGTCATTTTAACATGGCTCATGAACGCTCTGCTATGTTGTTCTACTGTTCCTTGGTAAAGAACCAGAGCGAACAGAATTCTCACAGAATGACAAAAAGAGGACCAAATGACACCTGTAAACACAGTGAATTGCATTGCATGAGCATAGGGAATCTCAGCCTTTTATAATGGATAGCTTACAAGCCCGTGCTTTGTTCTGGAGGAAGATAATATCTTTTCAATTCTGGACAGCAACCATACCTGCTATTTGATATGGAGGGAGGCATTATATCTTCAAATGCTATAATAAACCTGCCCTTTTTGGAGGGGGCATTATTTTCCAAAGCTGTCTGTTATACAAACACCCTTAAAAAAATAGTTCAGTTATGTTTCTGTTCCAACATGTAAATAGCTTGGAAGTTATTTCTTCCATTATAGAAAAAAGATGAACGAACTAAAAGTTCAACCACTCCTTTTAAGGTCAGTCAGAGGACTTGATGTTACAGAGCAAACATACACAGTAAAAACTGTAATATAGGAAATCACACCTTAGCAAGAGCAGAAGCTACTGGAGGAAACCGTAATTGATAAACTACTGGAGACTGAATGTAGAAAAGTTTAAGAATTAATACTCTCTGGAGTGTCAATCTTAGCTAAGCCCACAGACTTCCATAATTTTATCCTCTGGAACCCTAACAGATTCTCATGGTGAAGATAAAATGAATAAATAAATAAATAAATAAATAAATAAATAAATAAATAAAATCTTCATGTATCAGCAGGTATAGGAAAAAAGTAACATTTCGGAATATAATCAGAGATTTTGCCCATCAGCCCTTCAAGGGGAACTACTTTACGTAAAATGGAGGAAGATAAGTATGCAACTTCAGCCTGCCCTAGCCTTTCTTTCTCACCTACAAATAAAAATAAAAACCAAAAAGCCCTTCTGAAGGTCACAACTCAAGGGCATAGGCCCCTAAAAGGCTTAGACTTAATTATAGGATTGTAGGATGCTTTCCCTCCCCCACATTTACCACCACATCAATATGGCTTCTGCATAATAATAGAGTTTCACAGATGATAGACTTCAAGGTTTAGACTCTATTTTTAAAAAGTTTCTAGGGAAAGCTAAAGACAAAAACAAGAACACTATATGCAAAAGAAAAAAAGAAAAAAGAAAGGGAAGGAAGGAAAAAAAGAAAGTAAGTCTCATAGACTTGAAAGTAAAACACAAAACTAGATAACTTCTAGAAGATAATATTTTAAGTCCAGCTGGTGTGGCTTAGTGGATCGAGCTTCGTCCGGTGGACTGAGATGTCTCTGTTTGATTTTCTGTCAGGGCACATGCCCAGGTTGCTGGCTCGATCCCCAGCAAGGGGCATGCAGGAGGCAACCAATCTTTGTATCTCTCTCACATCGATGATGTTTCTATCTCTCCCTTCCTCTCTCTCTCTATTAAAAAAATTAAAATATATTTTAAAAAATAAATTAAAAAAAAAGGTATGTAACCTTGGGCTTGGCAATGGCATTTTATAAACAACACTACAAATCATGATTCTCAAAAGAAAAAAAAAAGATCAGTTGGACTTTATTAAAATTGACAACTTCAGCTTTGCAAATGACATGGATAAGAGAATGAAAAGATAAGCCACAGTCTATTTCTGTACCTATGAGTCTGTTTCTATTTTGTTTGTATAGCTGTCAGAGGGGAGGGATTTGCAGGGCTGGGTGAAAAAGGTATTATGCAAAACATAACAAACTAAAAACCCTCATAGACACAAACAACAGTACGGTGATTACCAGAGGAAAAGGTGGGAGGGGGGAGGTGGAAGAGGGTAAAGGGGAACACACAATACAATATATTAATGATATATTATAGAATTGTACACTTGAAACCTATGTAATTTGATTAACCAGCATCAGCATCACCCCAGTAAATTTTATATATATATAAAAATTATATATATAACATATATATATATGACGTATTTGAAGTCAAGCTGCAGACTGGGAAGAAATATTTGCAAAACATATAACTGATAAAAGACTTTTATTCAAACCATGGTAAACAACACTTAAAACTCAACACTAAGAGTGCCAACAACCTAATTTAAAAATGGGAAAATGATCTGAATAGATAAATTTTCAAATGAGAAATATAGATTGCAAGTAACCATGTAAAGATACTCAGCATTATATGTGATTAGTGGATTTTAAACTAAAACAAAAATGAGATAATATTTCATACCTATTATAATAGCTAAAATCCCCAAACTGACAACAGCAAATGCCGTCAAGAATGGGGAGCAGTAGAAGAACTCATCCATTGTGGTAGGAATGTAGTGGTTCAGACGTTTTGGAAGACATTTTGGAAGTTTCTTTTACATAGCTAATTATAGTCTCGCTATATATGATGTAGTAACCATTTACCTTGGCACTTACCCAAGCGAAGTGAAAAATTATATCCACACGAAAAGCATGTATACAGATGTTCATAGTGGCTTCATTAATGATTATCCTACAAAAGACAAATGGATAATATGTTCATGCAATGTGATTTTACTCCGCTATAAAAATGAATGAATAGTCAAGCCACAAAAAGGCAAGGTAGCCCTGGCCAGTTTTGCTCAGTGGTTAGAGCGTCAGCCTGCAGTCCAGAGAGACCCGGGTTCGGTTCCCGCTAAGGTCATATACCTTGGTTGCAGTTTGTCCCTGGCCCTTATTGGGTCGTGCGGGTGGCAACCACTCAATGTGTCCCTTTCATGTCGATGTTTCTCTCTCTCTCTCTCTCTCTCTCTCTCTCCCCCTCTCAGTCTATCTGACAAAATATGGGAAAATGTCCTCGGGTTAGGATTAACAAACAAAAAAAAGGCATGGAAGAACCTTAGATGCATATTGTTGAAGGAAAGATGCCAGTCTGAAGAGGCAAATCTGAACTGTTTTTACTCACAAGATTTCCGACACAAAATGTGTGGGTTTTTCCCCATATCAAACAATTCTCCAGCTCTCTAGATGCCAGCCGAGTATCCCACACTTCAATCCAACTCTAGTGTTAACTACCCAGGGTTCACACAGTACTGCTTCCACCTCAGAAGCCTGTCCCAAGTCCCAGGTGGCCACCTGTACTTCAACCAACTGGCTATAAATTTAGTTTCCACAACCCCCTATGAATATCTGATAATTTGCTAGAAAGGCTCACAAAAGTCTGGAAAACACTTGACTTACTAGTTTATTGTAAAGGATACAACTCAGAAACAGTCAAATGAAAGATAATTGCAGGACAAGGTACAAGGAAAGGGATAAAAAACATCATGTCCTTTCTGAGCATGTCACCCTCCCAGAACCTCAAAGTGTTCACCAAACCAGATGCTCTCTAAATCCCATCTTTCAAGAGTTTGCATGAAGATTCTATTACATAGGCATGATTGATTAAATCCCTGACCAACTCAATCTTTGCTCCCTGAAGGTCCAGGGTAGGGCTTTAAAATTCCAACAGTCTAATCACATGGTGGGTTCCTCTGGCAACCAGCCCCAATCCCGAAACTATCTAGAGGCCAACCAAGAGTCATTGTATTAAAATAAAGTGAGTATGATTTAAAGGGGATTGCTGTGCGTAACAAAAGGTGCTCCAATAATCCCTATCACTCAGAAAATCCCAAGATTTTAGAAGCTCTGTGTCAGGAATAGCAGAAAAAGACTAAATATATATTTCTCATTTTCACTGCCACATACTGTATAATTTCAAATATATGACAGGTTTTTTTTTTTTTTTTTAAGGCAAAACTATAGAAAAAGAAAAAGATCAGTGGCTGCTAGGGTTTGGGGAAAGGAGGGAAGGGAAAATAGGTAAAACAGAGGTTTTTTTAGGGCAGTGAAACTATTCTGCATGACACTCTAATGGTGGATACTTGTCATTATGCATTAGTCAAAACCTACAAAATTGTATATCACAAAGAATAAATTCTAATGTAAACCATGGCCTTTAGTTAATAATAATGGACCAATGTTGGTCCATTATTTTAACAAAATATCACCCTAATGCAAAATGTTAACAACGGGAAGCTGTGATTGGAAGGAAGTGGAGGTATATGGGTGATATGTACTGTCTGCTCAATTTTCTATAAACCTAAAACAGCTCTAACAAACCAAGTCTGTTATTTAAAAAGGGTAAAAACTTAGGGTAATACAAATGTCCTCAAAAAGATGGTCAAGGAAAAAGAACAGCGAATGCCTCGCTTGCTAGTTGTACAGAAACGCGAGAGACCGATGGAGAATTGTGTCTCATCATTTGGGATGACATAGGGCATCCAAAATTTACTTCACGTGTCTCAGGTGAGTCTTTAGGTGAGATAAGCAATTATCTTTCAAATTAGCTGAAACTGAGCTGCCCTAAAAGGTCCATGTAAATGCTAATTGTGAGAGAAAGAAGTGCTGGAATCAAGAAAGACAGTGGCCTCCAAAAAACTAAATCTATTAAAAGGTTTCCAAATTTCACACTCCACATTAAAGGTTGGTGATAGAGCTTCTTCTTCTTCTTCTCTCTCTCTCTCTTTTTAAATTTATCTTTATTGTTGAAAGTATTACAGATGGCCCTGGCCGGTTTGGCTCAGCGGTTAGAGCGTAGGCCTGCGGTCCTGAGAGACCCGGGTTCAGTTCCCGCTAAGGGCGCGTACCTCGGTTGCAGTTTTTCCCCGGCCCTGGTCGGTTGTGTGGGTGGCAGCCACTCGATGTGTCCCTTTCAAGTCGATGTTTCTCTCTCTCTCTCTCTCTCTGTTCCTCTCTCTCCCTCCCACTCTACCTGAGCAAAAAATGGAAAAATGTCCTCGGGTGAGGATTAAAAAAAAAAGAAAGAAAGTATTACAGATGCCCCTTTCTTTTCCCCCCTCAAGGGCATGTCTGTGTATGGTCTGTTTGAGTAGGAACAGAATTTATTCACGGGAGAATGCTTTCCAATTCTGCAGAGCCTTACTCATTTTGCCAGATATTCTAAAGGAGTGAAAATGTCTAGTAGTGTAGGAGGAACAGATACCTTTTGTTAGGCACAAATGGAATATAATATTCTTGAAAAGGATTGGATGTGAGTAAGAGACACTGACGTTGACTCCTCCTAATAGGTCTCTGGCCTACATTGGAGAAAGTCTAATTCACATGTACTTTCATTTATATTCTCTCATGTGATGTATCCCTTACATTCTGAAAGGTTAGTAGTGAAACCACAGCTGTCCATCAAACCCCCTTTTCCCTTGCTCCTCTTGAGAACACCTTGATACAGCACACAATTTTGGGAGTACATACAGGTAAAGGGAAGAAAAATACCCTGACCAATCTACTTATCTGAATGGAGTTGACACATGCTTTTCTTTCTTTCTTTTTTTCTTTTGCTGCTACTGCTAGCTTTTAACTTTTCCTTTTCACTTTTTCTTGTACCTGTTAGAGGGGTGGGGGGAATCACTTCTATGAAAATGCCAGCAAAGTCTTCAAACTTAGCTAAGTAGTAATCTAGGTATAGACAATGGATCATGCCAGATTTCCCCCAGAATTACACAGAGATATTGATTAAACACAGGGAGGCTCAGAGCTTAGACATATTAAATATGTCAGGGGAAAACTTTAAGATTTCATAGAAGAGGATAATTTTAACAGCATTTGGAAGAATGAATGAACACGTGTCAGACAGAGACGACGGGAGGACACATTTCAGCCACAGAGATCACTTTGCTCAGATATATGGAGTAAAAAGGGAGGGTGGGAAATTCGGAAAACGTCTTGTAGTGGGAGAACAGGTTTCTTCGGGGAGCTTTGTAGAAAATGAAAATGGAGAAGTGAAGTATAGAATTTGAAAACCGTCTTTTGTGTCATCTAAGGAAATTGAACTTCATCCTGTACTGAAAGGTTTTCAAGCAAAATGCTAAAGGCAGGTAAGAATGTTGTGAATTTGTTTCACAGAAGGATAACTAAGTTTGAGAATGCACTTGAAACAAAGGAATCCAGACTTTGGAATCATTCTCATGTAAGGTGACTGTGCCTTGACTGCAGGCTTTTGCAATAAAACTGGAAAGAAGAGACAGGCCTTGACCTATGTGTCTGAGTTGAAATCAACATTATTCCATTTAATCCTCATAATAACCTCTAAGATGTCTTTATTTTTTTTTAATGTTTATATTGTCATCTCAAAGATAAAACAGAGAAGTGAATGTAATTTGCAAAAATACATACAGATCATAAATTTTAAACTATAAATCTATGTTTTCAAACTTCAAGTCCAAAAGTCATGATTACACTCTAATTAAAGTAACTGGAAATCACATGGTTTGGCATTGTATTTATTTTTTTCTGCTTTACAAATTTAGGGCCATTAAATAATTTCTTTTTAAACATTTATTAATAAAAACAATGCGCACACAGACGTGTGTACCTGTTACTCCCCCAAGAAAACAAAAGGGCTGCTCAGTAATTTCTCAAAAAGTGAACATATTTGTAAGTAACATACAGTTTTAGATATAGAACAACACCCTGACACCTTGTCCCTGATCCTTAATTACACCTATTCCTTCTTACACCTATCCCTCCTCCCAGGTAGCTGCTGTCTTAACATTAATGGCAATTATTTTACTGTTTTTCCTTACCCTGTCATAACTTAAGTCTGATGGTCTATAATATTATAGTTAACATTTTTTTTTTAATGTAATGTAAATAGAATGGGACAACTGGTGTTCTTTTGTATTGGCTTTCTTTGCTTACTACTATGCTTGTGAGGTTTATCCATATTGTGATTTATATTTGTGCTTCAGGCATTTTCATTTTCAGCAGACTTTAATTGTGTGACTAGACCATTGTTTATTTATCTGTTTCACTGGTGGTGCGTGCGTGCATTTTTTCCCCTTGAGGTTATTGTAGAATAGATTATTGTGAACATTTCTATAAATGTCTATAGGTACACATTTGTGTCAAAAATATGCCCAGGAAGGGAATTGTTTATATATTGTGCATATATTCAGTTTTAGTAGATGAGGCTAAAGCACTTTGCAAAATGACTACTGATTTTTCCTATGATAAGCAGCAAAAAGAGGTCTAGTTACTTCTTGTCCTTGATAACATTTGAGGTTCTTAGTATTTTCTATTTGAGCTTTGAAAAAAATGTTTGTTTTTTAATTGCTTTTTAGAGACAGAGGAAAGGAGAGGAAGAGAGAGCGAAGAAAAAAAAAAAAAAAAAAACATTGATGAGAGTGAAACATCAACCGGCTGCCTCCAGCACAACCCCTACTGAGCTCACAACCAGGGCATGTGCCCTGACTGGGGAACCAAACAGCAACCTTTCAGTGCAAGGGATAATGCCCACCCAACTAAACCACACTGACCAGGGCCATTCTAGAAATTGTGATGGGAGAATAGAGGTATCTGGTTCTAATGTTTATTTCCTGATTACTAGTGAGATTGAATGTATGTTTATATTTGTAATGTCTATTTGGACATCCATTTTTGTAAAGCACGTTTCAAATTACTTGCATGTTTTTTTGATTCAGTTGTGTGTCTTTTTCTAACTGATTTGTGTAAATATTTGCTCCCACACTATAGCTTAAATTTTCACTATTTTTTTTATAAAAGGAGAAATTTTAATTTAAAAAATCACCACATTTATTTTATATATTATTTGATTAGTGCTTTTTCTGCTCTATTAAAAAAAAAAAACTTTTCTTACTTTAATTCTATTATTATTATCTAACTAATTATATATTTAGGACATACACCTAAAATTAACCCTAACTTCTTCTTATTTTTATTTTTTTATATAGAGTGAGGTAGAATTTTTTAATATTTTAATTTTAATATGGATAACCAATTGATTTGGTACCACTAAGTGAGAAGTCTATACTTTCTCTACTATTTTGTAGGAATTCATTTTTTTATGAATCACATATTTAAATATGAATGAATATGTTTCTGAACTCTATTTTTTTCCACAGGTCTATTTGCTTATCCTAATACCTATAATATACTAAATAATCTTTTTAACTTCGTAATAAGTCTCAATATCTGAACAAGTCCTCCTAGCTATTTTTTTTTTTTTTCAGAATTATATTGGTCATCTTTATTTTAATGTACTATTTATATTTTTAAATTTATTTTGATTCTATATTGATTCTCCTTTATAATTCCTCATATTAGATTATTTTTTTCCAGCTTTATTGAGATATAATTGACATATAACTTTGTGTAAATTTAAGGTGTACAATGTAATGATAGGACATTGATATTGGTTATTTTTTATCCTGATCTATTTCAAGAGTTATCAGGCAATTCCTCTAGTCTTTACAGAACATACATTTTTATTTAATTTTTTCTGTTATCATTCTGACTCATTATTTTTTTCACTTTTTTAAATTATTTTCCTCCTGCTTTCTTTGGTTATACCTTGAATGTTTTTCTAACTTCTCTAGGTGTCTAAATTCATTGGTTTTTAATTTTTCTTATAAGGATTTAAGGGAAAAGTAAGCATTACTTTAGCTACCTCTCTCAATTTTTATTTTTATTTATTTTAAAATATTTTTTAGTTCTTTTTCAGATTTCTTCTTCAATGCATATTGATTTTGGAAGTGTACATTGGTGTCTATGTATGGGTATGTGTTTACTCCAAATAATGGGATTTTTTGCTTCTTTTTATTGTTCATCTATCCTTACATATGTTATATTTGTAATCTATTGTAAATTATATTGTCTTTTTAATTTCAATTTCTGATTTTTGTTGCTAGCATAAAAAATACAATTGATTTTTTAAGGTTGATCTTGAGGCCTGCCACTAACTTTTTAATTTAAGCAGTTTTTTGTACTTTTCGTCTCTCCCCCCCTCTCTTTTTTTACACTTAGACAATAATTTCTTTGTAAATAATACAGTTTACTTCTTCCTATTGGTCTTACTGACTTAGTTTTCTCTCTCTCTCTCTTTTTTTCTTATTGCACTGCAGAGAGTCTCCAGTATAATGTTAAGCATGAGGGGTGAGACTGGACAAACTTTGTTTCTAATCTTATGTCTAGATAAACAATTCTGTCTTTCACTATTTGCATGATGTTACTTGTAGGTTTTTTATTTATTTATTTTACTGATGCCCTGTGCCAGTTTCTCTAAATTTCCTTCTATTACTAGTGTATGACATTTTTTATCAGTAATAGATGTTATTTGTCAATTGCTTTTTCTGTGTTAATTGAAGTGATTATATCAGAGATTTTTTTGTTTGTAAACATGGTAAATTGTACTAATTAATTTTCAAATGCAAATCAGCCCACATTCCTGGGATAAATGCCAATAGATTGTGATAAATTGCTCTTGTTATATATTATTGGATTCGATTTTCAAAAATTGTGTTTAAAATGTTTTCACTTAATGATCATGAAGATCACTGACTAGAGACATTCTTCTTTGCAAATATAAGCATAGGGTGCTATAAATTTCTCCCCAGATAACACATTAGAAGCATATCACAGATTTCTATATATCGTTTTTTTTTTTTTTTCATTCAATTCAAAACATTTTTCTGTTTTCTTAGTTTGTGTCTTCTTTTACCCGTGAGTTATTTTTAAAATGTGTTATTTAATTTCCAATCATTTGAGGATATTCAAGTGAAATTTCAGTTATTAATTTTGAATTCAATTTCATTGTAGTAAGAAAGCATATTTTAATGTTAGCGTTAAATCTATTACACTGAGAATTGTTTTGTGTCCAGAATGTGGAGTATCTTGCTGTATATTACTTACTTAATGAAAAGAATATATATTCTGCTGTTCTTTGTTCTATGAGGTGTTCTATAAATGTAAATTAAGACAAGTTGGTTGACAGTGTTTTTGAAATCTTTCAATATTGATTCTCTATTTCTACTTATTATTAAGAAAGAAAGGGTGTTAAACTAACTATAGATGTTGATTTGTCCATTTCTTTTTGAAATGCTATATATTTTCACTACATATATTTGTTGATTCTGTTATTATATATATATAAATATTTAGACTCAAATTTTTTTAACTTATCTTTATTGTTGACTATATTACAGATGTTTCTCCCCTTTTTCCCCATTGACCTCCTCCTCCCCAATCCCGCCACCCTTCCTGCCTTCCCCACACTATTGTCGGTGTCTATTGGTAATACATATATGCATAGAAGTTCTTTGGTTTATCTCATCCCGCCCTCCCTCTCTTCTTCCCTTTGAGGTTCATCAGTCTAACAACCAATTTGTACTTCTTAATTCCTTCATCTTTTTCACCCATCCCTGCAGCCCCCGCCCATCTGGCAAGCAACAAAAAGTTCTCTGTATTTATGAATCTGGTTCTGTTCTACTTGCTCATTTTGTTTGTAGATTCAATTGTTGATAGATCTGTATTATTTGCTATTTTATTGTTTATATTTTTGTTCTTCTTTGTCTTCAAGAAGACCCTTCAACATTTCATATAATACTAGTTTGGTGGTGATAAACTCCTTTAGCTTTTTCTTGTCTGGGAAACTCTTGATATGTCCATCGATTCTAAATGATAGCTTTGCAGGACCAAGTAATCTTGGTTGTAGTTCGTTGCTTTTCATCATTCTGGCCTGCAAAGTTTCTTTTGAGAAATCAGCTGACAGTTTTATGGGAGTTCCTTTGTAGGTAACAAACTGCTCTTCTCTCGCTGCTTTTAAGATTCTCTCTTTGTATTTAACCTTTGGCATTTTGATGATGTGTCTTGGTGTGGACCTCTTTGGGTTCAACTGGGTTGGGACTCTCTTAGCTTCCTAGACTTGTATGTCGGTTTCCTTTACCAAGTTAGGGAAGTTTTATGTCATTATTGTTTCAAATAATTTTTTAATTTCTTGCTCTCTCTCTTCTCCTTCAGGCACCCCTATGATGCAATGTTGGCACACTTGAAGTTGTCCCAGAGGCTCCTTACAGTATCCTCATTTTTTTGGATTCGTTTTTCTTTTTGCTGTCCTGGTTGGGTGTTTTCTGCTTCCTTATATTCCAAATCGATGGTTTGTTTCTTGGCTCTATCTACTCTACTTTGATTCCCTGTAAATTATTCTTTATTTCAGTTAGTGCATCCTTAATTTCTGACTGGTCCTTTTTTATGTTGTTGATGTTCTCACTGAGTTTCTCGGAGGTCTCCTTAAGTTCCTTGAAGGTCTCACTAAGTCCCTTGAATGTCTCACCAAGTTTTGTGAGCAACCTTATAACCTGTTTTCATACTCTGCATCTGATTGATTGCTTATCTCCATTTTGTTTAATTCTTTTCCTGAAGTTTTGTTCTTTTCTTTCATTTGGGACATGTTTCTTTGTCTCCTCAATTTGGCTGCTTCTTTGTGATTGTTTCTATGTATTAGGAAGAGTTGCTATGTCTCCTGGGCTTCATGGGGTGGCCGACTGTTGTAGGTGTCCTGAAGGATCCAGTGGTACAGTCTCCCTGATCAACTCAGCTGGGCCTTAAAGGTGCGCCCCTAGTGTGGGCTGTACACCCTTCTGCTGTATTTGAGTCTTGATTGCTGTTGGCACGTCAATGGGAGGGATTTACTCAGGCTAAACAGCTGCAAGGACTGGCTGTGCCCACTAGCCACTGGCCTCTGACTACCTTTGAGGATCAGCTGTGTAGGGGTCCACCACACAGAGCAAGACTTACTTCATCAGGGCTCTGGTACCCACTGAGTCCACTCATTGAGAGTGTCATTTGTGGAGGTGGTTGGGTGGTGGTGTTTCAATGTGGTCTGAAGCTGTCCACTGGGTGTGCTGGCTCTGGGGCAAGGTCAGCCACTGCTTATGTTCTATTCAGGGCCACACGGCATAAGCTACAATGTGATCTGCAGATGGCTGCTTCTTGTGCTGGGCTTGGAGGTGTCCAGGAAAAACCAAGTTGTGAACCAAGGCTGGCTGCTTCTAGTGCCAGGCCTGGGGCCACTTAACGAATGGTATGGGGCTCTCTGAGACCAGATGCTGCTTGTTTGAGAGATTTTATGAGTCTCTGAAGCAGGATCCAAGACAGGCTAATCCTATGGCGAAGCCTTTGGAAACAGCTTGGGTGGGACGGAAAGTTAGATGGGGCGGGGCCTCAGGGAATCAGCAGGGCGGGGCCAACAGTGTGAGCCAGGTTGCTAGAGTCTCAGATATGGCTGCCGTCTGCTGCCCGAAGAAGGGCTCACCAAAGGAACTATGGCCTCTGCTAGCATGTCTGGCCAGGAGAAAGCTGCCCTTCCAGCCCTCGTCCTGAGGCCAAAAAGCTCAGTTCTTCCCTGTTCTCTGGTGCCCCTCAAGCTGCCTCCCCTCTGAACTCAGAGGGAGTGAGTCTGAGTAAGTAAACGTGGGGGCCCTTTAAGAGGAACTGCCTGGGGCTCCCACAGCCACAGCCTCCCTCAGCCTCAGTTCCCGCTAGTTTTTCCAGCCAGAAGTTATAGGGACTTTTCTTCCTGAGCTGGGTGCCTGGTGTGGGACAGGGACCCCTCACTCCTCAGGGAGGACCTTCCAAGCCGAGGTGTCTCTCTGATTTTTATCTGCCACTCATGGGTGTGGAACCAGCTCATCCGCACCTCCGCCCCTCCTACCAGTTTTGATAAGGCTTCTTCTTTATTTCTGTAGTTGTCGGCCTTCCATTCAGCTCGATGTCAGGTGGTTCTGAATGACGGTTGTGTTGTAGTTTATTGGTAACTCCGATGTGGTTGTGGGAGAAGGCCATACTGTGTTTGCCTAAACCGCCATCTTGACTGCAAGTTTCATGATATATTCTTGATAAATGACCCCTTCGTTCTTATATTGACTTGACCTCTAGTGATATTCTTTCTTCTGAAATATAATTTTTAAAATTTTAATACAGCTATTCAAGCTTTTTTTTTTGATAAGTGCAAACAAAATATATTTTGCAACCTTTTTATTTTAATATGTTTGAGTCTTTTTATTTAAACTGTGTTTTTTTTTGAGAAACATTTGATTGGGTCTTCATTTTATCCAATATATCAGTATCTTCCTTTTACCTGTGATATTTAGACTATTTAAATTTAGTGTTATTAGTGATGTAGCTAGATTATAATCTATCAGCTTGGTATTTACTGTTATTTGTCCATCTATTCCTTGTTCCCCTTTTCCACTTTTTATGCCTACTTTTGGATTAATCAATTATATTTTTATGACTCCATTTGATCTCTTCAATTGGATTATTAGGTAATGATTTTGGATAGTTGCTTCAGACTTCATGTTTACTCCTTTAACTTACCACAGACAGCCCTAAAGAGGTATTATAACACATTATGCATAAAAATCTAACAATAATACATGTTCATTTATGCTAACGTACCCTTTGTTTGTAGCCAGATGTTTTACTTTTATAGTTGTCATAGTCTCTACATTTTAATCTTACTTTTGTCAATTATCCTATAAAGGAATTTAAATAATAAGTAAAACCTATTTTGTCTTTCCTATGTAGTTACCATTTTCTATATTTCTTATTCCTTTGTATAGATCCTCATTTCTACCACGTATCATTTTTTCTTTTCTTTTTTTTTATTTTTTTTATCCTCACCCGAGGACATTTTTCCATTTTTTTGCACAGATAGAGTGGGAGGGAGAGAGAGGAAGAGAGAGAGAGAGGGAAACATCGATGTGAAAGGGACACATCGAGTGGCTGCCACCCACACGACCAACCAGGGCCGGGGACAAACTGCAACCGAGGTACATGCCCTTAGCGGGAACCGAACCCGGGTCTCTCCGGACCGCAGGCGTATTCTCTAACCGCTGAGCCAAACTGGCCAGGGCTCTTTTCTTTTTTTTTAAGTCTGAAGTACTTCCTATGAATATTTTTTGTAATGTATCTCTGCTCTTTAGAGAGTATTTCTGCTTTGGTGGGTCTTAAATTTTTTATTTCACTGATGTTTTTGAAAGATATATTTATTGGTTATAAAATTCTAGGTTGATAGTCTTTTTCTCTCAGTACTTCAAAGATGTTGCTTCACTATCTTTTAGTTATTATTTTGCATAAGAATCAGTTTTTCTACAAATCTTCTCCCCACTATACAAAGTCTGTATTCTTCTTCTTACTTTAAATATTTTCTTTTTTTCCACCAATTATGAGCACTTTGATTATGATATACTTTGCAAAAGTTTTTTCATGTTTCTGGAATTTAAATTTCATTGACTTTTTGATGTTTCTGAATTTATATTTTTTATCATGTTTGGAAACTTTTGGTAAATAATTTCCCCAATGTTTTTTTCTATAACTCGTATTTCTTCTTTTCTTTGGTAAATCAAAATATACATATCAGGCTGCTTAAAGTGACCTCATCACTCATTGATGTTCTGTTTATTATTTTGTAAAATTCTCTATTTTTTTTTCTGTGTTTCATTTTGGATTTTTTTTTTATTTAATTAATTTATTTTTGTTACAGATGTTTCTCCTTTTCCCCAACTGATTCCCCCGTCCCTCTCCCTCCCAGCCATGTCCCCAGCTTTGTTGTCCATGTCCATTGTTCATGCACACATCCATATGACTTCTGTGGATTATCTCTTCCCCACCACCCGTCTTCTGGGGATTGTCAGTCTGTACCCCACTTGCACGTCTCTGGGACTACCCCATTCCTCAGACTGTTATGTTCATTATATTCCACAAATAAGTAAGACATATGATACTTGTCTTTGTCTGTTTAGCTAGTTTTGTGTAGGATGATACTTTTCAGGTCCCTCCATGTCATCTCAAAGGATAAGAGATCTTTCTTTCTTATAGCTGCATAGTACTCCATTGTGTATATGGACCACAACTTTTTTAACCATTTGTCTACTGATGGACCTTTGGGCTGTTTCCAGATCTTCGCTATTGTAAATAATGCTGCTACAATCATGGGGATACATATATTCTTTCTGATTGGTGTTTCAGGCTTCTTAGGGTATATTCCTAGAAGTGGCATCACTGGGTCAAATGGAAGTTCAATTTTTAATTTTTTGAGGTAACACCATATTTTTTTCCATAGTGGCTGCACCAGTCTGCATTCCCACCAGCAGTGTACTAGAGTCCCCTTTTCTCCACACCCTCGCCAACACTTGTTTGAAGATTTGTTGATGGCGGCCATTCTGACAGGTGTGAGGTGATACCTCATTGTTGTTTTAATTTACATCTCTCTGAAGATTAGTGATGCTGAGCATTTCTTCACATGTTTCTTAGCCATTTGTATGTCCTGTTTGGAGAGGTGTATATTTAGTTTCTCTGCCCATTTTTTTATTGGGTTCTTTATCTTCCTTTTGTGGAGTTGTATGAGCACTCTCTATATATTTGAAATTAACCCCTTATCTGATGTATCATTGGCAATTATGCTCTCCCATACAGTGGGTTTCCTTTCCATTTCAATGTTTTTCTTTGTTTGTTTGGTTTTTTTTTTGCTGTGCAGAAGCTTTTGAGTTTGATGTAGTCCCATGTGTTCATTTTCTCCTTTGTTTCTTTCTTTTTTTTTTTTTTTGTACAGATAGAGTGGGAGGGAGAGAGAGGAACAGAGAGAGAGAGAGAAACATCGACATGAAGGGACACATCGAGTGGCTGCCACCCGCACGACCAACCAGGGCCAGGGACAAACTGCAACCGAGGTACGCGCCCTTAGCGGGAACTGAAACCGGGTCTCTCCGGACCGCAGGCCGACGCTCTAACCGCTGAGCCAAACCGGCCAGGGCCTCCTTTGTTTCTATTGCCTTAGGTGATGTGTCTGTCAGTGAAAATTCTGCTGCAAATGATGTCTGAAATTTTGTTGCCTACAGTTTTTTCTACGATTTTTATGGATTCATGAGTTACATTTAAGTCTTTTATCCATTTTGAGTTTATTTTTGTGTATGGTGTAAGTTGATGGTCTAGTTTCATTTCTTTGCATGTAGCTGTCCAATTTTCCCAACACCATTTATTAAAGAGGCTATCTTTACTCCACTGTATGCTCTTGCCCCCTTTGTCAAATATTAATTGGGCATATTGTCTTGAGTCCATTTGTTGGTTCTCTGTTCTGTTCCACAGGTCTATATGCCTGTTCTTGTGCCAGTACCAGGCTGTTTTGATTACAGTGGCTTTGTAGTATAACCTGAAATCTGGTATTGTGATCCCTCCAACTTTGTTCTTCTTTTTCAAGATTGGTGTGGCTATTTGGGGTCTTTTTTGGTTCCATATGAACTTTTGTAGTATTGTTCTAGTTCTGTGAAGTATGTTGTTGGTATTTGGATGGGGATTGCATTGAATCCATAGATTGCTTTGGGTAGTATGGACATTTTAATGATGTTAATTCTTCCAATCCATGAACAAGGTATGTGCTTCCATTTTTTTATATCCTCCTCTATTTCTTTCTTCAATGATATGTAGTTTTCTGTGAATAGGTCCTTTATTTCTTTGGTTAAGTTTATTTCTAGATATCTTAATTTTTTTGCCCGAATGGTAAATGGGATTTTCTTAGTTTCTCTTTCTGTGAGTTTATCATTGGTGTATAAGAATGCCATCAATTTCTTGATGTTAATTTTGTATCCTGCTAATTTGCCAAATTCATTTATTAAGTCTAGTAAATTTTTGATGGAGTCTTTGGGGTTTTCTACGTATACTATCATGTCATCTGCAAAAAAATGACAGTTTTACTTCCTCCTTTCCCATTTGGATCTCATTTATTTTATTTTTTTTCCTGGCTGATTGCTGTGGCTAAGACTTCCAGGGCTATGTTAAACAAGAGTGGTGAAAGTGGACATCCCTGTCTTGTTCCTGTTCTTAATGGAAATTTTTAAAATTTCTGCCCATTGAGTATGATGTTGGCTGTTGGTCTTTCATATATGGCCTTTATTATATTGAGATATGATCCCTCTATTCCCACACTGCTGAGCGTTTTTATCAGAAATGGATGCTGGATTTTGTCGAAGGCTTTTTTGGCATCTATTGATATGATCATTTGGTTTTTATTCTTCATTTAATTTATGTGGTGTATCACATTTATTCATTTGCGAATATTGTACCAACCTTGCATCCCTGGGATGAATCCTACTTGGTCCTTGTGAATAATTTCTTTGATGTATTGTTGGATCTGATATGCTAGTCTTTTGTTCAGGATTTTGGCATCTATGTCCATCAGGGATATGGGCCTGTTGTTTTCTTTCTTTGTAGTGTCTTTTTATGGGTTTGGAATTAGAATTATGCTGGCATCATAAAAAAACTTTGGAAGTCTTCCTTCTTCTTGAATTTTTTGAAATAGTTTGAGGGGAATGGGTATTAGTTCTTCTTTGAATGTTTGGTAAAACTCCCTCATGAAGCCATCCTGGCCTGGGCTTTTGTTTACTGGGAGAGTCTTGATTACCTCTTCAATTTCCTTAGTTGTTATTGGTCTGTTCAAGTTTTCTATCTCTTCCTGGTCCAGTTTTGGGAGACTACGTGTTTCTAGAAATTTGTCCATTTTGCTTAGATTGTTGAATTTGTTGCCATATAATTGTTCATAATAGTTGTTAACAATCTTTTGTATTTCTGTGGTCAGTTGTTACTTCTCCTCTTTCATTTCTGATTTTGTGTATTTGGGTTCTCTCTCTTTGTTTCTTGGTGAGTCTAGCTAAGGGTCCATCAATCTTGTTTACCTTTTCAAAAACCAGCTCTTTGTTTCATTGATTTTTTGAATTGTTTTTTTTTGGACTCTATGCAATTTATTTCTGCTCTGATCTTTACTATTTCCTTCCTTCTACTTGCTCTGAGGTTTTCTTTTTGTTTGCTTTCTAGTTTTTTAAGTTTGATGTTAGATAGCCTATTAGAGATTTTTCTTGTTTCTTGAAGTAGGCCTATAGTGCTATAAACTTTCCACTCAGAACTGCTTTTACTGCATCCCATAGATTTTGTGTTGTCGTGTGTTCATTTTCATTGGTTTCCAGGAAGGTTTTAATTTCTTCCTTGATCTCCTCTGTAAGCCATTTGTTGTTTAATAACATGCTATTTAGCCTCCATGTGTTCAAATGTCTTTGCACGTTCTTATTGCAATTGATTTCTAGTTTCATGCCATTGTGATCTGAGAAGATGCTTGATATGATTTCAATCTTCTTGAACTTCTAGAGACTTAGTTTGTGCCCTAACATGTTGTCTGTCTTTGAGAATGTCCCATGTGCACTTGAGAAGAATGTGAATTCTGTAGTTTTGGGTGTCATTCTCTGTAGATATCTATTAAATCCAGTTTTTGTAGTGCTTCATTTAGAATCTCTATTTGCTTGCTAATTTTTTGTTTAGAGGATCTATCCAGTGATGTCAGCGGGGTGTTGAAATCCCCTGCTATGATTGCTTTGGTATCAATTTCTCCTTTAAAGTCTTCCAGAAGATTTTTAATATATTTTGGTGCCCCTATATTGAGTGCATATATGATTATCAAGGTTATATCTTCCTGTTAAATATATCCTTTCAATATTATGTAGTGGGTCTTCTTTGTCTCTAGTTATGGCCTTCATTTTGAAATCTATTTTATCAGATATGAGTATTGCTACCCGGGCTTTTTTTTCCTTTCCGTTTGCTTGGACGATTTTTTTCCATTCTTTCACTCTCAACCTATGTGAGTCTTTTGTTGTGAGGTGGGTCTCTTGTTAACAACATATAGATGAGTCATGCTTTCTTGTCCAATCAGCTATTCTGTGTCTTTTTATCAGAGCGCTCAATCCATTTACATTTAAGGTGATTATTGATATGTACTTATTTATTGCCATTTTTGTTTAGTGTGGTTCTATTTTTCTTCCTATTTCTCCTGCTAATTACAGCAGTCCTTTTAACACTTCTTGCAGTGCTGGTTTGGTGCTAATGTAATCCCTTAGCCTTTTTTTTGTCTGGAAAGCTCTTTATTTTACCTTCTACTTTGAATGATAGCCTTGTTGGATAGAGTAGTCTTGGATTCAGATTCTTGTTTTTCATGACCTTGGTTACCTCATGCTATTCCCTTCTTGCCTGTGGTGTTTCTGTTGAGAAGTCCGCTTACAGCCTTATGAGGATTCTTTTCTAGGTAACCTTTTGCTTATCCCTTGATGCTTTTAGGATTCTCTCAGGGTCTTTAATTTTTGGCAATTTGATTACTATGTGTCTTGGTGTGGGGCTCTTTGGGTTCTCCTTACTTGGGGCTCTCTGTGCTTCTTGAACTTGAATGCCTTCTCTCTTCCCCAAATTAGGGAAATTTTCTGTCACTATTTCTTCAAATATATTCTCTAACCCTTGCCCATTTTCTTCTTTTTCAGGGACTCCTATGATGTGAATATAATTACGTTTTCAGTTGTCCCACAGTTCTCTTAAGGTGTCTTCCTGGTTTTTAATTGTTTTTTCCTTTTGGATTTCTGATTGGTTGATTTTTTTCTACCCTGTCTTCTAATTCACTGATCCAGTCCTCTGCTTCCTCTACTCTGCTGTTTAGACCTTCCAATGTGTTCTTTATTTCTGATATGTCATTCTTCATTTCTTCTTGATGGTTTTTAATTTTCAACTGATTGATTTTCAAGATTTCTATGCCTTTACTCATGGTGCTCATGTCCTTACACATACTATTGAGCTTCCTCAAGATCATGGCTCTGAATTCTAGTTCTGTTAACTTGGTTAACTGCACCTCATTTATCTCATTTTTGGTAGAGGTCTCTTGTTTCATTTTGCTTTTGTTTCTGTGTTTCACCATTTTAGCTATCACAGTGGGCTTTGGAGCCTGCCAAATTTTCCCTGTGCGTGTTGGTGTTCTGCTGTTTGTGGCTCCCTCTCCTGGGTTTGGATGAGCCAGGGAGTACCCACATTAAACACCACTGTCAAGTCTTACTTTCCTGGTTACATTTGCTAGCCCAGGAATGGTACAGTTATCCTCTAGCTTTTTGTTTGGAGGCTATCAGTAGAGGTTACTTGAAGAACCTTGGCTTCTCAGTTGAAAGAAAAACTCCCTCAGGTGTTCAGCATAAGGGGATTTTCTGAGGGTGGGGCAGATGCTGTTTGTTAATGGGCCTCCAATGGCCATCTGAGTGGGGCTGAATCTCTGAGGGTGGGCCACTGCCTCTCCCCAGAGGCCTGGGAAGGAATAAGATGGCCGCCGTCCTGCGTGGCTGCAACTAGCAAAAGTTCTTAGTGCCATCCAAATCCTGAGTGTCCCCACACAGTTCCAATCCAGTCCTCCCTCCTTCTGCCGGAGCCCACAGTAAGTGGCTGTGGCTATTTTAGCTTCTATCCTGGCTCTGTGCTGTTGAGCCACTTGGGAGTGTAACACGAGGGTATTGCTCACAGCCCCCCTCTCATGCCTCCGTAATCCTACCATAATTGAGTCAGTGTCCCTGGTTATATGATCCTCCAAGCTACTTTTCTGTTGCTTTTTCCTGATGATTTATCTTTATTTTCGTTGTAATTTCAGTTTGGTCCTGGGAGATGGTCTGTGTAGCTTCCATTCACTTTGCCGCCATTTTGGAATCTCCCTCATTTTGGATTGTTTTTATTGGTATGTCTTCGAGTTTACTAAATATTCTCAAGTGTTATTTCTTCTACGTCTCATTGATTTGTAATATATTTCAGTTTATTTTTATCTCACATATTCTAGTTTTCATCTTTAGAAATTCAATTTTTGTCTTTGTTTAACCTTTACTCAAATGTTTGATAATAAGGAATCCAGTTATAATAACTATTCTGAATAATTTTTGGGAAAATTGTAATTTATATATATCAGTTCTGAGTCATTTTCAGCTAATTGACCTTTCTTCTTCTTATATAGATTATTTGCCTGATCCTTATATGCCTATTAATTTTTAACTAGATATGAGACATTGTTGATTTTACCTAAATTGAATATTTTCAATTTTTATGAAATTTATTGATTATTTGTCTTGAATGTGGTTGACTAACTTGGAAACTGTTTGATTCTCTTAGGTCGTGCTCTTACATTTATTGAGGAGGGCCAAAAAATAATGCTCTATTTAGGAATAATTATTTCCTACTAGTTGGGCAAGGATCTTCTGTCTACTCTATCTGATGCTCTATGAATAATTATACTTTCTAGTTGCCAATAGGCACTTTTTTTGGCTCTGTGTAAACTACAGGCATATTTTTCTCTCCTTTTTGTACGTGATTTCCTCTTTGGGTTTGTTTAGGTTCCTCACACACATATTAGTCAATGTTCAGAGTGAGGAGGCTTTCTGGAGCTCTCCAGGGTTCTCTTTAACCTTGATCTGTAAAGTCCAGCTTCCTTGGTTTTATTATCTTATCACATTCCTCAGCCTAGAAACTCTTATCAGGGCTGTAATTTAGTAGCATTTTTGAATTCATCTCATGTGTTTTCTGTCTCTCAGGAATTGCTGTCCTTTATTGCCTGTCTGGTGTCTTAAGCATTATTTTAATATTATATTTCCTTTCTTGTCATTTCTTTTTTCCTTTGGCTTTTGTTGTTTTAAGAGGAGATTAAATTAATTCTCTATGACCCCATCTACATTGGAAGCAGAATCATCTTGAAGAAAATCATAGTGCATCAGGAAAAGATAAATGGACACAACTTGTGAAAGCAAAAGATGTTGACTAATATGTATGATTCTTATGATATACTGGTTTATCTAATAGATTTATGATGTGTTTTTTGACTTCTTATCTAACCAAGTTCCTTGCCATTCTCATACTTGCACCTCATGCTTTTTTATAACATGAAATTTATCTTTCCCCCACAAACTATACTATTTCATATCTATTTGACTTCATATCTTTTCTCCCCTCAACCCCAGATATTCATTTGCTTCATTTGTCTGAAAAGCTCATACTTGTACTTCAAACCTCTTCTCAAACATGGCCTTTTTTGTGATGCCTCATTTCACTCCATATGAAGACTCAGAAACACATGTCTGTATTATTATATTATGCAACTGGTCATATGTAATTTAGTTGCTTGCTTCTCTTCCTACTCAATTTTACCTTTCTCATTGTAAGTTGTTGTGTTTTTTTTTTTTTTTTTCAAATTTATAATGAATTGTTGATTCTAAATAAATGCTTTTTGAATACATGAATGTTTAATGTCTTGGCTGGAGGATTGTGTAAACATTTTACTTAAATTTTGTCAAAATATAAACTAAAATATATATTTTAAAGTTATATATGTGATAAAAGTCATTCTTAAGAGCATAAAGATTGAAGGAAGAAGATAGTAGACAGTATATGAGATACAAGTGGGTATTTTTTAACTCACTCTTTTTTAAAAAAAAATATTTTGTTCTTTATTCATTTTAGAGAGAGAGAGAGAGAAATGTTGATGAGAGAGAACATCAATTGGCTTCTTCCTGCATGTCCCCCACTGGGAATTTGGCCCTCAACTGGGCATGTGCCTTGAACAGGAATCAAACTGTGGACCTCTTGGTGCATGGGTCAACGCTCAACCATAGACCCACAATGACCAGGTGCTTAACTCACTCATGTGGACAGGCAGGAAAAACTTATTTTGAGGAAGAGAAAAATAAGAATTGAATATGAAAACTGATATGAGGATGTGAGATTATGTAATTCTAGAGAAAACTAAGAAATTCAGAACATAATTCTCAATTTTCTAGTGTGCTCTGGCCATTTTTATTCCCTTGGGTTCTATACGATACCTTGTTGATTATAGCGAACCTCCTCATTATCCAAATATACTAATGGACTGCATTCATTGAAAGCAAAAGAACATTCACTTAGATCATACATGGTATGCTCCTCCTTTCTAAGTAGGCTCAACTTATATTCGGTTCTATTTTATTCATACTTCCACTAAGTCTTAACTAAAATTAATATAAATTTATATATATATTATTCCTCACCCAAGGACATTTTTCAATTTTTGTTCAGATAGAGAGGGAGGGAGAGAGAGGAAGTGAGAGAGAGAGAGAAACATCGACCTGAAAGGGACACATCAAGTGGCTGCTTCCCACAAAACCCCAAGCGGAGCCGGGGACAAACTGCAACTGAGGTACGTGCCCTTAGCAGGATTCAAACCCACCTGGGTCTCGCTGGACCACAGGCCTATGCTCTAACCATTTAGCCATACTGGCCAGGGCTAATATGATATTTTTATTTCCAGAAATTTTGTAATGATTGTTGAACACTCACTTTACATATCTGAGAGGTAGTTAAGAAGGTCTTCCTAATAAGATAAACTAGGTAACTTTGAATGTCTTATGAGGAAAAGCTGAATTACTTCTTGGTAAAGTTTAAACCAGTTGTATTTTATGGAGAACTTTCTCATGCTCAGTCTTGTTACTCTGAGCAATGTTCTCAGAATATGATTCAGGACCACATTATAGAATGAAGTTACGAAATGAAAGTTCTTTCACTGATCACAGAGTTAGTAAATCAGAAGTTATGAATGTGGGATCAAGACTTCACTCTTAACAAATGTCACAGGTAATTATTACGTATTTTTCCTACAGGGAAAAATGTTTATTTTAAAATCCATCCATTATTTCCTTTATATCCTTTAAAGAACAGGCCACTATGTTTTTTTTGTGTTTTTTTTTTTTTTAAATATATTCTAGTAATAAGAGTTTTAGAAAGTAATAACATCAGTGTTATAATACCATCAATATTGATATATATTTGTGAGAAAAAAAAAGTTATATGTGGCTGCCTCAAAATGACCTTTATGTTCAGTAAAAATTTTATGCAACACCTTGCTCCCTATTTTTCTGCAGAGATTTTAAAGCTGTATTCTTAATATTCAGAATGAGTTCCTTATCACTATTAATATAGACGTGCTTCTCTGTTCAGTTAGTTTACCATTTACATCAGAATTACAGGGAGGGCTTTATAAGAGAGCATGTTTTGTTGAATCTCATGAATAAAAAACTTTCGTGGTGATGACCTGCATTTTAAAAAAGTAACATAGTTTAAACTTACATGTACAGAATTTGAGAGTCTCTAATCTGAAGCATATAACTACAAAATATTTCACCACCATAAATGTTTACATATTAAGATTTGCTTGTTTCAATTTCAATACTTATTTTATTAATTCTATCTGAATACAGGTTGAATTGGTGGAATAGCATTTGTTTGAAGAAATTCAGTCAAGTAGATGGTCAAACTAAAATGAATAAATTTAATAAGTCACAACACAACATATAACTTATTTAGAGGGAATTCTTAGACTTGAATAGGTCCTATAAAGTTTTCTCAAATAAGAAGTATCCTCCAATGCAGTTGACCTTTAATAACCAAACTATTTTTATATCTAGTAAAATCTCCCAGAGGCTGAGTTTTATTCTCCTTAACAAAGGAAAATGTCCATTTTATTCAAAGCAAATAAAATTGAACTAATCTTAAAACCACTGTATGCCATGAACAATCTTAATATAAAGAAATAACACTATCATGAATTTTCAAAGAGTAGGGACAATTTTATACACTTTGCAATAGGTGAATGAGAAATAGTTATATTAGCAGTCTCAGACATGAAACATAGCTCATTATACACACCTGCCAACAGCTACATTAAACATTTAATAGCAGTAGGATACACCTTACCCTCACAAGTGATAAATGAGGACATTTTAGCATTTTCCTTTTTTATGTGATGATTTTTGTCTTACTTGCTAACTCATACAAAAGAAGAAAAAAATCTAGAATTGCTACTTTTTAAATCTTCAAAACATTATTAGCGAAGATTGAAAAAGATTTTACAATCCTTTCAAATATAAACTTTTTCTTAAAACACTAAGTGATTACATATATGAAATATGCATTTCAATTAGGTTTAAAGACAACTCATTTTTAATGGCACATTTTTTAAAATTGAAAAATGCACATTATTATTATTAAAATGTCTAGGATATTAGAACATGAAGTTAAAACATCATCAACCATGGATGTGAGCAAAATTCTAAATATCTTTTTCTGTTTTCAATCAAATAAATACAATAAAAATTTAACAATTGGATGTTAATAATAACTATTCTTTTTTTGGGTTCAATTCACATGCACCTTACTCTTTGACACATTATACATTTCCCTGAAAAGGGATGAAAAAAAGCCAGAAAGCCAAATAGAGAAGGGCCAAGGAATCATTTCTCTGGCAAGAAAAAAAATCATGAAAAAATGTGTAGAAGAGATACGTTAGCCTCCTTATATTTCTTTTCAACGTATAATAGCTCTGTTGTAGTAGAAGAGAATGCTAGGTACCCAGTGCTTAATTTTAATGAGAACTATGTGGTCAAATATAGTTACATTTTTCTGCATAATAGTAAAGTACACCAAGTGCTCTTGTAGTATTGAAAAATAACTTTAATTTTCATAAATTCAAGACAAATTTCTTTGGATTAATCACAGATCACTTCCCTCATCCCATTCATATGCAAGAATTAAACATGTTTCTGAATGATCTATTTAAAATACATTATTTTCCTGTTCCTAAACTGGCTTTTTGTAGACAATTATTCTCTTTAGTCTTCCTAACAATTGTAAAATAAGGTTGTAATACTCCATGAAATCTGACAAACTATTTTCTAGGATTAAGAAGTGTAACAGTCACATATTTTTCTGGCAAGTAGAGTATAATCCTCTTTCTTCCCTACCACACATGCTATCTGCTTTGAAAAAGCTAACCTCTATTTGTGATATTATAATGAATTTACATTCTTGTAATTCTAGATTAGAATAAACAACCAAACACTTTTTATCATCCTTCCAAAAACACTTAAGTGCATCCTTCAGTCTCTATGAGTTTATGACTAATGAATCACATAGTAGAGATATCAGCAGACTATAGCTTATGAACCAAAACTTGCTGTGTTTGTTTTTTGTTTTTGTTTTTAAATAAAATGGTATTGGAACTCAGGCATACCCACTATCTGTAGATACTTCAGCTCTACAAACAGCAGATTTTAAAGAGACTGACAGGCCTGGGGGGTGGAGGGGGAACCAATATAAAATATATACTATCTGGACCTGTATAGGAAATTTTCTTAGTCACCAACATAGAATATTTTCAATAGTCACATCTTATTACTTAGGTATCCTTTTCTAAAACATATAAAGACATGTGGACAAGTTTGAGATTATTGGACCATAAATCCAAATTTATTTTGTTTTTATTCTTTCTTCTATCAATAAGAAGCTGAGTATATGCAGGAAAATTAGAACTTTTCAGGTTAACTCTTTTGACTTTACTAAAACCTTGAAAACATGTACATATGAAACATTTCATGGAAATATAACACATAAAAATAGAGATATTCTTAAAAACTGAGATATTCTTTAATAGGTGAAAATATGAGCCCGAATTTACACTACTTGGCTTCTCCATTCCCATTTGTAACTCCAGAGTAGACATATAGAACATTCATACAGTTAACTACCTATTCTTGTTCTCTACTTACAGATGTCCCATAGGCATCTCGAAATCTAGAAGGTACTTATTTCCTTAATATGTTCTCTTCATTTACATCCTAGTTCTACGAGGAGCACCATCATCCACAATGATATTGCTCAAACCACAATATTGGTTGTCATACTTGACTCCCGCCCATCTCACTCCTTACATGCAATTTTGGTATAAAAATGCCCTGTCAATAATACATCTTCAAAATTTCTTCAACACTGTTTTCATTATTTTTTGTCTGCTTCTACTGACATGGCCCTGGATAGGCCTTTGTCATCTCATATCTGAGTTTCAACAGAAGCCTCATAAATTGTCCTGCTTTAAGTTTTGTCTCCTCAATTCAATTTTTAACTGGTTAAAAGTTCGATCATTTAAAATGATAATGGTCATATGATGATTCTATGAAAATTAGCTCAGTGGATACCTCCTTTCTTTCAAATAAACCTCTTAATATGATACATAAAGTTCCTCATTATCTTGCTTCTACATTGTTCTCCATCCTCATTTTTTGTCAAGCCTTACATTCCAGACTTAGATTCATTTTATATATAATAACCTATGGAATCATACACTTGGAAAAAACCTTGAAAACTTAAAGGCCAAAAATCTCATTTTCTATCTGAGATAATGGAATTTATATGCCAATTTTGCATTTCTTCAACACTGTAACATAGTAAATACAACTCTCATCTGGAATTCATATATATAGGCTCCTATATATCACTCAATAACTATATTTTTGTTTTATATCTTGAATTTTGCCCCAAATGACAATGGTAATAGAATCCCTTATACTTTCATTCAAGCAACTAATTACATTTCAAGATTAAGAAAGGACAAGAAAGAGATGAACTGTGTATGTAATAAAAATCATGGTAACCTCTGCTGACAGAAAGGGAATTGATTTATGGTGAAAAGAAGATGGCAATTTGAAACATCCACATAGAAGTAATTCATGGGGTGATGAACACACAACATAATATACAGATGATGTGTTATAGATGTGTACACCTGAAACATATAATTTTATTAATGTTACCCCAATAAATTCAATAAAAAATAAATTAAAAAGAAGCAATTTCTAGTACTGTGGAATATTACAAACATAAAAGTTCTCAATGGGAATGTAAACTAATTTCATTTTTAGAGAACTGAAATGTTAAGAGATTTAACTAAGGCTTCAAAAGTTTCCTAGCGTAAGACTCATGTCTCAAGCTCTGAGTGTTTTGTGAAAAGTCTGGAGTTGGATACACTCAGGGGCATTAGGTATAAGTTAAAACTACAGAGATGCATCTGAGAATCTTTTAAGAGTCTGAGGCATGATGAAAGATGGGAGTCCTCATTAAATAAGTAAGAAGAGAGGGAGGATTTGAAAAGTTTCATTGTTTATTTAAATTCCTTGAGGTGAAAATATATTTCTGATTATATTTTATTTTTGACAGACTGAGCAGAAAAACAGAAACAAAAAGAATAAAATCAAATAAAGATCTGCTCAGGGTTACAGGTGTGAAGAGAGAAGAGTCTGATGACTGGAGGTGGTCAACAGTGTCAGGGTTGCAGATGACAACGTGGAAAGAAAGGGAGAAATGTGCAATTTTCTGATGAGAAAATTACTTATGAAATTGTCAATCAGAATAACACCTACTGATGAAGGGAACACTAATTGCAATATTAGTTTGTCTTATCAAAGAAAGACCTCTTAAGAACACCTTTTGCCTGAAAACAGTGACAAAACTTGAGCTTACAAGATTAAGAAAACATGACCGCTAAGTGGGGAATCTGTCATACCTAAATTTTTATTTTCATTATGATTATCTCTCATATTTTCATGAAATGTTTTATTCATATATTTTATTCATGTTATTATAATACAATATATTTTAAAGGTAAAACACTTTTTAAAGCAGTTGTACTGAGTTTCAGCATCGGTTGAGAACCTTTCAAAGAATTAGCTCCCTATTGACCCATGCACCAAGAGGTCTCAGGTTTGATTCCTGGTAAGGGCACATGCCCAGGTTGTGGGCCTGATCCCTAGTGGGGGGCATACAGGAGGCAGCCAATCAATGTTTTCTCTCATCACTGTTTTTATTTTTTATCCTCAACCAAGGATATTTTTCCATTTTTTTTGTTCAGATAGAGTGGGAGGGAGAGAGAGGAGGAAAGAGAGAGAGAAACGTCGATGTGAAAGGGACACATCGAGTGATTGCCACCCGCACAACCCATCCAGGGCCGGGGACAGACTGCAACCGAGATACGCGCCCTTAGCGGGAACTGAACCCGGGTCTCTCCAGAACTCAGGCCCATGCTCTAACCGCTGAGCCAAACCGGCCAGTGCTCATCACTGTTTTTATCTCTCTCTCCCTTTCTCTTCCTTTCGCTCTAAAATCAATAAAGGAAAACAAATAATAATAAACAATTTGCTCCTTGAGAACAGTGAGTGTGTTATCAAACAGTGACAGGAAGAAATTAACCCTTCATTAAAAATTTATTAACCTAAGAAATAAGTAACATGCAACAAGGCCCCCTGAAAACTGATAGTGTTTTTTTCTGGTTCTAGCTTTTTCAGAAGTCACCAAAACCATGAAGTTGTAACCAGCCAATTCCATCTGGGAAACATTTACAGACAATACAGTTTTTAAAATGTTAATAAATTAAAAACTATCTGAATCCAAATCTGCATTATGAGAATTGTAAGGATAACTAAGAATAGCTAACTGAAACATAATTTATTTAATGTGTTATCTTAGGTGGTTAAAACTAGAGGAAGTTAACATAATAGTAAATAAAATATAGAACAATTGAATGGCTTTAGTGATTTTTAAAAATAAGAAGCTCATAAAACAAAGTTTGTTTAAACAATCAAGTAATTGTCATTACCTATGTTTTATTGCACAGCTGCATCATTGTGACTCTGATTTACTGTAGTGTTCCTTCTCAGAGGAGAAACACTATATTCTTTTTGTGATCAAATGCCACTTAAATCAAATTTAAAAATTAAACCTGAAGTACACAGAAGACAAATATTACTATATAATTACATCCCGTTCATCTAACAGTGGAATTAAGAGTTATAAAACATGTCTTGAACATAGAAATGCTATTTAGTATTTATTATTGCAAATTATCATGATATATGTACAAATATTATTTTTGAATGGTAAGCAACAATAAAATAAATCTATATTATGTTTTCTCAATAAAGCTGTAATTCTACCACTAAATACAAAATATGCATAGTAGAATACACTGGAAACAAATTGATGGTATTTGTCTTGCTGTGTACATGATTACATCCATTCCAAATCCCTGTGTATCACTTTTTACTATGCCATGGAACTGAGAAGCAAATTATTTGGCTGAACAAAAAGGAGCAAGCACAAAGCAACAGCTTAACTGTAAAACAGTTTGGCAGCAAAATGCAATTCGACAATTTGTTATAGTCAGATCATTAGGTTAATATGAAGTTGTGCGAGGAGGATGGCTAAGGGGAGGTTTCTATGTCTACAAATATTAAAAAGCAATTTGCACCATGCACACATTCTCACTCTGGCCTGCATTTGAACATGTTTACAATCCACAAAGAAACCTGATGTACATTTTATTTCAGAATTGACTCGAACAGGTGCTGGTGCAGTCAGGAGTGGAAAGACTGAGGACGGGGAGCTGCTGGTAAAACCTGAATGGAACACATCAGCCAGTCTGTGAAATATTTATATGAACTCATGTAATATTTTGCAAGTTTTTTCAAGGTGAAATATCTCACTAGCTTTTGAATTCCCATAAAGAAGATGTTTTTGATTTTTTTCTCCCAGCATATTTTTATGGCTCTCCTCTTTTCTTTCCACATTTAAAAAACAAACAAACAAACAAAAAAAACTGCTCAGAAATCATTAGAATTAAATGTAAATTTTGTTTCATTACATGTCTATGATTAGATTTATTGACTAAAATTAGAACTCTAAACGAATATACAATAGATGGGTTTGCCTCTAAAAATTTCTCCGTAGACAGAAATTTTTCTCAGGCTATCCCACCCATTCTCATTTGTATCAACCACCACCTGAAATCTACTGATGTCTCAATTCAGTGCTCAAGCCCACAACTGTTCCCTGACACATTTCTCTGATTGGTTTCTGGATATTTCTATCTGCATTTTCCATGGGAATTTTATAATCAACATTGATACAGTTAATTTTTATTTTTCTCCATAACTTGTTTCTACTCTGAGTCTTGATAGCAGATACCTTCATCAATTCTGTTACCCAAGAGAGAAAAATGACACTTATATTAGACTCTTCCCATTATTATATTCACAGAATCCAACCATTCTCAAAAATCTTTCAAAATTACAGCATCTTTATAGCTTTACTAATGTCCTCAACCAGGATACTTACTGTAGTTAATTGAATGAGAAGTCCCTTAATTTTTGTTGTTGCCTGTATTATTGTTTTCAGCAGATAGATTTTCTTCTGAAAATGAGATTAACTCTTGCTGAGTCAAACACCTTGAAAACAAATCTGATTATGTCTGGTAAATTATGTCTGATTATTCCAGGTAAATCACTGCAGTTATTCCTTATCTTATCTAGTGTAAAAACTCAGTTCCTTAAATGAACAGAGATTTTCCTTTAAGTTCTGACAACACTCATGGTCTTAAAGCCTGATCAACTCCGTGTGTGTGTGTGTGTGTGTGTGTGTGTGTGTGTTTTAATCTATGATTCTTTATTAAGACAGTGTCCTCACTCAATACCTCCAACTTGTGTGATTAATACCTGCTCATTTATGACTCAAAATACATCAGAACCAGTCTTGACTTTTTTTTTTTTTTTTTTTTTTTTTTTTTTACCATTCTTTGTGTATGATAATACTCTGCATCATCTATGGTAACAGAAGCATCACAAATGAATGGACTTTAAACATCTCTCTGGGATTTTATAGAGAGTGAATGTGACCTGAATTCCATGTACAAGGAGTAATCAGCTGCCATGGACACACTCTTTTAGTCATAAAAACATCAATGATGTTGCTAAATGACCAAACCAGTGTCATTGGAGATGACTTCTGTGTCACCTAGCCCTCACTCCAGATTAGCTTCTATCTTCTTGCTTATGATATCACTGCCAAGTTCTAGTTTGAACTAACTCTACTAAACTAAAAAATATTAGCAAGATATCAGAGTGAATTAACAAGCTTACACTTGACTACTATTTCATGCAGTAAAACCAATCTAGTTTCTGCTGCAGGCACTGATTCAAACTGTTGCTACGGTGATTGTCGATGCCTCATTGCAACCCGCAGACTTTATTTCTCTGACAGTTATAAATTAAGAGATCTTTCTATGCAAAATGTTTGAGACAAGGAGGACTGTTTTAAACATCTTGAGATAAGAGCTATTGCTCTTACATTAAATTAAAACTTTATCAAATAAAGAACACTCTCCAGAACACATGGTCCAATGGACTAGGTCTACATTACATGCAATGAAGCCAAACATGACAGTAGTTTAACATGGAATGTCAAACAAATTATTATTTCTCATTGTATATAACTGTTTATGTAGATGACATGCAACTCTGAATTTTCACTAATTATCTGTGATGAGTTCTAAAAAGGCATCTGAAGAAACTGGAAAATTTCTTTAAAATATATTTCAAATAAATCAGTTACATGTGTACTACTGAACTACCTTTGATCTCTCTTGCATATCAAATAAAATCTTACTGCAAACATCAGAGTTGCTGGTCATTCCAAAAGACTGTCAAACTCATAACAGAATACAAGTTCTGAATCAATGTGCATTAAGTAAGACAAAACCAGGAATACCAGTTACGCAAAATTCACTTAAGCACATTTAAAAATCCACAGTAAGCATTTCTTCTAAGTGTTTCACATTAATTACTAGAGCCTGTTTACAGTACTAAAATGTTATCATTCAAGCATCAATGATTACATTTCAGAAAAAGAAAAGCATTCCTTTCAACAATAGCATTACTGCTACAGTCTAAAAAGAAAGAAAGAAAAAAGGGTAGGGGCAGGGGGAGAGACAGAATCATTAACAAAACCAGTGTCCATAATAGGATATGGGGGGGGGGGCATTTTAGGGAAAAAAAATGTGTTTTACTTGCACAGGAGGAATTATGTAATATAAACACCATTATTTGCCCATATCACAAAATCCATGAGAAAGGTTCAAATGTGAACACTGGGGGTGTATTATTTTCAAATTAGTGTTTATGATTTTACACGCTATCCTTTGGTACCAAATACATGACAAATAAAACACACTTTTCCACACACATACATATACAAGTGATTGTTAAATATTGAACATGGCTTGCTTCCCTGACTCAATTTAAAAAAAAAAAAGTTAAGTGACATCCCAACTGTTTAAAAAATGTTTACAGAAATCATGAATTGAATAGTAGTTGAGTAACAATGAAAAAGTGATGGCAATGAAATGTGAGTGGACATAAAAAAGAATGCACATCGAACTTGGGTGAGATTGCAGATGCACGGAAAGTCTTTTCCTGTGGGTCCTGTCTGAACTTTTAGCTGATACCAAGGATAAAAAATATGGCAGCACAAATCCACTGACACCTGGACAGTCAGGTCTAGAAAGCTCACCTTCAAAGTGCAAGTTTTACCAATGGAATGTTTTATTTGCAGGGACATAAGAACAATCCTGTGTCTTTTTCTTGATGAAGAAGAAGAAGAAGAAGAAGGAGGAGGAGGAGGAGGAGGAGGGGGAGGGGGAGGGGGAGGGGGAGGGGGAGGGGGAGGAGGAGGAGGAGGAGAAGAAGAAGAAGAAGAAGAAGAAGAAGAAGAAGAAGAAGAAGAAGAAGAAGAAGAAGAAGAGAAGATGTTCAGAAAGTTGTTTTTTTTTTTTTTTCCCCTGGACAAAGTTATTTTAGTTTCTTGGTAAAGCAAAAATATTTAGCCAAAATATCACCCGCTCTTTCACATACACAGAACTATTCTTGGTATAAGTTAACTGGGAGAGAAAAAGCCCTTACTACCTCACGTAACGCAACTTCCATTTGAAATTAAGTTCTTTGAATCAACTGCATTAAATATCCAACATGTACCTCCCTTCTCTTCTCCCTTTCCACTCGCCTATCCCAAACACCCCCAATGAACCCAGATATTGTAACATCTTTGTGTTTTCTTAAACAAATGCTTTGTGTTTTCTTAAACAAATGAAGACCACACTTTTTTTTTCTTTTTTCTTTTATTGATTTTAGAGAGAGAGGGAGAGAAAGAGAAACATCGACATGAAAAGGACACATCGAGTGGCTGCCACCCGCACCACCAACCAGGGCCGGGAACAAACTGCAACCCAGATACCCCCCCTTAGCGGAACCGAATCCGGGTCTCTCTCAGACGCAGGCAGAGGCTCCAATCACTTAGCCACATCGGCCAGGGCACATCTTCCTGTTTTCTAAGCCTCTGGAGAAGGCTGTTGAGTACCACCTTCACCGGAAATAAATGAACACCTAAGGTGCACCTCCGACAGCACCTTTGTGTTCTCCACAATGGAGTGTAACCTTGATGCTCTCAAGCCTGAATCTGGGTCTCCGGGCCATCAGGCTGAGGTCGGCAGCCGACGTGACTGCGGGCTCTGCTGGAGGCCGCCGGTCCACATTGGCTAGTGGTTACAGTTCGTGTTCAGCAGCTCAATTTTTAGAATTCTGGGGAAACCAAAAGGCTGTGCTTGGAAGTTGGAGATGGTGCTTCCTGCCTGCCCCATTCAATTGTGTTCTGCACTGTAATTCGCCCACTTTTTCTCAGTTGCTTGTTTGTTGTCATTGCGCATGAAGAACTGTCCAGTCTTCAGCACCAGCTTGTACCGGGGAGGAGTCATTGTCAAGAGAGGAGCAGTTGGTGAGGAACAAACATTGAAATAAGTATATTTTGGAGATCCACAGTCCTTGGAGGGGCTCAGTGGGCCAGTGCCAGCGTGGTAAGGATGCTTTCCCTGCCGTGAGCAGAGTTTTCCCACTCTGCGGCTACAGTCTTTCTTCTAAGTCACTTGATGTCAGGAACTCCATATACTCGGGATGCGGTTTGGCCAAGGCCGGGCATCTGGCTCTCCTTGGAGGACTAGGCTTTCGATAGCGAAAGCACAGAAAATCCACCCAGGTGGATAGGATGCAACTGAACTTTATTCACGCAGGTGTATCGCCAGGCATTCAGTTATCAGGGCATTAATATCTTCCATCCATTCATCACACAACATCTCATAGAGCATTAACAACGTCTCCAAGTCAAACAGTCCCAAGGGTCCTCCAGCTCCTCGGGCACGGGTGAGCACTGAGTTGAATAGAGGGTAACGAACCCAGTCACAAGAGTTCTCCTCAAGTGGCCGGTCCGGTCGAACCATGCCTCCGGTCGCTGATTTACTCTTCATTCTCTAAGGGGGTCCTCAGAGGGTCTCTGTGCAGGGGCTGGAGCGCCCGCAGTCCGTCGCTATCATTACCGGAGACAGTGAGACCCCAGGAACTCAGCGGCCACCGCACCCGGCACACGGGTACTGCAGCTGCGAAGTCCCCTTCTACTGCTTCTGCTTCTGCAGTTCTTGGCAGTTTTTGCGAGACATTTGTTTTGCATGGTACGCAGTGTTGTGTGTGTGGTTTTTTTTTGTTTTTTGTTTTTAACTGATTTTAGAGAGAGGAAGGGGAAGGGGGAGGGACATAATGAGAGAGAACATCGATTGGCCGCCTCCTGCGTGCCTCCCCCCCGGGGATCAGGCCCACAACCTGCATGTGCCCTGACTAGGAATCGAACTGGCGAACTCTTAGTGCATGAGTCGATGCTCAACCACTGAGCCACAGGCAGTGCGCAGCCTTTCAAGTAAACGTGTTTACCGTTTCACCCATAAGCACCTGTCTCTTGGCAGGGCATTGCCACACCTAGTTTACTTCTTCTCTTATGAAGTTACTTATTCAAGATATAGTCAGTTGTCAACCTGACACAGTGCTCTCCACACTTCCCCTTCATACGATCATTAACGCTCTTGAAGAAGACAGAAGAGTTCGATGATGTTCAAGGCAAGAGACACTAGGGCACTACCAGCAAAAACATGATGATGGTTTTCTCCGTGGGGTGACAGGAGCAGTCCACCAGATGTGGGCAGGGATCTCTTTTGCAGGTGCAAACAGCACTCAAGCCGAAACCATAGATGTACCATTGGATCAACAAGGCGGCCACCTTGAATTCGGACTTGAAGAGGATGCTGATGATGTAGGTTTGCAGCAAGCCCCTGGAATTTAAAAAAAAAATGCATTTTTTTTTTCTTTATTGATTTTTAAAGAGAGGAAGGGAGAGAGAGAGAGAAACATCAATGTGAGACAGAAACATCCATGGCCTCTTTCTGCATGCCGCCACTGAGGTCCAGCCCAAAACCCCCGGGCATGTGCCCTGACCAGAAATTGAACCAGGACCTCTCAGGCCATGGGACAATGTTCAATTCACTGAGCCACACCAGTGGGGCTCGAAGTTTTTAAATTTATGTACTAGAAATCCACTATGACAAATAAATGGTATGTGATAAAACGTGGTTTTTTTTTTTGGTTTGTTTGTTTGTTTGTTTGTTTGTTTTCCCCATTTAGCTCAAATATAATGCTAAGGAAAGTGGTAAAAAGGAGTATGAATCCTACATGAAGTTGTTTTGTCTTTCCTTTTCATGTAAAATACATAAGTAATTATTGGATGACAAAGTTACGGAAGTATAGAAATCAAATGCTTTGTTAATATAACAGCTAATGCAGAAAAACTGGAAGTAGAAGACAAAACAAAACATTTATAAGTAAATTTCCCTCTAGTCTAAATTGGTTAAATTATTTTATGAAACAGTATTTTTTATTTCCCCCCAAAAGGCAAGTTTAGTCAATGAATCCAAAATGTTTTCTACTTTCCATAATAGAGCATATCACAGGAAAAAGTGTAATGGTTTAGTGATCAGATATCAGACACATGTTCTCTTTTTCTCTAAGATATAAAATGTGAACTTAAAAATTTTAAATAATATAACGATTGTAAGTTTTTGTCTGTTTTATTTTTGCAATATGGCAAGGTTCATCTCAGGAGAAGATGACCCTAAATTAGTTATTTATATTCTTATACAACCAAAATGTGATGAAAGAAGCAAAAGGGAAAAAAAGAAAAACTGATATATTTCTGTTTAATTTTGTTTGGGTATTTTGGTTAAAGTGCGTTTTCTTGGCTGTAAAATAAAACAAAATACTATCATCTATATTTAGTTTAATAAGATGATTACACACCAAGTACAAGTATCTTTGAATTTTATCTTTAAAAAGAATCAGGAAGTCATTTTTTTTTTCATCTTACTGCTGTGTATTTGAAAAATTAATTAAATACTAAGACAAAATTACATAGAATAAAACATGAAGATGATATCGTATAGTCTTGGAAGAAATTTTAGTTGTTACAGTCAAAGACAAATGAAAATTTATGTAATAGAATGTATTGACTCTTCCAAGAGTCAAGCACTCAGACATTAAATTATTTGTATTGACTGGCAAAATGCTATTTAAGAATACAAACCACCCTGTCTTATGTTGAGCTTGATGCAAGACAATGATAAAAATCATTGCTATATCTTCTGAATTTAATTAGAGGTTTCTGTTATTATAGTTCTGTAGTCAGCAGAATATAGTATATCAACTACTTCTAGCTAGGCTCCAAAAAGGGAGTTGTATACTTTGAAAAAAGGTCAAGCATTATTGATATATCTAAAATTTTTGGAATTTTTTTTAAACTTGGAATTGATCAATGAGTCTGTTCTCACACTACAATTTCAGTTTGTGTAACAATCTTTTGTTTCCTGACCAATGGCCTAATTTCTTTTTTTCTCTCTCTCAGCAGCTGAAAATATCTTCTAGGAAATATTCAGACTTTAATTCTATTTTTCTAAAACAGTCATGACATTAATTTTGGATGAAAAACTCCTAGCCATGTATCTTCTAAATCAAATGCAGCAATAATTGCCCTGGTTCACATTGTTTTATTTAACTTAATAATTTATACCCCTTTGATCAACTTCCAATTTAATTTAATTTATTGTTGCTGCTTACAGCATTCATAAGCTCATCTTTCAAGTCAGTTTTGCCTCAGTATAAATATTTCCTACTTAAAAACAGTTTGTGTGTTTTGTTGTTTAATTTAATTTTATTTTTAAATTTTATTTCTTTCCATCAACATTTACCCCCTCTATTTTGATGTAGTCCAATTGTTTATTTTTTTCTTTTGTTTCTCTTGCTCGAGGAGACATATCAGAAAAAATATTGCTATAAGAAATGTCCAAGATTTTACTGCCTGTTTTCTTCTAGGATTTTTATACTTTTGAGTATAACGTTTAAGTCTTTAAACTGTTGATTTTTTTCTTGTGTATGGTGTAAGAAGCTGGGCTAGTTTTAATTTTTTGCATGCATCTTTCTAATTTTCTTCCAAATATTTATTGAATCAGCTATCTTTACCCTATTGTATGTTTTGCCTCCTTTGTCAGATATTAAGTGACCATAGGAGTAAATTTATTTCTGGGCTCTCTATTTTGTTCCATGGATTTATGCCTGTTTTTATGCCAGTACCATACTGTTTTGTTAATTATGGCCTTGTAGTGTAGTTTGATATCAGGTAACGTGATTCCGCCAACATTATTCTTCTTCCTCAAGATTGCTGTGGCTATTCAAGGTCTTTTGTGTTACCATATTAATTTTAGGAATATTTGTTCTAGTTCTGTGAAATATGCCATTAGTATCTTGATAGGAATTACACTGAATCTATAGATTACTTTGAGTAGTCTAAACATTATAATGATGTTAATTCTTTCTATCCATGAACATGGTATATGCTTCCACTTATTTGTATCTTTTTCCATTTCTTCCCTCAGTGTCTTATAATTTTCTAAGTACAGGTTTTTTATATCCTTGTTTAAATTTATTTCTTGTATTTTTAAAATGTTATTGCAAATGGAATTGTTTTCTTAGTTTCTTATTTCAATAGTTCATTATTGGTGTAAAACAATACACCTGATATCTGGATATTTATTTCCTATCCTGTTATTTTACTGAATTCATTGATCAGCTCTAGTAGTTTTTTGGTAGAATCTTTAGGATTCTCTATACATAGTATTATGCCATCTGCAAATAACAACAGTTTTACTTCTTCTATTCTTATTTCAATGCCTTTTTCTTCTTTTTCAAATAATTAATTGATTGATTGATTGATTGATTGATTAATTAACTAATTATTTTGTTCCTCACCCAAGGATATTTCTCTATCATTAGATAGAGTGAGAGGGAGGGAGAGAGAGAGAAACAGAAAGAAACATCAGTGTGATAGAGCCACATCAACTGGTTGCCTCCCACACAATCTGACCAGGGCCAGGGACTAACCACAACTGAGGTATGTGCATGTGACTGGAATCGAACCCATGACTCATTGGTCCACAGGCTGATGCTCTCACCACTGAACAAACCCAGAGGGTCCTTTTATTTCTTTTTCTTGTCTGATTGCTGTGTCTGGGAACCTCTAGTGTGATGTTGAATAACAATGGTAAAAGCAGACATACCTGTTTTGTTCTTAATCTTAGGGGAAACACTTGTAGTTTTTGCCCATTGAGGATGATGTTAACTGTGGGCTTGTTATATATGGCCTTTATTATATTGAGATATATTTCCTTTATTCCCACTTTGCTGAGAGTTTTTATCATAAATGGGTGTGGGATTTTATAAAATGTTTTTTCTGCATCTATTGATTTGATCATGTGATATTTATCCTTCATTTTGTTTTCATGGTGTATTATATTTATTGATTTGTGGATATTGCACCCACCTTGCACTCCTGGAATAAATCATACTTGATCATAGTGCATGATCTTCATATATATATATATGTGTGTGTGTGTGTGTGTGTGTGTGTGTGTGTGTGTGTGTATGTGTCTGTATGTGTGTGTGTGTGTGTGTGTATATATACATATACATATACATATACATATATATATATATATATATATATAGAGAGAGAGAGAGAGAGAGAGAGAGAGGACAGGAAAGAGAGAGAAACATCAATGAGAGGGAACATCAATCAGCTGCCTTCTACATGCCCCTCACTGGTGATCAAACCTGTAATCTCGGCATCTGCCCTGACTGGGAATTGAACCAGGACCTCTCAGTCCATGGGACAATGCTAATCCACTAAACCACATTGAACAGGTGATCTTTTTAATATTTTGCTGAGGCTAGTTGTGTTGAGGATTTTAGCATCTATGATCATGAAGGATATTGACCTGTAATGTTTTTTCTTTGTAAGAACAAAGAACACTTCATAAGAATAAAAGGATACATCCAACAAGAGGATATAACCTTTGTAAACATTTATGCATCCAACATAGGAGTACCTAAATATATAAAGCAAATCTTGGAAATAAAGGGAGAGATTGACAGCAATGCAGTCATAGTAGGGAATTTTAACACCCCATTGACATCAATGGATATATTATTCAGAAAGAAAATAAGCAGAGAAATAGCAGCCTTTAATGACACATTAAATCAGATGGAATTAATTGATATCTTCAGAGCATTTCACCCCAAACAGCAGAATATACGTTCTTTTCAAATGCATGTGGAACATTTTCCAGGATAGATTACATATTAGGACACAAAATAAGTCTCAATTTTAATAAAACTGGAATCATATTAAGCATCTTCTCTGATCACAATGGTATAAAACTAGAAATTAACCACAAGAAAAAAAAAAACTAAAAATAATACACAGACATGGAAGCTAAATAACGTTTCTGGACAGTTAATGGGTTAACAAAGAGATCAAGGAAGAAATCAAAAGATACCGGTAAACAAATGAAAATGAGAACACAATCCAAAATCTATAGAACACAGCAAAAGCAATCCTGAGAGGGAAATTCATAACACTGTAGGCTCATTTCAAGAAACAAAATCCTCAAATAATCTAACTTTATACTTAAAGAAATTTGAAAAAGAGAAATGAACATAGCCCAAAGTAAGTAGAAGAAAGGAAATGATAAAGATCAGAACATAAATAAATAAAATAGAGTCTTAAAAAACAGTACAAAGATCAATGAAAACAATAGCTCGTTCTTTGAAAAGATAAACAATATTGACAAACCATTAACCAGATTCATCATGAAAAAGAAAAGCTAAAGGACATCAATAAATAAAATCATAAACGAAAGAGAAGGAGTAAAAACCGGCAACAAATAATAGACAAGATTGTAAGAAAATATCACAAACATCTATATGCTGACAAATTGGACATTCTGCACAAAGTGGATGAATTCCTAGAAAAATACAATCTTACCGAACTGAATCAGAAAGAGTCAGAGAAACTGAATAAATAGATTACAACTAATGAAACCAAAGCAATAATAAAAAAATCTCCCAACAAACAAAAGTCCTGGACTGGAAGGTTTCACAGGTAAATTTTACCAAACTTTCAAAGAAGAACTAACACCCATCCTTCTCAAACTATTCCAAAAAATTTAAGAATAAAAAGACCCCGCAAGTTTATTATATGGTGACAGCATTATTCTATTTTCAAAATCAGATGAAAACACTACAAAGAAGAAAATTACATGTCACTATCTCTGTACCATCATTTTGTAATGCTATTTCTGCCATGATTATTTATTCAGGTGTATACCAACCTTAACCTCTTCCTACCCTTCATTTCTGGTATCAACCAAAGTTGCATAGAAAAATTAAAATCATAGAAAATTATTGATAAATTACATATTATTTATTCAGTATATGTTATAGTCTATATAATATTACAAGTGTTCTGTTACAGTAGTATCTATATATATAAAGTTATTTTATAATGTATTTCCTATTAGGTTCATATATCTAATACTTTTTTTTTATATATTTGCAGACAAAACAAGCTATTTAAAAACTTCTAAGACTATGTAGTCTTTGAAATAGTTGAAATTATTTTTCAGACTTAACAGGGATTTGAATATTCTGATGCTGGCATATATAAGAATAAGTAAAATATATTTGTTGATTTTTAGTTAGCACAAGTGCAGGTTTTTAAGAAGCAGTCAGATTAGAGATCTGGGGGGTGCTTTAGCCTGACAATTAAAGATCTAGTTTTCCCCAGTTTCATCTATTCCTGCCTGTTACCTAATAGTCAACTAAGTATATACGTTTATTAGTATGACTGAGCCAATGTACTTATGTTTTGACCTCTACTTTTAACCTTATACTCATTTCTCAATACAGAGCTTTCTCCTTGAGGGGGGAAATTGCCATTAAACATTTTAAGAATTATATCACTGACAACATCATCCACATTATCGTAACTTTAAAGCTACAATTTAAAGGTCACTGTACCACAGTAATAAGGTGTAAAAGGAGAAGACAATATCAATTTATATTGTTTAAAATTGTTTTGGTGTTTATTTAGTATAAATAAACTTTTACTGCTACAATGACTGTATTTAAAACTACACAAATTCTTGACTTTAAGCACGTAAAATGTAAAATCCTGAAGAGTTAAAGAGACAGCATGAACCAGAAAAAAAAAAAAAAGATATCAATCAAGAACACATTTAAACATGTCACTAAAAGACTAATAATACCTACCCCATTAATTAGCTAAGACTAATAGGTAACACAGAGGCTCACTTAATATCTGGCTATCAACACTGCTGGAAAGATAGTTAGACCTACTTCAACTTGCATTTCCTATACAATTCATAGGATCATTTTCCATCATACTGAAAAATCCCTCCTTGTCAAAACATTGATGTAAACACAGTAGCCCTAAGCAAAGTTGTGAAGCTGAGAAAACATTTTAGGTACTTCATTACAACTTGTAACAGAATTGAACCACATATACCTTTCTATCAATTATCTCGGTGTAATTCTGTAGAACAGTGGTTCTTAAATTTTACTTGGATTAGTTTGGGTCAGGGCCACTATATTAACATTTCTAATGAGTTCTCAGCTAATGATGAAGCTGCTTTTCAGGACCTGAACCACACCGGTAAAAATACTGGTAACATAATTAGTGAAACAATAGGACTTTGTGCTCTTAAAGATTATAACATGCAAAGTATAAAGGAGCTTATAAAAATGCTATTTACTTTAGATTTAATAATTTAGAGAATAGTGATAACCAGCACTACTCACCTTTTTAAACAGATAAAACTTGTGTTGAAAGAGTTTAACTAATTTGTTCGTGTCTAAACAAATTATAAGAAACTGCCATTATTTACGTACTGTTTTTATTTGTCTGTTTTAGTTTTGTTTGTCCTCTTTTTCCCGATGTTCCATACACTTCACTGGACAAGGACTGAAGCCACTGCTGATTAGGAAGAACCATGTAAATAAGAAGGACCATTGAAGGAAAGATGGATCACTTAAGAAATGTTGTTCAGGCATCTGAGTAACCCTTTTTGTTATGGGGAAGAACAAAGTTTAATCACAAAATCACACTTCATACACAAACAGATTTCAGATGAGTCACATATTTAATTTAAAAAGTATATTTGACATGATAGTATTAGAAAAAAATAAGTCAGTGTATTTATAAAATAATCTTTATAATTTATAAAAAATGATTTTCTTATGACTGAAAATTTCAAAGTTCTGAAAAAAACTGATATAAATGTTTTAAAATGCATAAAAAGTAACATCAAACAAATATCCATGGACTTTACTGTATAAAGAACCTGAGAAAAATGAGTATGAAATATTCTAAAACCCATTAGAAAGTTGGGCAAAAGACATGACTAGAAATATGCAGGGAAAGTAACAAAAATGAATCTTAAACATATGAAAAGATGATAAATTTCATTCATGGTAATGTAAATTAAAACGAGAATCAAAACCCAATTTTTTCTATCAAATTGGCAAAAAGCAATGTGTTTTATTAAATACTGTGCTGGCAAAGACTTAGGGAAATTAGTGGGAGTGTGAATTAGTACAAACTGCAATCTATGTGGAAAATGTAAAAAATGTAAATGTACATTTCCTTTGACAATTTAATTTCTAGCAATTTTATCATAGATAAATTTAATTTTGTGAAATAGCATATGGTCAATAATATGCATTGTGACATTGTTTGCAATAATTAAACAAAACATCTATCAACATGAGCTTGCTCATAAAAATTTTAGTACTCATGCGCAATGAAACTCGAGGCAATCATTAGAAGGAGAAGAAGGAGCAGCCAGAAAAGGACAAAGGAGAAATAAAAAATAAAAACGTCAGCCATGATGAAACATAATCTCTCAGGTTTTTAACAAATAATATAATTTTATTTCTTGGAAGTTGGCCATGCCCTTGGCTGTACGTCAGCCAGGCCTTATGGCTATCTAGTTCCATCAAGTACAGCTTTTTCCTCATCACTACCCTTCTGGGTGTCAAGAATTTGATTCTCATTTAAAGGCAGAGGGATTCGAGATAGGATTTTTCATGAGTAGGCTGACCATACAATTTATTTTTAAGCTGGGTTCTATTTGAGAATGTAAGATAACTAACAAAACCGGTGGAAACTGAGATTATAAATGTAATAAATGAACATCCTACTTATGGGCACTCCAGACCATTGAAAAGGAAGATAACCTATAAAAAAAACAGGAAGATGGGCTTAGGTGATGTTGGTTTAAGTTACTAGATTTTTCATGGGAGTTATATAAATATGGAAGGGGGTTAAAATTCAAAAAACAAGCTAATGTGGCTCCTCACCACGTATCAAGAGTACCCACTGAAGTCTTGTGACTTTGCTTCCTTTCTCTGTGCTTATATTGGCAAATTAAAGATGCTGTGAGATATTTCTATGGGATTTGACATGAGTTCCAAGAACTTAATTTTGGAGGTATAAAACTGGCCCAGCCGGTTTAGGTCAGTGGTTGAGCGTCGGCCCATGCACCAAGAGGTCACCAGTTCGATTCCTGGTCAGGGCACATGCACAAGTTGTGGGTAAATCCCCAGTGGGAGGCACGCAGGAGGCGGCCAATTAATGTTCTTTCTCATCTAGGTTTCTATCTCTCTCTCCCTTTCCCTTCCTCCTCTGTGTCTAAAATCAATAAAGGAAAAAAAAAATCTTAAAAAACAAAACAAAAAACTCAACACTGTTTCCTTTTCTTTGCGTTCTTATCCTAAGGAACCTTTTTTATCTCAAGGCCATAAACATGTCTCTGAGTAAATAAGAAATTTATTGCATATAAGGACTTTTAGAGAAGATAAATGTTTCAAGAAAATATCTTACTATATTTATGCATAAGAATAAGTATAAAAATATAGCCAGTGTAAAGTCATCTACTAACACTGACTCAACTAGTATGGAAGACATTTAGAATAATGAACTATTTCTACAGAGAGCCCATCAAAAGTCATAGCATTCTGATCTTCTTAAGTAGTTATAAGGAAGATGACATTATAATTTGTTCTAGATTGCATCATAATTTAACCAGGCTTCTCCTGGAATTTGAGGCCATGTGTGAGCATTCATTCTTTTTTGTACTATTACCATGAATGAAAGGCCCTAGTCCTGTCTCATTGTTATTATTTTTATTATTATTATGTTTTCATTTATTGATTTGAGAAGTGAGAGGAAGAGAGAGATAGAAACATCAATAAGAGAGAACATTGACTGACCGCCTTCATGCATGCCCCACACTGGGGACCTGGCCCAGAACCTGGGCATGTGTCTTGACTGGGTATCGAACTGGTGACCTCTTGGTGCATGGGTTGATGCTCAACCACTGAACCACACTGGCCGGACTCATTTTATTATTTTTATTCACAAAATGTTCTGTGGTTTTTACTGCCAAAATTATAGTTGCACTTCTTCTTTCTCTGCCAATGGTTACACAGTACATTTTAGACTATCCATTCCATATTAAACACTTTCCTTTACAATGTAAAGTTCTTAAACTCCTAATTTTCCTGATTCTTGCCTTCAATGCAAGAATTCTTGCTCACTTCTTAGATACTGCTTCCACTCAAATCTTGTCAAATAAGTTTGCTTGTTTTTCCAAGCTTCATGTATTGGTGGTTTGGTATTCATCTGGCTCCTCACTAAGAAGTTTAAACTTATTATGTGCCACACCTCATTTGAGTCTCATGGTAACCTGCTCAGGTACCCACTGCGTCTCATTATTGCTGTCATCTATTGACTCTTAACAACACTCCCCAGAATTAGCTGAAACCCTTGGCACTCAACTCATTATTTCTACTTTACTTAAAGCTGTGTGGATGTCACTGTTTATGTAAATGACCAATGCAAAACAAGAATCTCAGAACCTTTGATAATCTTCAAACCTATACATCTTTCACTATATTTTTCCTGGTAACTTTCTATAACCAACTGTCTTAGATGGTGTCACTGTTTGCAGCTGCTCTATGTTAAATAAAATTTGATTTAACTCTAACATTTCTCTTTCTAATCATAAATTCTTATTTTCCTGGGTGTCCCTTATCTCAAACACCTGTTTGAATCTGTTGGACACTCATGCTTTACTCAGCAGGAACCCTGTGGTGGGTCTGTTCTCATCTGTCATAATCCAATCCTCCATCCTTTGCTCCAAGTTTATCTATAATACCCCTAAACTGTGAACTCTATTAGATGATTTATTATAAAGAAACATCAGTTTTATTTCCAAAATTAAAATAAGCTGTTTATTTTTCTTTACTCTTAACCAAGAAATCATGAATAATATAAATTTCTGTAATGGTTCTTCACATTGGGATGTTTTTTGTTTTTTATTAAATATATTTTTGTTGATCTTAGAGAGAGAGGGAAAGGGGGAGGAGAAGGAGAGAGAGACAGAGAGAGACAGAGAGACAGAGAGAGACAGAGACAGAGACAGAGAGAAGCATTGATGGTGAAAAAACCATTGATGGGCTGCCTCCTGCATGGTCTATACTACTGATTGAGCCCAAAACCCAGGCCTGTGACCTGACTGGGAATTGAACTGGTGACCTCTTGGTGCATGGGACAACGTTCAACCAACTGAGCTACACCAGCCAGGGCTGGATGTTTTTATTTAACTTTATAAAATTAAATTTAAGTTTTGATTTGGGATGTGTGTGCATGTGCAACTATAGTGTGAAATTTTTTTTAACAAATTTAAAAAATAAAACTAAGATTCTTCAGTCTCTTCCTTGCTTCCATGTCTCTGGATCATCAGTTTATTTTGTATATTAGATTTCACATGTAAGTGAGATCAGGTGATACTTGTCTTCCTCTGACTGGCTTATTTCTCTCAGCATGATACTCTCCAGGTCTCTCCAAGCTGATGAATCTCAAAGTGAAGGAGGGAAGAGACTGGAAGAGATTAACCAAAGTATTTATATGCATATATGCATAACCCCTGGACGCAGACAATAGTGTGATGAAAACCTGGGGAGACGGCAGGAGCAAGGTGGAGGGGTCAATGGGGGAGCAGGGGGTACATCTGTAATACTTTCAACAATAAAGACAAACTTTTAAAAATAAAACTAATACAATATAACAGTATGATCCTTCAGGCAAACATCTATAAAATGCTATATAGTAAGATAAAGACAGGAGGAATGTTTTCTGACTGGCACACAGGGAAATCCTCATGGAATAGCTTCAATTTTTACTGGAACTTGGATTTGAGAAAACAATGAAAATCTATGTAAAAAAAAAAAAAAAACCTGTAAAGAAAATCAGAGAAGTAGAGAGGACAAGAAAATTCCCGGAATGGTGAATACTGTCAAGTGATTTTTGCAAAGTAATAGCCATGCCTGGCTAACAGGCAGCCTGTAGGCCTTCAGTAAGAAAGCTCTGAGGGTGTTTGAGGATAAATGAATAGAGGGCAGGTGACACCTGAAGATGAGTATTCCAATAAAAGTTAGAGTTAAATTGGACAAAGCCTTAAACAGGCCTCAGGATTTTGTCCTGCAGGAGAGAGATATCTTTTGGGAGGAAACTCTATACCTGGTATACCAGATGCTCTCTGACCAATACTCAGAAAAACTACAAGCTCCCTGATCTGTGTGCTATATTTATGTAATATAATTAATATAATGTAATGTAATATAATTAATAATATAATATAATATAATATAATATAATATAATATAATAATCATGAAATCTAAAATAGCATTAACTGTCCAGATTGGCATATTATATACTTAGATAGCACAGATCACACAGGAATAAAGAAACCTGGATATTTCTTATTTTAAAATTTGTTTTCATCATATATACTTATGTAGTTTAGGTTTACTTACACAGAAATCTAATTTTATCATTACATTTAATTTTTTGATTTTCATTTTTAACCAAGACTAATTAATTCAGCCAGATTAATTTATTCAATATTTTTCATAAACATTTACTAAGATTTAGGGACAGTCATAGACACTGATATTTTGAGACTCTAACTTTTTCACTCTCCCAAATTGTGGCACTTGTCTCTTCATTTGATAGAGATTGTCAGTAGACATTTTCCATCATTATAATCTTGGTATCTACAACTTCTCAACTCTTTTGCATATCCTTAGTTCTAAAAAAAATAATTGATGGTGTCACAGTCAATTCAAAGCCTTCTAACTGCTTTTTGTGGCTGTAATGCCTTGTACTTCTTATCAAAGACAAGGTGGCCTGAAAATATCTTCTTGCCTCAGAGCTGCCTATGTGACATTTTAGCTTCAAACTGTTCTACTTTCCAACCTGAATATATGGTTTGTTTTCCATCTTTGTGCCTTTGAATCTTGTTATGTTCTCCATTTATAGTCACTGTTATCCACTTCCTATTTCAGACTCTGTTCATAGCCCTCCACTCTATGAATGTCCTTCTTAACTATCAGAACCCGAAGTGATTTTACCCTACTTTTTAATATATATAGTATATAAAATTATGAATGCTAGTCATATTATATATATATGTGTGTGTGTGTGTATTTATGTTTAAGCAAAGATTTTACTGATTCTATTCAATAATTATATATAGAGATGGTTTTATATATATAACAAATATTTAATTTTTTTTTACTTAAAATATTTTAAAGCTCTCAAAAACACACTTTTCTCCATGATGAATGTGTGATGATTATAATTTTTAAGCTAAAAAATATTTTCTAATGCCACCATTCAGGATGCTGACCTGGCTTGTTTTATATTTAACACTAAAATCAATGAAGTGATTCACATCATAGAAAACATTAGATTTACAAAAGATAAAATTCTGAGAGGAATGATAAATGAATGGGCAATATTTGTAGTGAAGCATCAAATCTAATAAGGTAAAATAAAATGAACAATAAAAGAATAGAGTATTAAAATGTATACAATAGAATTTCATCGTCTAGTCATATTGCAGTTACTGAACACCCCTCCATTTTTCCAACAGGCCATACTTGCTTCTTTATCATGCTCTTTGTACTTGTTTCCTTGTCTGAAATTCTACACTCTTAATTTCTGCATAATTTTCTGTCATTCTCTTGAGGTGCATTGCTCAATTATCTTTTTATGGAGACCTCCTATGATGACCTGTTCTATAACAGCATTTGCATTCACCACCTCCATCATTCTCTGTCTCCCTTACCTTTCTCTATTTTTTCCCCTTGTTGCACTTTATATTTTTTAACACAGTACATAATTCACTCACATTTGACTTTTATTGCATTTTCTCTGCAATACCCGCCACACCTACACACTAAATTAATGCTTCATAAGAACAGAACTGTCTATGTTTCCTCTTTTACTTTAAACTTCTATATTCCTAGTCTCAAGGCAATGTAAGGTAGTAATAGCTACTCAAAACTGTTTATTGTATGAATTAGTTAATAAATTAGAGTACAAAATAAAGTGGTACAGTTCTGTTTTGAGTTCATATCAGGATGGTGAAGAGCCTTATGTCATATGAAGAAAGATGAAAGGATTTTATCATCTTTACTGAAGAGATACTAAGGTTATAATAGATATTTTCAACTATCCAAGAAGATGAGAAATATATTCTATATGTCCCCAAGGGTTGAAAGTGTAAACAGATTGAAGTAAAATAGCCAAGATTTGGAAGCATCACATGTCCATCAATAGATGAATGGATTAAAAAGCTGTGGTACATTTGTACAATGGAATACTACTCAGCCATAAAAAAGAAGGCAATTTTACCTTTTGTGACAGCATGAATAGACCTGGATAATATTATGCTAAGTGAAATAAGCCAGTCAGAAAAAGCAAATAGCAGATGATTACACTGATATGTGGAATCTAAAGAACAAAATAAGCAAATAGACAAAATAGAAACAGACTCAGATACAGCGAACAGACTGACAGCTGTTGGAGGTAAGGAACATTGGGTATGGGAGTAAAATGTGAAGGGATTAAACAAAAGAAAAACAAAAACTCCTAGATACAGACAAAAGTATGGTAATTACCAGAAGGAAAGAGGTATGAGGAGAGGTAGAAGAGGGTAAAAGGAGTGTAAATGGTGATGAAAGGAGACTTGACTTTTGGTGGAAAACACAATATAATATACAGATAATATACACTTGAAACACATATAATTTTATTAACCAATGTCACTTCAATAAATTTAATATAATTTTTAAAAAGAATTGAATTTCTGCTAAATATAATGAACATTTCATGATTCAGAGCCGTCTTCACAGAGAAAGAGCTGTCTCAAGAATTAGAGAGAGGATGTTTTAAGTATCATCTGCAGCACCTCTCCCCAGGGGTATTGTAAAAGTGATTGAAGCATGGGTTATAGATTAAAGAGAAAGACATAATGACATCTACCAGGATATCTTGAAAATTCTATGAAAAATAATTTTTAAAATATTGAAGGTTAAAATCTACAGAAGTAAAGATGTTAAACTTAGAAACAAGGAAAAAGAATGATGATTTAAACTTGTAGAAATCAAGAAAGTTATTATTTTTATTGAGAAAAACTACAATATAATATTAAACAGAATGATTCAGACATTTTGTTATTATCCTTCCAACTTTGTAAATGGATATTATATAATAATAACAATGTATTTGTTACTTCAGTTACATTTGTTATCTGTTTTCTCTTGACTCCTTTGTCACACATTTTGTATCAACATCCTTTTTATAGTGTACAAGTAATTTCACTTTAGAAATAAACAAAATGTTTTAAGCTAATTTCTCTGTTGAAATATTAAAGTTCTCAGGGCATTATTCTCAAAGATTTGGATGACTCTTTTACAAAAGAATAAACATCAAGATAGTTTATGTTCTTATAGACTACTGCCAAGTGTTTGTAATAAAACATTCAAATATAGTTCTTCCTGATGCTTTCTGTTGTGTTATTGACTGCATGACTAGTTGAATCAATCATGTGGAAATTGGTCATTTATATTGCAAAAATCAGACTCAATTGTAAAACAGCTGATTCTATGACTGTTAGTCTTATGAAAGAACACATGTTAGATTAAGGGTGACTTGTTTTCATAACCCCTGAAAGAATTTCTAAACAATGTCTTAACACAACTTGTTCAGTGTATGAATTTTTTATTACTGTTTCATACTTTGTTGGTTTTAAGATGTAAGTTGATTTTAAATTCTGGGCTTGTATTTTAGATATTATATGGCAGGACTATTTTTAAGATGTGAAGTAGTCTGAAAAAAAAATTGTTGATTAGCATCATCATTGCTTCTTTTGAAAGAAATTCACATTTTCAGTGCAAACATTATAAAACTAATCAAATTACTTTGGGGATATGTTGAAAACAGCCATTACTAGAAATTAAAATATTTTATTTACCTCATAGAGAGTAAATAAGGAAGTTAATTTAATAATGCAATCTGTTCTATCTATATTACATAAAAAAGCCCCCCCCCCCCCAATTTTATTGCCAAACCAATGCCCTGTGGTCAGGAATTTAGGCAGGAGTTTGGAAACCAATATTTCTCCGTGTGGTGAAACCTGTGGTCACTCAAATTACTTACTTGGATTCTGGACTGGTCTGGAGATTTGAGAACATCTTTACCCACAAGCCACGTGCTGTAGCAGGGTTATCTGGTCCACTTGCTAGGGAGAGTCCTTTTCTTAGGACGTTCCGAGCAGTCCCTCCAATAAGTGTGCTACTTTTATGACAACTCAGCCCTCTAAATATAAATCTTCCAAAATTTAGGACAGAAGACCTGGCAGCTGTTGTAAAGGCTAAACTGCAGAAATTGGTGCACTGTCATTTCAGTGGTACTCTATTGGTACATTTACCCCGTTTTCAATGGAAGGAGAAATAAAACCTACTTTTTAAACAGAAGACTATCAAGGAATATTTAGCTATCTTTACTCCAAAAGTGAATTGACTTTTGAACCCTTGAACAAATGTTTTAAAGTTCCCTTTAATATTTAATCAGGAAATTAGGAAATACTCTCTTTTCTCATGTCTTTTAAAAATTCATACACTAAGTCTCAGCAAATGTTACAGTGAGGTTTCATTTCAAATCCACTAACACGCAAACTCAGCTATTTAGGAGTTCAATTTTAGAAAAAAAGTCAAGTTTGTCTAGACCCTGCTTATGTTTCTAAATGAAGTATTTCATTGTTTCTGGATTAGCTGAGACCTGGGTGCACTATTTCAGTTTAGTTTTAGCCGTTCGGTTTTTATAGCAAAGTCTTGAGAATTTATAGGGTTTTGTCATTCCCTTTGAGTGCATCACCAGGTTTCTTTGTAAAACATGACAACACTTGTCAAAACCTAGTGAACCCAGAAGAGTTGGCTAAAGCTCACCAGTTTTACGTTCAATTTGGAAGCTCGCTTGGGCTTGGCTGCACATGAAATGTCAAGCTAAATGTGCTTGGCTTAAAATGGGAAAGTTAAAGCAAATAAATTAATGCAAATTCATGTAAATTGCACACTGTATGTTACTATTAACTTCAGTAACAGTTAAAATGAAATCATCAGAAAGTGAGAAACCAGCTCTAGAACAATTTGTAAAGTAGATGAAGTTTGTCCTCAAAACCTTGCCAGCTCTTTCTGATTCTTTTAATCTTGTTTTAGTGTGACTTCTGAAACAGTTATGCTTTCTCTCCCTGTGGCTGTACAAGTTTCCTTACACTGTTATTTAATGCATATATATTTAAATATATACATGTATTATGAATGGCATAATAACATATATGCAATATATAATATAGAATAATATGTATAACATATATAATAATATACCAATATAAGCATATACAAATAATACAACAATAATATGTTATATAGTATATATAATGTACATTTATGGTATAAAGTATATAAAATGTATATAATTTATTATATATAATAACACATTAAATTATGTGTTAAAATGATAACATAATAAGTATTATATATAACACATTATATATAATAATATATATCAATAATACTTTTTTTTGCTCAGGACTATGAGTCCCATGAAGGCCAGTATTATCAATATCCTCTTATAGCAGTATAAAATCTGTAATTATAGTTTTCAGTAAATATGTTTATTTTCCTGTTTGACAAATTAACAGAATATCTTTGTATATTAGGCAGTAACACTGTAAGAGTGTTGTCTCAATACATTCTCAGCTCTGCCACTGTATGATCTATAAACATGTAGAAACCATAAAGTCAATTCATAACATATTTAATGTCATTCTTTAAAGCCAAATTAAATGTAATTGATGAATACTTTCAATGTCATCACCAAAGCAATTAAAGCTATTGGCAAAGAAAGTAGCTAAACATATTAAAAAAAAAAAAAAAAAGTAAAAATCTTGAGAAATTACAAGTGCAAACCCATTTCATCTCTATCCTAGCATTAGACTTCTCCATATTTTTTAAGGTACATTTGTAAAGATTAGTGCTGTTACAGGTGCCCAAACGTAGGAGCTTAAAACAGCAACAGTCTGGTCCAGCTGGTGTGGCTCAGTGGTTGAGCATCGACCGAGGCACCAAGAGGTCGCCGGCTGGATTCCCAGTCAGGACACATGCCCAAGTTGTGGGCCCCATCCCCAGTGCGGAGTGTGCAGGAGGTGGTCAATTGGTGTTCTCTCTCTTATCTCTGCTTCTATCTCTCTCTCCCTCTCCCTTCCTTTCTCTAAAATCAATAAAGAAAAAAAAAAATTAAAAAACAGCAGCAGTCTGTGGGTCAGGAGTTCAGAAAGGTTCCACACAAGATTATTGTTCCCTGGCATCTCATGGTGTGACAGTGAGGCCGTGGTCAGAGCTAGAAGAGGAAGGGGCTAGAGCATCACCTGAGTGCTCAGGCATCTCCCTCCATGTAGTCTCACGTTCTTTTTGTGTGTTCTCTCAGCATGGGCTTGTGTACACTTCCTCAGTGAATGACGGGTCCCAGACACTAGCTCCTGTGCTCAAGGCCCCAAGTATCAGTGCCCAGGTAACCACCTTAAGGGGCTACATTCAATTCGTTTGGAGTGAATCACAGACTGGACCAGATTTAAGAAAAGGGGATCTGGCACACTTTTCTCTACCCAACAAGCATACATGACAATAGGAGCCATGTCAAGGCCAAGTTTACAAAAGCAGGTAGAAAAATAGAAGTTGTTATTTTTGCTTACATAAACAACCTTAAAATTGGTATAATGAAGAAGAAACAAAGCAAAATATTTACCTTAAAAATATCTACTAGCAGCAAGAATACAGAAATAGTTAACTCTCTGCTGCTAAAATAAAACAGCAATAATTAAACAAACAAAAAAAATCTGAGTCCTTACCAATGTCAGCTATTGCAAACTCTTTTCCTTAATCATCTATAAATCCTTCTTTCTACAGTCTGTCATAAGTTTTCTTACAAGTTAACTGTCTTTCTCCCACGTATTTTCTGCGAAATGTACTCACAGTCTGTCCAACCTGTGGGCATTCCATATGAAAGTGAAGACCTGCCTTTCAAAATAGATAAAATACAGAGAAAATCACTGAACTCTTGGCCTTTCTCTAGGTTCAGTGACAAAGTAATATCTCCATAGCTTATTCATTATTGCATTATGAATCATTATTATTGTTGTCACTATTATTTCATTCCTGTTGCTCCCGGGTGCGTGAACTTTTAAAACACAATGATTCCTTAGTTTTATTCATTGTGTTTGGTTCAGTATTATATAAAATAAGTGAAATATTGTATGTTTGTCTTAAGAAAGAATGAGATTTAGCATTTTGCTATACCTTACACATAGCTGCCTAATTATGCAAAATAGGGGATTCCATTTGGTAGGTGATTTCCACTTGAGCAGGTGCAAGGTAAAGCTGTTACAAATTTGCACCTTTCATAACATGTGACAACTATGAATGCAGAGCTGAAATAACTGAAGAAAAAAGATAACAGCCTAGCCATCAAGTTTTTCAGGTTTGGGGATTTTCAATAATAATAAAAACAAAACAAAACAAAACCTGTCTTTTGCTGTTTCTTTATGTTTCGTAGAGTACTTTAATTTAATTGTCTTTTATGACCTCTCAGGCTTAACATCTGTGGAATTTTGTTTTTGATTTTGCTTTGTCTTTTTCAATTAATCATGCCATTTAGAAAAGCATAAATCTTAAGTATGGTTTTTTACTTTATCCTTAGAGCTATGCTAAAGTATAAGATGTGATTAGCTATAATCAAGAGGTTAGACTTGTCCCTGAACTAAATTTCTCAAACCAAAAAGTTAAAAAGGGAGAAAATATTTTGTCCATAAATTGAAAAATATTTAATGGAGTAGTTCTTATAAATAAATGTCTCAACTACCTAGTTTGGTCAAATTTTTCTCAATTGTTCGAAGTCTCAATAAAGTAAAAGTGCAGGGTTTAGAATCATGCACAATATATCTTTGAACACAATCTTTTTACTTCTTGAATGAGGTTGTGGAGGAATTGTATAAGTACTAGAAATGCATTTAAACCAGGAAATGCAATGTCTGTTAATGATTAGCACCATTTCCAATTGTTTAATCTAAAATAGAGAAGACCAGGGTGATACTTCATAAAAATTTCACTCAGTATTTAAAACATACTTATAAACTTACCATCAGTTTACTCACACAAAATTAGGTTAATACTGGATCAGGAGAAAGACAATAAAGTATAGCGTTTCAAAAGCACAGTGAAATGTTTAGACAGGTCACACTGATATTGCTGTCACACTGCTGATTCTCTTAGAGTGATTAGTCTAACTTTCTGCATACAAAAAATATACAGAGATGAAATGCAGCAGAACATCACAGAAGACACAGTGATGTGCCAGTGAGAACCACATCTTCTTCAGCCAAGGGAAAGATACAACCATAGCTGTTAGACTATTTATTCAAAAAGCCATTTTTTTTTTCTGGTTTTCAATCAGCCTACTCTAAGTTTTCATAAATCGTGAACCTAAGCAAAACCCATCTTATCATTTGTGGTGACACAACATCTTTTCTGTGTGTGTGTGTGTGTGTGTGTGTAAACTCTTTATTAACACAAGTCCTACAGATTTATTTCTTCTTGGAAACACCCACAGTGTGACCCCAGGACCATGGACTTAGTGTGCTGGACTTAAACACGAAGACTCCAGATGTTGTTTGGACTACTGGCCAGGACCTACCTGTATTTTCCTTCCTTCATGTCTTTCTGTCTATTCAATAAGCAGTCTGGGATCTTGTACTGGCATGGATTCTGCATAATTGTGATCACACATTCCACCTCCTCTTCAGTGACCTCTCCCATCCTCTTGGTGAGGTCAGTGTCTGCTTTCTTCAACGCCACATGAGCATATCTTTGTCCCACACCCTTAATCGCTGTGATGGCAAAGGCTACTTTCTTCTGGCCATTGGCAAGGGTGTTGGGCACTAGAAAAATGTGCTGGAACTTCTCAGGGGTCACTGGAGACATGTCAGCAGCCCCAGTAGCAGAGCGTAAGCCTCCTGTGGGAGAGCAACACAAAATCTTGATTAGACACAAAACATCAGGATATAAAATAAAGATGTCATGGCCCAGGAAATCAGGTGGCTTACTTTCTTTGCCTAGGTATTCTTATGTAGGTCCATCATTCTCTGTATTGTAAAACCCAGCCAAACTGTCCCTTTTTAGCCTGTATGTCACTCACATTATTGTTTTATTTTGGCATCTTTTCTGTTACCAGAAGTTCTGCTCAAAGATGTAAAAACTGAATTGTAAACACTTAGTTTTAAACACATTAAATACACATTTAAAAGTGTCTGATAACACATTCGTTGTTCAAAGAGAAGTCATTTACATGAAGGGTGAATAAGTGTAATATAATCTGGGGCACCTAACTCTTAAGCAGGATGGACATGCTATCAAATTATAAAATCCCATTGAATTAATTTATCCCATAAAATTGTGCTTGTGTCTCTTTGTGTGCGTATGTGTTTATTGATAAAGAATATGTTATCTCGCAGAATCCGTCCGATGCTTTAAATGATTAATGTACTAAATACATATGACTCCTTTTCTCCCAGTGATGTACAAACAATATTCACTAACCTCAAACTTACATTATACACTATTCCTTTTTCACTTCTTAGTAAAAATGTAGTTAACAACCAGATGACTTCTCCATACAACGTTTGCACATGCACACTGGCTTATCTTTGTTTTGTACGCTGTCCATAAAAAGCGAAAGCAACTTTATTTTTCCAGGTGTTCTCTAAGACATAGAAGGACTTATAAGCACATGCAGCTTATAACTGATACGGCAGGCGACTGGGAGACAGTTTTCATGGGGTGAGAGAGAGTACAGTAAGAAACAGAGTACTCCTATTGACCACTCTCCCTCTCACATTCACGATTTCTTGAAAACTTTGCTTCAAATGGGGCATTTTGTTTCTGATGACTGCCTGTCAGCAAGGACTGTGTGCTTCCGAGCAAAGTGGGGAGCCCCCTTCGCTATTCATCTTTTATCCAGAGCAGCCAGCCATCTGTTCCAGGAAGCGTGGGAGAAAGCACTTACCATGGAAAAACAAAAGACAAAATCCTGTCTCTTAACATTCCTCTGCCTCACTCTATAATTCCATTATCTTTTTACACCTGAGGGCACAGGAGGGGACAGGACTCTAGGTGTCCTCACAGGGCTGAGCCTGGGATTTGGGGACTTTAAATTTATCTCAATACTAAAGATTCTGGAATAATTTCTGTGGTGTTGTGTTTTTTTTGTTTTTGTTTTTGTTTTTGTTTTCCCTTCTGTCTTCCACTCTCCGTTGCTCAGGGTTTTTGTATTAAATCAATCATCTTCCATCAATTCTTCCTCGAGTCCTGGTTACATGATGCAGAAGAATATTCACTCCGTTCTTATCATCCTCAGGAGCAAACATTCGGATGGGATTGCCTTCCTCAATGACCCGTGAAACACTGCTTCCATTATTATCTCTCTGTGGGCATTTGAATGTGAGGGATGCCATTCTCTTTCTGTTTTATTCACCAGCACATTTCAAAATGCCAATCAAAATCCTGAAGACACTGCTCCTCTTTGGGGTGAAAAAGATGGTTCCTGACAGTATTTTGAATCTTTGGTCATGCTCTTCTATGATACATTTCTATTTTTCTTTAGTCAGAATAATAATTGGTGAAGCCAGTGTATTTAGCAAATGAATTCAGGCTCTGTTCTGCAATGCCTCAGGAACTACAGGTTAGGACCTGTATTAATAATTGTCGTACACGTTATATAGATCCCTATCACCTCATTTAAAACAATATTTCAATGTTTGAAATGAAAGTAGATTTTTGCTGTTTGTACTTACATGGTAAGTTGTTCAAAATAAGACCTTGGTACAGTGGTTATTGATATAGAAGGCATTTTTTTCCCTCCCGTTTCCAAAATAATTTCTAATTATTTAAGCTACAGGAATGGAATTAGAATTTAATGTATATCTGAGATCCAGTATACTTTAGGGAAAGAAACATAATAATGGGTCTGAATGCCTAACTCTAATAAAAGTAAACTCTTCTAATTATTTGATTTGTGCCCCTGGGCAAGCCTTTTGACTGTCACAGTTGTGGTTTTCTGTTAGGCGATGAGCTAATGCCAGGCACTGAACTGGCACACACACCCCAGTCCACACTCACTCTCCTGGGCCCCTTCTGGATCCCTCCACACTTCTTCGTACCCCGGTGTGGGTCCCACGGAATGGTATTAAAGTCAGAGTGTTTGATTCTCTTAGGTGTTATCACAACGAAAGACACGTCATTCAATCTGAACTTTTACATTAAATAACTGATTATACCCATCAAAGACGGGGAATTTATTTTCAATTCCAAGCATAGGATTTAAAATGCATTTCATTACTTTTATTAAATGAAAAACAAACAGCTTTTCATTTCTAGGACAGAAGAGGCTTTTGTTTTTAGCCTTCAACTTTTGTTATAATAATTGAATGGTTTTAATATTTGTACTTGCTCTGTTTACATTTTGATATTTAATCTTAAGTAAAGTGCCCAAATCAAAACCAGCCTTTGGAGAATATTGAATAAAGTACATAATCACTCCCAGGTAAACTCTTATTAAACTTAAGAAATGGTTTAATTTAACCAACTCATTTTGCAGACAAGGAAGCTAAGGTATAGAATTATCAAGGAGGGGAATGTGGTCCTTCATTTAGGATACAGCTATCAGGGGAATTTTTTTTTTTTTTTTAATCCTTACCCGAGGATATTTTTCTATTTATCTTCAGATAGAGTGGGAAGAAGAGAGCGGGAGAGAGAGAGAGAGAGAGAGAGAGAGAGAGAGAGAGAGAGAGAGAGAGAAACATCAGTGTAAGAGGGACACATTGACTGGTCACCTCCCGCAAGACCCTGACCAGGGCCAGTTAGAACCCACAACCAAGGTATGTGCCCTTGACTGGAATCCAACCTGAGACTCATTGGTCTATGAGCAGATGCTCTATGGCTGAGCCAAACCAGCCAGGGCTCAAGGGAATTTTTATTAAAATTACTTAGCAAGTGACCAGAGGATAAGAGCCCAGCCTGCTGGCAATCAGTACAGTGTTTTTTTCTTTCAGCCAGTACTTCATAGCAGACACACAAAAGTCCTAAAATACTTTGAAACTCAACATTAAATAACTTCAAAACAAAACAAGGTTGTCATGTATTTATTCAACCTGAATAAATAACACTGTCCTTCATATATTATATGTGTTTATACTTGAAGTATGTGAAATGACCACTAAAATGAAATACTAAAAGCACCTTGAGCCTGGCCGGTGTGGCTCAGTGGTTGAGCATTGACCCATGCACCAAGAGGTTCAAGTTTGATTCCTGGTCAGGGCACATGCCCAGGTTGTGGGCCTGATCCCCAGTGGGGGCTGTTCAGGAGTTGGCCAATCGATGTTCTCTCTTATCCATGTTTCTCTCTTTCCCTCTCCCTTCCTCTCTGTCCAAAATCAATAGAGGAAAAAAAAAGAAAAAGAAAAAAGAAATCACCTTGAGAAGCCAGGCAAGACCAAGGAATATTGTTACCTGTCTTATAATTTTACATCCACCATCAACCAGATGAGTTAAGCATTCTTAAAGCATATAACAAGATGTAAATTTTATGCAAATGATAACTACTAGGAAGTTTTGTGTGTGGAATAGTAGTACAATATTCTATAAAAGTTTGCCCTAGAGAGCTAAACTGGAAACTGAAACTACTGTTTACTTCTGTCAAAACAGAAGCACTTTGAAGACACTTGAGAGAGCCCCTAGAAACAGCATGCTTTTATTTATTTATTTTTAATTTTTCTTTATTGATTTTAGGGAGAGAGGAAGGGAGAGGGAGAGAGAGACAGAAACTTCAATGAGAGAGAACGTAGATTGGCCACCTCCTGCATGCCCCTCACTGGGGATTGGGCCCACAACCTGGGCATGTGTCCTGACCGGGAATTGAACTGGAGACCTCTTGGTGCATGGGTCGACACTCAACCACTGAGCCACACCAGCCGGGCCAGCATGCTTTTAGATAATTTCTTATTAAAAATGACAATTATTGCCCAGACAGTGTTACTCAGTGGATTGAGAGTCATCCCATGGACCGAAAGGTCCTGGTTTGATTCCCGGGTTGTGGGCTCTATCTCCGGTCGGGGGAGTTCAAGAGGCAGCTGATTCATGTTTCTCTCTTATATGCATGTTTCTCTCTCTCTCTCTAAAAACAAAACAAAACAAAACAAAACAAAACTGTAGTGACTTATTTTTAGCACAATGAGAAATTCTCAATGAAAAAGGCTTTCCTGGTGATGCCTCCCAGGGTCCAGTTAGCTTCCAGTGCAAGGCAAACAAGCTTCTCTAGGAGTTCAGAACACCATTGTGCCAACATCTGTCCACGTGTATGTTACAGTTTCTTCATCCCCCTGCTTGGAGTTCACTTATCTTTGAAAACAGCATAGTAGAATCATTATGCCTGTGCATGTCACAGAGGAAACAGGAGGAAATCATTATGGGGGCTCCAAGGATAAGACAACGTCTTTGAAGGCCACAGTTGGAAATAGGCCCTTCAGGCAGAGGGGTAGTATGAGAAATTGTATGGAGTATAGAAGGACATAGCTGTCTGGGAAAGAGCAGATGAGACAGTGTTCTTCTCACTTATTTGACAGGAGAAAACTAGTAGTTAAATAATTTCTTCACAGATTCCCAGATAAAAAATTGACAAGTTAAAACCAGAGCTTGTTTTCCTATTTTGTTCCTATTTGGAACCATATCACACTCTAAGATGGTCTATTAAAAGACTGCATCAAATTATTTGTGCACAAATTTAGGGAAACTTATTAGACATGGTTTCATTGACTTTAAACATTTTTAAAAATTTCTCAAACATTTAATTGAAGTAGGATATACATACAGGAAAGTGGACCTGTGTGTAAGGGCTCATACAGCTCAGTGAGGTTTTTTTTAATTGCTAAGAATATTACAAATGTACCCCATTTCCCCCCTCAACCCAGATCCTGCCCCACCCCAGGTCTTCACAACTCTATTATCTGTATCCGTGGGTTATGCATAAAATTCAAGTTCTCTGCTTTATCTCCTCCGACCCCCACCCCCACTTCCCTCTGAGATCTGTCAGTCTGTTCCATGCTTCCATGTCTTTGGATCTATTTTGTTCCTCAGTTTATTTTGTTCACTAGATTATTAGGATTTATTTTTTTAATTTGTCAAAACCAAATCCTTCTTTAGTTTTTCCAACTGGGTTTTGGGGATATTTATATCAAAAACACATAATGTGAAATTTATATGCTCTGAAATTTTTAAGTGTCCAGTACAGTGTTCTTAACCATATATACATTGTTGCAAGCAAATCTGTAGAAATTTGTCATGTTGCATAAATGAAACTCTATACCCACTGAAAATTAGTTTTTATTTCCTACTTTCCCCAGCCCTTGGCAATCATCATTCTACACTGTCTTTCTATGAGTTTAACTACATTAGATACCTCGTGTAAGTGGAATCATGCAGTATTTGTCCTTTTGCGATTGGCTTATTTCACATAGCATGATGTCCTTAAGCTCCATCCATGTTGCAGTATATTACTAGATTTTCTTCTTATTTTTTAATCTTCACCCAAGGATATATTTACTGATTTTTAGAGAGAGAGAGAGAGAGGAAGGAGGTGGAGAGAGAGAGAGAGAGAGAGAAAGAGAGAGAGAGAGAGATACATCCATGTGAGAGAAACTTCAATAGGTTGTCTCCCTTATGCGCCCTGACCAGGGATTGAACCTGCAACCTAGTATGCGCCCTGAGCAGGAATGGAACCAACAACCTTTTGGTGTACAAGATGATGCTCCAACCAACTGAGCCACATAACTGTGGCAGGTTTTCTTCTTTTTACAAGGGAAATGATAGTCTATTGTACATATATGCTTCGCTTCCTTTAATTATTTATCTGTTGATGGCCATTTAGTTTGAGTCACCCTCTTGGCAGTTGTGAATAATGCTGCAATGAAGATGAGAGAGCAGATAGCTCTTTGAGATCTTGTTTTACTTTGGATAATTACCCAGATGTTGCTGAACTGTACGGTAGTTCTACTTTTAATGTTTTGAAGAACCTCCATAACATTGCTGGTAGCAGCTGCACTTTTCACATTCTCATCAACAGTGCACCAGGGTTCCAATATCTCCACAGCCGCACCAACACTTGCTACTTTCTGTTTTGTTTGTTTTTAATAATGGGCATCATAGTGGCTTTGCAGTGCTATTTCATTGCAGTTTTGATTTTCATTTCCCTGATGCTTAGCGATGTTGTTCATATCCTTTGGCAATTTGATGTCATATTTGGAGAAATGCCTTTTCAAGTTCTTTATAGATGTTTAAATTGGGCTATCTAGGGTTTTTGTGCGCGTGTGTGTGTTTTGCCATTGAATTGTAGATGTTCTTATATATATTTAAATAATATCTACTTATCAGATATATGGCTTGAAAATAATTTCTCCTATTGTGTAGGTTGCCTTTTCACTCTGCCTATTGCTTCCTTTGCTGCACAGAAATTTTTGTTTGATGAGCCTCACTTGTCTATTTCTTTTATTGACTGTGATTTTGGTGTCATATCCAAGAAATCATTAACAAGCCAATGCTATGAAGCTTTTTTCTGATGTTTTCTTCTAGTCGTTTAATAGTTTCAGGTATTACATGCAGGTCTTTAATCCATTTGAAATGGTTTTCATGCATGGTGTAGGGAAGGGTCTAATTTCATTCTCTGCATGTACTTTTTAAACAAGGTTTTGCACCTTCAATGAACACAAAAATTACAATATGGTTTGGGGCTATTATGGATATGTAAAGTGCACACGATTTCAGGAGGGCCTTTCCCCAGTTCAAAGAAAATAGAATCATGTTGAAGAAATACATGAAATGTCAGCAACATAGTCTATGAGAGATCACTTTCCTTTCTTAATATAGTTGTTTATATAGTTAAAATAATGTAGAATGGGGATGGGGAAGTCAGGATTTAATGGAAGCACATGGAAAACATAGCTTGGGAATTTTGTGGGTGACCCGTCCTGCAGGTCGAGCAAGAGGACTCTAGAGGGGGAGTGAGGATGAGGAGGGACAAGAGACACGAGAAATGGAGACAAGACAGGGCTCTGATCAAGTCTCCTTTATTCTGGGGAGATCCACACAATATATAGGGCAAGAAGCAGAAAAACAAGAACATTTGTTTCCAAGCGATAAGTTTGTGGTAACCACCCCGAAGCAATTTCGTAAATATCACGGGTGGAACAAAAGATAAACAGAGCATAACTGGCTGAGTAAATGGTTACTTAAGGGAATGCGGAAACGTTGTATACAGAGGTATCCTGCCTTGGGGCAGGAGATGGCAGAGCAGATTTTAGCAAAATGGATGCCATGCAAACAGTCTCCCACATGTGGGCACTATATTGAGTGTGTAGGCGCAGGGTAATGTAGCTGCCAAATGTACAGTATTTTTTTTCCATTTATGTGACTTTTTAATCTTTATTGTTGGAAGTATAACAGATGTCCCCCTTTCTTTTCCCCATTGACTCCCTCCTCCCCACTCCCACCCACCTCCTGCTTTCCCCAAACTATTGTCTGTGTCCACTGGTTGTGCCTATAAGCATATAAGTTCCTTCGTTTATCTATTCCAACCTCTCCCACTCCCTTTCCTCTGAGGTTTGTCAGTCTGTTCTCTACTTACAGGACTCTGAATCTATTTTTATCAACAGCTTATTTTGTTTATTATATTCCATAAGTAAGTGAGATCATGTGGTACATGCTTTTCTCTGAATGGCTGGAGAGACCTGGAGAGTATGTAACACTTTTAAAATGACAAAAATATAGAAGTAGAGAACAGATTAATGGTTGCCAAGAGTCGGGTATGGACTGGGATGCAGGAGAGGGAACTAGGAGTGACTATAGAAGGGCGACTCCAGGATAGAGCCACAGAAATGGTCTGTCTTGATGGCACTGATGCCAGCATCCTCATTGTGACTTGGTACATAGTTTTGCAAGATGTCCCCAGTGGAAGAATATACCAGATCTCTTACATCTCCCTGTAGCATTTCTTGCAATAGTAAATTTGGACTTCCTTCCTCTAAACTTGAAGGGGAGGCAGCTTGAAGGGTGCCAGAGACATACAGGGAAGAACTGAGCTGTTTGGCCTCCAGTTGAGGGCTGGAGAGGTGGTTTTCCCCTGGACAGACGTGCTGGCGGAGGCTGGTGTTCCTTTGGTGAGCCCTTCCCTGGGTGGCAACCAGCCGCTGTATCTGGGACTCCAGCAACCTGGCTCACTATACAGTATTAATAGAATTATAGTACCTAAAATAAGATGTTGATAACCCCATCTATACTTTAATTGTTAAGTACCACATACTAAAGGAGATACAGATAAACTAGAACTTGTACAGCAGATAATGAGAATGTCAAAGAAATCATGTCATAATAAATGTTGACCTGGAAACTGAGGATTTTATTCCAAGAAAGAAAAAAAAAATAAGGGCAATGTAATATCTTAGGTTAAACTACTAGAAATGCTGTTATAAGAAAAAAGGAATTGAACTTTCTTTTTGAAATGTTAAGAGGTTGAATCAGAACTATTTGCTAAAAAGTGCATGAAAAAAACTGCATTGACATATTCCAGATACATTTTTTTTTTTTTTGTGAGAATGGATTGATAGAATGCTTACGAAAGGGTGATCATACACTTCTGCTTGATAGCATGTTGTTCAGATTGTAGTCATTTCTGCATTCACTCATCAAATCAGTTCACCGTTGTTTGTGTTAGGAACCGTGTTCATTGCCAATTAATTATTACCTAGTCGATCACATTGATTGTGTGGTGACCTGAATTGGCCATTTAGCAAAGGAAATATCTCGAACAGAAGAAGCCTTGTGCTCTGGCTATTCAAAAAATCTAGAAATGAGCTGAGCTAATAAGTTTTATTCATTGTATTTCTACATTTTACTGTTATATAAAGCTTTTCAGTAACAGGAGTAGAAGTCTACCACAAATCAAATGGCAGTAGATGTACCTTCCAAAAATCTCTCAGAGATAATACTGTACAGTGTGTTGGAGAGAGAAACAAATCAAAGCATCCTCAACAGTGTAATGTCTACTGTGATCATTTTTAATTTGTGTTTAAACAATTTAGTTTAAACAATTCCAAGCCCAATATAATCCTCTTAACAAAATGGAGTGGAGAGTATCTTCTCTTTCAAGGTTACCTTTTCTTCGTAGTGTTTCTAATGTCTTAGCCACTATTAAGTTTTATTCATTAGTGTAAAAAGAGAACACAAAAATGCCAAAAAGAGGCAGTAGATTTGGGGTATAAACTTTCTACACATTTTTATTTCTACTATATGAAGTGACTGATTGTTCTTCCAACAAATTGCTCTCTTTTTTTCTCTTAATGTAGTTTTGGATCGTGTTTCCCTGATTTGAAACCCAGAGTGATGAGAACAATTATAAGAGTGAAGGCCACAGGAACTACAAAGGGGGACGGTGAGGCTCGGAGGTGTAGCGGTTGTAAGAATGTTCTTGTTGCCCTGGCCGGTTTGGCTCAGCGGTTAGAGCGTCGGCCTGCGGTACAGAGAGACCCGGGTTCAGTTCCCGCTAAGGGCACGTACCTCGGTTGCAGTTTGTCCCCGGCCCTGGTTGGTTGTGCGGGTGGCAGCCACTCGATGTGTCCCTTCACGTCGATGTTTCTCTCTCTCTCTCTGTTCCTCTCTCTCCCTCCCACTCTATCTGTACAAAAAATGGAAAAATAGCCTCGGGTGAGGATAAAAAAAAAAAAAAGAATGTTCCTGTAATTCTTTAAAAAAAAATGCTTTGTTAGAAAAATTGATGAAAGCTATCATACTTAGGAAGACAAAATTCTTATTAATGTGCAAGTGTCACAATTGGAAGAATTATAGAATAATATACAGTCGAGATAGCAGATTCATACCTTATTTAAATTTTCTTAAATTATGTCAAATTTGCATTGGAGTAGTCCTGGCTAACTGGTGCAAAATAATAATGTTAGCTGAATTTTTAATCTTTGAATATAGTATATTGTTTCTGGGTAGATATAAAATTCAGAATTTCCTTTAATGAGAGATTCTCGAATTTTAAGACTAAGAAAAAATTTCTATCGGTTTGACTATTGATATTTTAACTGAGGGTGCGAGGTTACAGCTCAGTAGTTTATCTGATTAATTTGGCTGCGTTCCCAATATAGCGTTACCATCTAAATAGATCATGCAACTGTTTGCAGCTTTCATTTACTACAGAACGGAGCTAACCTTTTCTGTGAAGGACAGGTAGTAAATATTTTAGGCTTTGCAGGTCACTCGGTTTTGGTCACAGTACTAGACTGGCATCTTAGTACAAAAACAGCTGTAGACAATGCTTAAGCAATGGAGCATGGCAGCGTTCCACACACACACAAAATTTTTACTTATGGACATTAAATTTCAAATTTCTTGTAATTTCCACATATCTCAAAAAATGACACTTTTTTGACTTAAAAAAAGTAAGCATGTAAAAACCATTCTTAGCTGGTGGGAAACACAGAGACAGACAGCAGGCTGGATCTGGCTTTCAGGCTATTCTTTGCCAATCACTGATAGTTAAATAAAACCTTAATCAACTATTTTCATCTACTCCTTAAATATGGCTTCAGTCCCAAAATATCTTAAAGGACTTGAATGCATTGATTTGTGGTGAAATGATTTATCTGGGTATAGTTGTATCTTCTTCTACCAAGTGCTTAACACTACTATGCATAGATGTCAACAAAAGGAATATAATTTGGTTGGGGAAAATACCAATTCTGAATTTAATAACTAGATTTAAACTATTTCTTGTGGCTTCTGTTTTTCTAATTTTAATAAGGATAGCACTTAAACATCTTTGTCATGGGCTTAATCACCTGACAACATATGCTTTCCTGGCCTAAAGCAAAAGCTCCAAGAATTTTTCTAAGTTAATTTATTTGGTTTTAGATCACTTTATTTTTAAGCTTTTGTTTCTTTTGCCTTTTATACTGGTGTTAAAATGCTTGGCTGCAATGCAGGTACTTAGAGCACCATCTAGAGATGAAAAACTAATATTAACATACAAAAATAAGGAGCAAGAAACAGTAAAACTGGAAGAGGACTTTGTAATTTATAATTAGTGTGCAAATTATATTTTCAAATGATTGGCTCTAAGAAAGTCACACATTTCTAATTGAAAGCAAATACTTGTTTAATGTTGATTCTCTGCATGACTTTTCCAAAGATACATAGATGGAACAGATTCAGACTGTAATTTGCATTCCATGCAAATAATTAAGATAATGAATAGATTGCTGTGTATTTAATCACACTCATAAAAACCTCTTATGTTGAGTAGATATATTTTTAAAAGTCTCCTGAATACTATGCATATAAACACTAACATTCAGAGCAATCAAAACTGGCATGAAGAATCTCTTCCCTTAAGCTCAAATGAATTTATTCATTGTCACATATATGTATACATATTTATTTTCCTTCTTCATAAAACCAAAAGTATATTCTAGTTTTATTAATGGAAGCAGCACTTCTGTTTCCCACTTTGTGGCAGATAATGAAAGGATTGCAATCAATTTAAGGTGTAGAGTCTAATTTCATTATTTTATAAACATCTCGATCAACAATTGGTGATACAGTTATTTTCTACTGAGTTATGTGCTAGTGAAGGGTTAGGTCTATTTTCTCAAACAACTAATCAACAAAATGAAAACTGTTATTTAAAAATAACATCTATAATGTAACCGATTATGGCGGTCCAAGCTAAGTAATACCTAATCTTGATATTTCAATTTCATTGTTTCTTTGAAAAAGCATCTGTGATTTTAAAGACCAGAATCCATTGCTGACTTTTTTCTCATCTCAAAAATGTACTGTAAGTGTGCTGTCCCTTAGGACTTTTCTAATCTGACCCAGCATTGTAGACAAGCCCCGCTCATTCGTCCCACCACAGTCACCGAACTCTGGGAGTGCAGGCGACACCTGCCTGAGGATCTTCATGTCCCAAAAGCAGATTTGACTCTCTTGTTTGTGGAGGCTTTCCTAAATAGGTAGATCCTATGAATAGTAGAGAATGGTTGTTTAACCTGCAGACACACATATAAATTATATATGGAATATTCCTCTTACATTTGCATATTCTCTCATGATAGATTTGCATTTACAGACTTGGAGCAAATTTCTGTATCATATATAAAATGAGCTTAAGTAATTTTTTCATGTTCGACCAGTGTGGCTCAGTGGTTGAGCATCGACCCATGCACCAAGAGGTTGCCAGTTCCATTTCCGGTCAGGGCACATGCCCAGGTTGAGGGCCTGATCCTCAGTGGGGGGCATGCAGAAGGCGGCCAATCGATGTTCTCTCTCATTGATGTTTCTCTCTCTTTCTCTCCCTCTCTATTCCTCTCTCTGTAGAATCAATAAAAAGGAAAAGAAACTTTTTCATAATTACAAAATAAATGTTGTTTGTGATAAAGCTGAATAAAGAGATAATCTAGGTATCAGAATTGAACATTTCGGAGGTTTTATTTAATTATTATTTGTTTGTTTTTCTGACAAGTCTATTTCTTTCTATTCCATTGAACAGATGTGTGATCTTGAGGTAATGGAAAGGAGAAATCAGGAAGATGTTTTTAATTTCTAATTCCTCACTTTTGAAGTTATGGTTTTGAGTCAATCACAATATATCCGAAACTCAGTTTTTTTTCACTTATAGTTGAATATAATATTAGGCCTGCATGAATCTCTAATGTCAAATTAGAAAGCCAAATTATTATTAGAGTAGAAGATACTTAATGTTTTGAAGGCCTAAAACCATATGTTTATTATTTAAGTCTTTCCATTTCTCTATATGTTAGCTGTTCAGCATTTAATTTAAAAATAACACTTTCTGTTTAGAGAAAGGAAAAAGAATAATGAGATTCTATCTGTGAAAGTATGAGTCAATATAGATCTACTATTTTATCTCAAAACTCTCTCAACATATAATAAGGTCATAGTAGCAGTAGCAGACCCTCTGTGTGTGTGTGTGTGTGTGTGTGAGAGAGAGAGAGAGAGAGAGAGAGAGAGAGACAGAGACAGAGACAGAGAGAGACAGAGAGAGGGGGGAAAGATTAGGTGTACAAATCCTTAGAGATCATGGTTTAAATTAGAATTTTGAGCAATTAGATACAATATCATAGAAGGTCAAATTTTTCTTTGTTAATTGCAAAATTAAAACACCTCAAGCAGAATATCCCTTAGAGGTTATAATAATAATAAGGCTGAAACTAGTTGTTTATCACTTTGGTTTAAAATCAGTATAGAGTATGAAAAAAGGGAAAACTGACAATAAAAAGTGCTCTCCTAGGCATATTCCTATTTCCCTAATGCAGATAAAGAGCAAAAAATGGTTTAACCCATATTGCCCTGCAAAATACAAACAGTTGAAGAGATCTGGACTTAGCAGTCAACAGGAAAATTCTGCAGAGTCTTTTTCTCCTAATAATTTACAAATAACAGAACTCTTTGAAAGTTAAAATATAAAACCAGTGTGCATTGACTCAAAGATAAACAAAATCACCAGAAATCGCCTCCTAAATCTTTAAAACTTGAATTAAAATGTAATTTGATTTAATATATCTATATATTTATGCTTAAAATCTAAAACTAACATATTTGTCATAGAAATTTAGAAAACAGGGAATCACACTCACATGTTTGAAATACTGAATAACTGTCTAAGGTTCTGATACAAAGATTAGACCCTTCTGATTCCAAATATAGTGTGTCCCAAGAAATGTATATCCGCCTTGAATAATTATAAAGCCAATATTTATTAAAATACCTTATTTTCAAAATGTAATAGAATCTACAGACACCATGTTTACATTTTTGGAACACCTTGTAAATCTCTAGTATGGAGAAATTAATATCAAATTAGATTAAGCAGGTAAAAATGAAACAGTGAAATTATGCTTTCTCTTAAGAAGGGCATTTTAGCATGTTGCATAAAAGCATTGGTTCCTGAACCTGATTGCTTGAATTAAATTCTGGCTCTTCCAATTTTTCAGTTATTTTACCGGGAATAACATAACTTCTCTGATTTTCAGTTTTCTTGTCAGTGAAATGAGGTTACCAGGAATAGTTTTCTCATAGGTTTACTGGGAAGGTTAAATTAGATAATGTAGGTAAAGCATTTTAAACAGTGCTTTACATATAAATGTGCTTACACATTAGGTGTAATTTAATTTCCCTCTAGAATCTCTATAGGGAAAGACGAGCATAGTCATAGAACATTCTTCTGGTTCTGATGTCAGGTGTATTTTTCACTCTCAAGGAAATATTCCCCCTTCCTGTGAGACTAGCTAACTTGCATGTATTCCTTACCGACGGATTCACACACGCCAGGGCCCATTGCTGGCAAAGCAGTTTTCTTAGCCTTCAAACTAAGGGCCAGTTTTAGACTGTGTTGAACTGAACAAGGAAATGCAGTATTCTGGGAGGCCAGCCAGGAGTCTCAAGAATTGTACACCTGAAACCTATATAATTTTATTATCCAGTGTCACCTAATAAATTCTGTTGAAAAATAATAAATAAATAAAATAAATGTAAGCTTTCTTTGAACTACAGTAAGTCACCTGAGTTCCTTTCACAATCACCTAGTCCGAGAGAAATAGGAAATAGATTTTTAGGTACATTTTCTTCCGGTTAATATAAAGAATGTCTAGAAATTTCTTGAGAATTGGAAGTGAACATAATAAATATTCAATTCCAAAAGATGTCTGACAACATATGAATTTTTTTTGTTGGACCTGGTTTCCACCATTGCTTTATTGCTGTCGGCAATTATATACTTACCTTTTTTTTTTTTTTTTTACAGTGCCTTTGACAATTTTCATAGGTTAATCATTCAAAATAAAAAATTTCTCTGAATCTATAATTTAAGTACTAAAATCTAATTATTGGGAAACATTAAGAAAACTTTTTAGTGATTCCAAAATTGCCAGCAGTCAACCATATTATTGATTTTGTTTCACCCACTTGGAACTGGATCTATTTACTTCTATATTTAATAATTTATTATTAATTAGTTACCCCCCACTCTCTGGTACCAACATACTTAGTTCATAAATTGCATCCAAAATTATGTGTTATGTGCAGATTTATTACTGTTTTTAAAAAGTTCTACTAGGCTTTCCAAAAACACTAAAAATAGTTAACTTCTTAGTTTTCAAGAAGACCAGGGACTTTAGAATCTGGGAAAAATTGTATTAAAACTATAATATATATTTTTTATTTTTTTCAGCATTGTCATTTTTTTCTGTTTGCCTTCAGGTAGAGAAAATGACATTCTTATTTTTAATAATATTGACATTACTGTATAACTAGAAATTACTAAGGAGAGAAACAGCAATACACTTTTTATGTAAAAAGTTAACAATTTTTCTGAGTGTTTCTTCTAAGCAAGGAAATTGTATCAATCATCTCTAATATTTACAGATTGAACCCATGTCACATCTTTTTTCAAATGAATTGCAAAACACATGGATGAGTAAATATATAAATAATCTAAATCGAACTGTACATTTTCTAAGGGCTGAATCCCATTTAGTGAGAACATTCACCAATTTCTCATTTATTTGGTGCTTTTATTTATTAGGTGCTCTAGCACATAGTGATTGCATGTCAGTTATGTTGCACAAGGTGGGTGAACACAATGAATAAACTGTGGCCTCTACCTGAAAAGGTTCAAGTTCTAATAGGAGAAAGAAACATGTAATAACTAGGTCAATGGCAAGTGCAATTACACAGGTTTGTATGCAATCCAGAGTTGTCTCAAAGGAGTAGAAGATCACTTAGTTATTTTGGGGGTGAGTCAAAACAAGTTAATAGAAGATTGAATGTTGTTTTGATCAAGTCGAAGTATAACATATTTTTCAGTTCTGTTTTAAACACTCTTCAACCAAACTATGTCCATATGTCTTCTCTTAATCTTTTACCCAAATCATGGCATGTTGTTGTTCTCTCCTTTGGGCTTGCTGTCATTTACACTGTCCACTGTTTACACTGTTCACTGTGCTGATTTTTTTTGAATGATGGCTCCCTTAATGGCGGTATAGTTCCAGAATGCTTACTCCACATAACCACATCCAGAAGAAATCTGTAATCTGATCCTCCTTGAAGACTGAAGTAACTTCTTTCCCAGGAGAATCCAGTAAATCTCTCCTTAAATATAATTCTATAAATTAGGTCGTTTTCTGAAACAATCGATTTTGCCAGCAGAATGGCATGCAACAATTGGCCGGGTATGACTACAGAGTGAAATTAGCTTTGTTTAGTTTACATAACTATAGTTCCTTTCAGTAGCTGAACATGGGACCACACTCCACACAAACCCGAAATATTGGAAGTAGTACTGGAGAAACAGTCATTATGTTATCCACCACACAGTTCAGTTTAGGATAAGTTCAGTGTTCTCTACTGCTTAATGGTAACTGATAAGGTCCCTAGTGAATTTAGAGAGCACAGTTCCTACAAAGTAATGTGTCCTTGAATTTATAGAAGAAAAAGAAGCTGAAAATTGTACATTATTTCACAAACGCAAATGTAAACAGGAGAAAAAAGATAATAGACATGAACATCACGTAAATGTTTAAAAAATTCAGTGAAAGTGATTTTAAGTGGATAAATAAATAGAAATAGTTTAGATTCCTGATATTATATATGATAAAAAGAGGGAAAGTATAATATTGACATGAAATAGCAACAAATGAATCCGTATATTTTATTCTGTTATGAAATCAAACCATTACTTGATAAAAATGTTATTTTTATTATATAGTATTTAAAAATATCTAAAATCTGTAATTCTGATTTAAGGCATGTTCATTTAATACTTGCTAAACAAAAAAAAGCAAAGAAAACCTTCAAGCTAATTTGTACTATTTTCATGACTTTTCCCTGTACAAAATTATTTCTTTGACCAACATTTGAAAAGAATGGAAAAGCATTAAGATAAAGTGAATATTAAGGAGATTATTTCATTTTGTAATGAACAGCTACTCTATGCCAAGAATTGTAAAGGATAGTGATGGACAAGCTAGATAAGGCCTCTCTTCACATGAACTCATTTCAGTTAATGATGATTTTGCTTCTGAGAATAGTCAATGACTATGGAGATAAATTTTACCCGATCTTCTGGCAAAAATGAGTTCTGATGGATTAGTCTTTAAAACATGAAAGCTTGCACAGGCTTGAGAAAGGATTAGGCCCTTATACGTTATTAATAAGATACATTTTACATAAACCACTATCAAACATTACATACTTATATATTTTTAAAATGCGTGTATAAAATATGCATTTGTATTATATCTATACATTTTGCAAATAATTTGTTTTCTACTGCTTCAGGAGGAAGGCCTACTTAATGTTGTGAATGTGATTGTTATTACATCCGCACTGCCTATAAAACTTCAGGTTGTTAAAACAAATATCAGGCACTGAGAATGGTTTTTAAAAATCATATCAGTTCTATGTATGAAACAAACATCGATGAGTATAATAAAGAGGTAAAGAGGGTGCATTTTCTAATAATCAGCCTTATGATTTTTATAAGGACCAAACGAAACAAAGAAGGTAAATGACACTTGCTCTTTGACCTCCCTGTGGATGACAGAAGTGTCACACGGGGAAGACATCAGTATGCAAGTAGAGCAGGCCTCATTAGTTTGCCATCTGCCATGGTGGATAGATACTAAAATGTTGCCATTGTGAGGTTCATTGAGTGGTAAAATTATAATTAAAAATCATACATAGGTTTAAAGTAAAAATCCCAAGAAGAAACCAGCTGCCAAATGATGACCAGGATTCTATGGCCCTTTGGAAAGATGAGGTGAAAAAATGTTTAACTATCTGTATGCAATTATACACATGCACACACACAAACACAACTATAAATGTTTGTAAATTAACCTCAGCACAGCTAGTCTCTGTCATGAATTAAAAATAGCTTAACAGTTTGAGAGAACAAAGTCTAGTATTTCCATCAGATCTAGGAAATTAAACATACAGAAACAAAGCAAATGATTGTTAACAATGTTGTTATGATAGCTAAATTTAGCAATGAATGGATACATTTAGAAATAAAGGCATGGTGAAATGAAATATATCAAGTAATACAAGTAGGTTTTTTTCCAAAAGTATAAATAACCAAAAATTACTTGGAATTATTTTATTGTTCTACTTTTGTTCTTTTAGCAATTTAATATGTGCATATAAGCGTGTATTTTCTATAGGGTTTTAAAGGAAACCTACCTTAGGAAAATGTGAAGAGCTTGGATAAATGACAAATTGGGACTTTTCCCCTACAATTCCTCAAACGTGATTTAACTTCTGGTATGTTGTACATAAAATGCCCACTTTATTACTACACCTATTTTTATAAGTGTTTATATACCAGTTTTTACTTGCTGCAGCCAGTAACAACAAGTTGTATTTCAATATACAAACAATTAAAAAATCAAAAATAAATTTAAGAACATAATTTTATTTATAAAAGCATCAAAATTAATAAAACGCAAGAAAAATTCATAAAACAGCCCTGGCTGCTTTGGCTCAGTGGTTAGAGCGTCAGCCCTCAGACCAAAGAGCTGCGGGTTTAATTCCGCCCAAGGGCATGTACTTGGGTTATGCTTCGTCCTGGCCCTGGTCAGGGTCATGTGGGAGGCATCCAGTGGATGTGTCCCTCTCATGTCAATGTTCTCTCTCTCTCTCCCTCTCTTTACCTCCCTCCCACTCTATCTGAAGACAAATTGAAAAATATTCTTGGGTGAGGATTAAAAATAATAATAATAATAAAATTAATAAAACAAACACAAGCTTATCTACTAAAAACTACAAAGTATCACTGAAAAAATGTCAAGACCTAAATAAACAGAAAGACATGTCAAGTTTCTAATCAGGATACTTAATATTGCTAAAACGTCAATACTCCCCAAATTTATACACACATTTAACAAAATCTCTGCAAAAATCCCCACTGAATTTTTTTCCCCCCAAACAGAGAATAGCTAACCTAAAATCCATGTGCAAATGTCTATGGATCCTGAATAGCCAAATCAGTCCTGAAAATAAAAAACAAAGTTGGAGGACTCACACTTTCAAATTTCAAAACAAGTCCACACAAATCCAGAGAGTATGGGACTGGCATAAGGACAGACATAGATCAATAAAGTAAAATTGATAGTCTAGACCTTAACCATCACATTTATGGTCAATTGACTTTGACCAGAGTGTCAAGACGATTCAATAGGAAAATAACAGTCTTTTCAAGAAATGATGCTGCGAAACTGTACATATGCATGCAAAATAATTAATTTGGAACCGTGGCTTATACCCTACATAAAAATTAACTCAAAATGGATCATAGATATAAAATTAAGAGCTAATACTGTAAACCTGTCAACAAAAAATATATAAGCTTATTAGATATAACACCTATGCACAAGTAACAATAACAACAAAATTGGACTTCTCAAAATAAAGAAAAGATGTGTTCTTCCAAGGAATGTTTATCAGGAAAATAAAAAGATAACTCACAGATTGGAAAAAAATGTTTTCAAACCATGTGTATGATGAGACTGATTAGAGCATCATATCTAAAATATATAAAGAACTCTTACAATTGAATAAATAAAAGACAAATGAACCAATTTAAAAATAGACAGTCTCTAAATATTATTCCAAAGAAGATATACAGAGTGGAGCAAAAGTAGGTTTACAGTTGTGACTATACAAAGCAGAGTTTATCCTTGTATTTTTATTTATTAATTATTGTATTAAACATAGTGTTGCTTTTCCCAAAAGCAGCCAGAGGTGACCTCTGAAAACGGTTCACTATTCCCTTGACCCAGAAAACCCCAGAAAATCATGCAAATCAAGAGGTTCAAATTTCCATGTTCACTTTAAGAACACTGGGGGAATTGCCCAGGCCATCTAGGGTATATATATTTGAAAAGCCATCAAGTATATGAAGTATGTCACTTTATAGAAGCAATGTGTGCCTTTCTGTCGTTACAATGGCGGAATGGGTAGGTGTGCCCAGGCCAAACAGTGGGGCTGGACATAGGGTCAGTGGCCAAAGAGAGTGCTGAGTTTTTGCTGCTCATGCTTAAAAATGCAGAGAGCAATGCTGATCTTAAGGGTTTTGATGCAGATTCTCTGGTCATTGAGCATATGCAGGTAAACGAAACTCTTAAGATGAGGTGTAGAATTTACAGAGCTCATGGGCAGATTAACCCATACTTGAGCTCTCCCTGCCAACTGAGATGATCCTCATGGAGACAGAGCAGATTGTTCCTAAATCAGAAGAGGAGGTTGCACAGAAGAAAAAGATATACCAGAAGAAACTGAAGAAACAAAAACTTATAGCCCGGGAGTAAATCCAGCATAAAATAAAGACTAATAAAAGTAAAAGCAGAAAAAACAAGAACAAAAATAGTGTTGCCATATGATCAACAAATTTCACACCAAGGTATATATCAAAGAAAAATGGAAACATACATTTATGCAAAAATTTGTAAACATAAGCTCATGGCATCATTATTCATAGTAGGCAAAAAGTAGAAACAACTCAAAAGTCCATCAACTAGTGGATGAAAAAAAAATTGTAGTATATACATATATAATACAATGTTATTTACTAATAAAAATAAATTAAATATGGACATGCTACAGCAAGGATAAATAAACCTTGGAAATATTTTGCTAAGTAAAAGAAGCCAGTCATGAAAGAACATATATTGAATGGTTTTACTTACATGAAATGTCCATTTAAATACCCACAGACTGCCCTGGCCGGTTTGGTTCAGTGGTTAGAGCGTCCACCTGCGGTCCTGAGAGACCCGGGTTCGGTTTCCGCTAAGGGCACGTACCTCGGTTGCAGTTTGTCCCCGGCCCTGGTCGGTGGTGCGGGTGGCAGCCACTCGATGTGTTCCTTTTCACATCGATGTTTCTCTGTCTCTCTGTTCCTCTCTCCCCCTCCCACTCTATCTGAACAAAAAATGGAAAAATGTCCTCAGGTGAGGATAAAATAAATAAATAAATACCCACAGACTAGTGTTTGTCAAGGTCAGAGGAAAACGAGTTGGAAAGGAGAGTGACTGCTACTGGGCACAAAGTTTCTTTTCAGGGTGATGAAGCTGTTCTAACATGGATTGTGGTGATGGTTGCACAGCTCTGTGAATAGACTAAAAATCTTTTAACTTTATAAATATTGTAAAGTATAAAAAATATTTAGTTGTATAATTTATGTGATATTGTATATGAATTGCATGTCATTGTATAGAATTTGAATTGTATCTCATTAAATGTATTATCAATCAATGGAGAAATTTTGAGCTTGCAAAATTATATGTTTCATTCCAAGATTTTGGTTTCTGAATTAAGGCACATTATTATGATAAAGCTATAAAATTTTGCAGTTTAATTTGGTTAAAAATCAAAGTCATAATTTTTAAAATTTAACTTATATTATAATTTTGATATGTTTCCTGTCTTTATTAAGTATTGAGAGTATAGTCTTTGGTATACCACATTGAAATAAATAAAAAAAAAAAGCGTGCATTTAGTTGAATAGAGGTTGTATATAATTGTAATTCTAAAGTAATAATTATATATTAGCCATGAAATTTAAGTTTTAATGGAACGATATACCAACAATTTATTATTCCAAAGTTTGTTAACCATAAGAAACATTTGAAAATAAGTTTATATATCATCAAGAAAGAAAAATAAATACCAACTAAACCATGTATGGCATTGATTGACTCAAGTTGATTTCATATATATGTTCTTTTTTAATTTATTTTTTATAGTTGTGAGTATGTAAAACATCTTTTGGTAGGCACCTTAGTCTTTATTTGACAGAAGAGCAAACTAAGGCCTAGAAAAGTTAAATTATATGCCCATAGTACACACACACAAGTGTTAGAACTGGAGTTTTGAAAACAGAATATCTGAATCCAGACTCTGTATTCTTCTTCTTTTTTTTAAATGAATTATTTATTGAGTACCTACTATGTGCCAGGTGCCAGGATGGAAAAGGTAATCCCCATCTCTAAACATGTATACACTCTAGTAAATGTCCCATTCCAGTGTCATGTGTGATGGATGTGAGGGGAGTGATTAGTCTAATGAGGAGTGTTGAGAAAGAGCCACAGAAGTAGAGTCCTTGACGGATGAGGAGTGGGAAGGGAAATTGTAGGCTAAGGTAAGTCATGTTTACTTGTCATTGCCTTAACAAACTCTTCTCTTTATATACAAGAGGAAATACCAACTTGTCTCCTCATGTGTAGAAAGGAGGCAGTCTTATATTTTCTAAGTTGATAATAGAAAATATCCTAAAATTATGATCTTTCCAAATTCCCCTTTATTAAAAATCATAAGAAAAATCTCATTAGCCATTTTTTGTCATGCATAAAAGCACTGTGAACACTATGTATTCAGGTTTATAGAGGTTAATACATTTTCTAAAAGGAGTAATTAACAAAGTGCTAGATTTCCCCACTGTTGTCCAGGTTAACCTTGGGTAATGGGGTAATAGGATGCTCTGTTCTCTGTGATTAGGCTGATTGTTGAGGCATAACATTTGCATAAGCAAAGAGTGATGGGAGATTGCAAAAGAATAAAATAAGTCTAAAATACTCCTAAGATCCAGACAATCAGTAATCAAAGCAAGACAAGACATATCTAGATTCTTACAATACAGATATTCCCTTCCTCCAATCATTTTACCAACCACCGGTATTTACTTCCCAAGCTAGAAACTTTACCAGAACAATGAAACTAGTCTTCCATTTTACTAAAGTAGCATTTTAGAGGAAATTGTACTAACATTTACAGAATCACAGATGCCTGAAAAGTTCTTTAGACTAGTATTTATTAATTGATTCTTTAAGTAAATATTTACTAAGCACCCATTAGTAGATAGGGCTAAATATAGTGACCCTGGAACATTATAGATTAACTGCCTAGATGAAAGTGGTGTCTCATAAAATAGGCCAAAATATCAGAAACACATGTAGTATTGCACATACAACAAATGCAGTGATAAAAATCATTACAATAGGAATCTCTAATTGTGAGCATTTGACCCATTCAAGGTGTTGAGGCAAAACAAATTTCTTTGAGGAGATGATGTTTGAACTGACCTCAGAATCATTTATAGGAGTTTATCAAATGAATGGAGAAAGAAAAAAATAAAATAAAATTCCGGGGAGGGAGAGCAATCCTGTGAGTCGTCCTTTGACTGGAGAGAATGGGGGTAGAAGACACAGGGATGGCTAGTGTGAGTGAGAGAAGGGAGATGCCATGCTGAACAGAGGTTCCAGGGACCAACTACAGAGGATTTTAAGAAAGATGGGGGTTAAAGTATCTAATTTGCATACGTAAGTGTGAAATGCAAACACAAGCAAGCCATTTTTGAAAAGTCTTTGTAGAGTTGAAAATTTGGAAACTTGGCTCGTATAAAATAACTTATGGAAAGAATAAAAGGTCAGTAGAAGAATACACTTGAGGAACTCAAAATTGGAAAGACTTATCAAGTAGCGTGACATTTCTGAGGAGATGAAGAAGGAGCAATTAGTCATGTAGAAGCAAAATAAATTGAGGATTGTGTCATGAATGCTAAGAAAAGACAATGCTTCTAAAAGGAAGAAGGGGTAAACAATATCCAATGCCTCTACAAACTTTAAGAGCAGGACTGAGCTATATCCACTGGATTTAAGAGCATGAAGGTCATCTGTGACTTTAGCAAGATCAGGCTAGTTTTGATTTTGGACAGGGATGAAGAATGAGTAAGAATAAGAAAATAAACAATGCCTTTGAATATTTCAGGAAATAAAAATTTGCGAGTACAGGTCTAGGTTTAGAAGCACAGTTTATTCTCTTACAATGTATGTTTCTTAAATGAATACTAACTCTTAGACTATTGATAAAATGTGGAATAATATATGTACGATGCATAACCTGTGTTGATTTCTATGTTACTGTTCCCAGAACGTCACTATTTTCTTGTGATTAGGAGCATACATTTTCTTACAATTAATGAGAATATCTTACAAATACATGCCAACCTTAAAAAAAAGGTGAAAATCCTGTGAAACTTTAACTACAGTTAGCCTTGGTGGCTTTAAGATCAGTTACAGTTTCCACTACTTTAAGCTCTGCACTATACAGAAGAATGAATATATTTTTCTCTTGTATGCACGTCTAAGATTAAGTTGATAGAACAATTTTTTTTAAATGTTACTTAAACTTTATTTATTTTTATAAGAAGTAAGTGCATGCCCTGACCATCTTTTTTTAATTCAGTCTATTGGTTAATAAGATTATACAAGTTCCAAGTATACAGCTCTATAAGACATCATCTGTTTATTGCATTGTGCATTCAAAACCCAAAGTCAAGTCTTTTTCCATCATGATTTATCCCTCCTTTACTTTCTTCTACCTCCCCACAAGCCACTTTCCCTCGGCTAATCACCATACTGTTGTTTGTGTCTGTCGTTTTTTTTAAATCCCTTCACCTTTTTCACTCAGTCCCCCAACCCTTTTCCCCTCTGACAGTTTTCACTCTACCTATGAGTCTGTTTCTCTATTTTGTTTGTTTATTTTGTTCATTAGATTCCACATATAAGTGAAATAATCTGGTATTTGATTTCTCTGTTGGCTTATTTCATTTACCATAATATGTTCCAGGTCATCTATGTTATCACAAATGGTAAGATTTCCTTTTTTTTTTTTACTGTTGAGTAGTATTCCATTATGTAAACATGCCACAGCTTTTTTATCCACTCATCTACTAAGGGGCTACTTGGGCTGTTTCCAAATCTTGGCTGTTGAAAACAATGCTGCAATAAATGTAGGGGAACATATATTCTTTTGAATTAGTTTTTAGGGTTTCTTTGGATATATTCCCAGAAGTAGAAATGGACATCTTTAAAGAGAGAAGAGTGAACTCCAGGGTTCAAGGTTGCAAAGTTCCACAGATTTGGATGCTGGGTGAAAATGCCACTGGAAATTTTAACTATCACCACTGCTATAATAGCATAATATTATTATTGTTTTTAAATGTTTTTATATTGATTTTTAGAGAGAGAGGAAGGGAGAGGGAGAGAGAGATAGAACCATAGATGAGAGAGAAACAACAATCGGCTGCCTCCTGCAAAAACGCCACAGGGGATCAAGCCGAAACCCAGGCATGTACCCTGATCAGGAATTGTATTGATGACTCTTGGTGCATGGGTTGATGTTCAAAAACTGAGACACACTGGCCAAGCAGCATGGTATTATTTTATTACTAAGTTCATAAGTATTAAGTGGTTCAACACTAACCCTATATTTCCTATCAGTTTTGTGTTTTTTGGCATGTGATTTGTACAGTTCTTTTAGAAATGTATATAAATGTTATAGCACTATCTGTATCCAGATGATTTCACAGCATAATAGTAACAATTATTTAATAATTATCATATATCCATCATTGTTCTAAATAGTTTACATATAACATATTAATCAGTCTCTATGGCAATCATAATAGGGACTGTCATGACTCTCATGTTACAGATGAGAAAACCAAGGCAAAACAAGTTTCATTTTTAATGTTTTAAATAAATTTGATTATTTTTAAATTAAAAAATTCACTGCAATATTTATTTCTATGTTTTTGTTGAAGCTGTCTTCTCTACCTGTAAAGTTTCCTGCTTTCTGCAGCCTAGCATTCACTTAATTTTACGATTCAGCTTGAATATCTGGAAGGGAGATCCTTTCTAGCTTCCCAGGACTGAGGAAGTAGTCACTAAATATCAATTGCAAAAATTAGTAAGTAGTATTCCTTATGTTTTACAGGATTGAGGGCTATACATACAATAATAAAAACATAATCATGAACAGTAAATGTAATGTCCACATGACTGTTACATTGCTTTATTATTTTCTTATATCTTGCCTCTAAATGTGGTATTTATGTGAAAATATAAATCTTTGGATGTCTTTTGATAGTATTTATAGGAACTGTAATTCTTTTTCCAAGGATGAAACTGGCTAAATGAAAGCCGAGGAAACAATCAAATGTTACAACATTGAAAAAACGAATAGAGGGAATAGGAACAGTAAATAATATGGTGTATTGCTAAACTAAATACAGTTTGGGAAATTGAAATAGTGAAATTAAAAACTACTGAGGCATAAAAAAGAAATTTCCACAGTCTATCAGTCACAAAAACACTGTAATATGACACGTTTCCATTATGCTGTGATCAAAGCAAAGACAAACCAACCAAAGTTTGCAAAAAAGGAAAAGAATTTTTTTTCTAAAGAAAATAATATCAGCATTTAATTAAAAGGTAAATTAAAGTAACATTTCTAAAATATTTTTATTTTTAAGAAAATATTTCTAAAATACTTTTAATATACAAAACCTTTTTTTTTTTTAATTTAAATGTTTGTATTTCTAAAATTCTTAAATACATTTATCAAGGAGTTACCTCTATCACATTGTGGAACTGGTATGTCCAATGAACATTATTATGTCTTGACTCCTTGACCTTGGGCACCAAGCTGTTGTCTAAATCGCCCCATTTTGTTGATTGAGGATACCTATTCTGACATTCCTCTACAGTGAGGACTGAGGAAGAGTATCTTTGTAAGTGAAAAAAAAATCTACTGAAGTCAGGAATCTGATGTGAGCAACCTCAGTTGACCCCAGGTCTCTTCTGCACATTATGAATACATAATTTTACTGCATCTGATTCAAGTAACTAAGACCTGATTTTATTTTTATTTTGAAAGCAATCTCTTGTTATCTCAACTCAGTCTCTTCCCTTTGGTGAGTTGCTAAGTGAGAAAACTGATGAATCTTTCTTGTGAAATGCAAGAAAAAAGATTCAAATGAACTGTGGTGATTCAGACATTATTATTTATGTTGGTAAGTAAAGACTTTTTAAAAGGTAATATAAATAATTTTAAAGATCTAAATTTATAAGCATTTCTATGGATTTTTAAATCCTAGAAATTTCTTTCTTGGATTAAAAGCCACATTGTGAATTTTATTTGACGGGTTGAAATGCCAATTTGTCTTGGTTTTTTATATTTTTGTTTGTTGACCCCCTTTAGTTAGCTTGTTTCAATATATTTTTGCCTTTGGGATAAAATACATTGTGTATTTTTATAAAAGGATAATCATATTTATGTAATAATATTTTTTGTAAAAACATTTGTTTATTTTCAATATAAAAGGGAATTCATTTCTGAATTTGTATTTAGGAAGTCCTTGGAGATGTTTGCACAACAGTTTAAGATTAAAACTAAAGGTCAGGAACAATGTTAATAAGTATTAAAATGAAAATATTTAGAACACACAGAATGGCACAATGGTAGAAATAAAGACCACCATGTGACCAAACTGTTATAATAATGACAGTTAACATCAATGAGGTTGACATTTTATTTACTGTGCATTTTATTCTTTTTAATTTATTTTTTAAATCCTCACCTGAGGATATTTTTCCATTTATCTTCAGATAGAATGGGAGGAAGAGAGAGAGAGAGAAACATCGATGTGAGAGAGATACATTGATTGATTGATTGCCTCCTGCACGACCCTGACCAGGGCCGCAGGCCGATGCTCTAACCACTGAGTCAAACCATCCAGAGCTATTTACTGTGAATTTTAATGTTTACTTCCATTTCCCCCTGTACTTCTTCAATTCTGATACTTGCTACATATTAATACATTTAATACATTCGCCTGTATGTCTTGGACCTACATAAAGAAGTTTATGTTCAGGTTACATTTTTTTTGGGGGGGGGGCAGTAAATACAACTAATTAAAGCTGTCCAATAGGGATAGCATAGACTCTCATTTTTATAAAAATATTTTCTTTGAAATATTTGTAAAAATTAGAAGTAGATACCTTTTGTGAATTCTTTATCTTGTTTCCTAAATTACTTCAATGTTTTAATTACATGAAATCTTAAATTTTAGGCATTCAGGCTAATAAAGTATAAGAAAAATTATGGAAATGAGATGAATATATGACACCTTGTACTAAATATGCTGTACTTGGTGACAGAATGGCACAACATATGGAAATCTAAGTATAAAACAGTATGAGTATAAATTTAAAATTAAATAAACAAGTAATTCTGGGCAAGCAATTGAACCTGAAAAATCTGGCTACCGATGTCATTTTAGAAACAAATTCAGCTCAAAGTTATAGAAATCAGCAATAGGCAGCACCAACTTAATGTCTGTGTGGATATATGAACGTACAAATGAAATATATACATATATGTATATATGTATAAACTGTATGTATACTTTCAAACCAAAGCAAAACCAATCAACAAAGATTCTCATGGTGGTCACACTGGTTGATTTGATATTACAGGGGTTAGTTAATTAGTTATTAACAAAGGAAGGGAACAATTGGAATCAGACATTAAGCTTAATTAACAAGGAAGCAGATCCTTGTTAACAGCTTCCAGATCCTACAGGGGATAACCACACTGCCCTGTCAGGGGATTAACATCCCTCTGTCCCTTGAGTAGGGAGGAAGGATGGGCTTTCCACTCTCCCCACAGAACAACTGGCCTATTCCCACAGAGAACTGAGGGGAAGGAGAACAGCGACGGGGAAATTCCTCTGCTTAGGCATACACAGTAGAAGCTAAAATGGCAACCGTAAAGGGAAGGAGTCCAGCCTGGGAAAATCTGGGATAGATTAAGGATAGATTAAGGATATGAAACACCAGAAGATCCAGGAAAAGGGATTAGGGAGGGACCAGCATAGCCTCAAAGAATTAGAAAGGAGATTCGTTAGGTTGAAAGGAAGTTTCCCCCTTCCAGTACCCAAGGAAATATAATCAAAGCTTAGCAGAGGCTGGAGTATTGTTTATTTGTGATCTTTCTCTCCTTAATAGCCCCGTGGACCTAGCTGAAGTGTGGACACAAGCACAGGCCCAAGTGTGGTGGACCCAAGCGTGGGCTGGTTGTGACCCACGTGCCATTGGGACTTGGCAGTGAGTGTACAGATGAGGAAATGAGACATAGAAAAGTTCTACATTTCTGGATCTTGACCTTCCTGAGCCTGACAGGTGTAGGTGCAGGTCTGAGGCCCAAGAGGTTGGCCTTCCACAGTGAGATGGGGCTGAGCCCCATGTGGATGAGACATCGGGCACCTGGGAGGCAGTCTTTTTTTTTTTTTCTTTCTCCATTAAATCTTACCATTATGCCTCAAGTCTTCCTAAACCTGGGTCCCTGAAATGCATTTCTAGCTACTCCATGGAAAAATCCCATTTCCACCGGCAACACTGGTTCCCAGCAACACTGCAATAACTTCAGCAATCTGTGATAAAGAGAAACCATGTAGGATGAATTTGTTTTATTGTGCTCTCTCATAGACAGCAGCTTCTGTTTTTCTTATGAAAATGTGAGAAAGGTCTGCCAGTAATTCACAGCCCCACTCCCACACTACCACTGTCAAAAAGTACATTTTTATCGGAATATATGAAGAAATGGGATCGGCGGGTGGTCATTTGTGGGAGGATTTTACTTTAATCGGAAGGAAATACTAATTCTTTGGAACAGGTGAGACAAACTTGCATGTATAGGATGTCTAGGGCATAAAGTAATAAGATGAGTCTGGAGATGTAAGTTGTTTCTACTACAATGAATCTTAAACTTCATATACATTTGCACATAATTCGCTACACAAATCTGAGCTGCGAAAATTACTGAATTTAGCCTTATTCAAGCAGATTAATGAAGCGACATTTCCTGATTTGGATCAAATAAGAAAGGGAGTAAAAGTAGGGTAATCACCAAAGAGGTTATTAATATAGGTTGTCAGGTAAACAAGCAAATTTTAAGACAGTTGCAACAGGAGTGGAACTGAGAGTTCTCAAAAGAAGACATGGATGGAGGAAGAGTCATCTAAAAATATCCTGTCGCCTAAATGCAAAAAGGAAGAAGTCAGAGCTCACCTTTAGACAAGTTAAGGTCTGCAGAACAGATAGTTGATAAATCCCACGTTAAATCATACTTTGCATCGGTACTGGGTATGTCATCATCAGTAGTGAAATAGCTGTCATCAGCCCAGTTAGATTTGGACTTCTTCCCTTGCTTCTCTGCCCCAAATCCGGGCTATGACACCTACTGCCTCATCTTTTCTGATGCCTACTGTCTGCAATTTCTTGTACTGGTGTGAGTCTCAATGGTCCCTGAGGCTGCCCCTGGAAGGCACTGCGCTGGAACCCATCTGGACTGCCACCACCCTGCACCACCCTGACTGAGCTCTGTGTGCTGTAGGGTACGCACTCTATCACTTTGTGCTGGGCTCCTCTCATCTCTTGCAACCTAATGGTCCCAGTGTAGCTAGTACATTTAATATCCCCTTTCTGGATACTTGCATCCTGTCTTTGCATCAGAACTACCACGCTTTATATTGTTTTACCTTTATAACCTTCTTGGATGTTACTGAAACATAAGAAAGAAAGTGACAGAGGAGCGTAGAAGCAAAAGGAGTGAAAAAGGACTCCCAGATTCTTGCTAGATGAAACAAATACTAGAATTTGAAGGTTAGAAAGAAGAGCTGCTTTTAGAGAGTTTTATAAGAAAGGCATTTTTAATGTTAAAATAACATTTTTTAAAAGGTTAAAATGCTGTGACTTGATTTTGTATAAACTTGTATATTGTTCACAAAAGTGATTAAAATAAGAGTGGCTTGTTAGTCCCTCTCTTTTTCTAGTGCAATTATTCTGATTAAATGACTATTTGTTGAATCAGAGGCCTGTGTAGCATTTTAAATTTGAGTTTAGATACTCATACCTTTTCTTCCTTCTACCACAGTAATATTGTGGACCCTGTGCAGCTACTGTCACAATGACATCTCTCTTATGAGATACATATTTAAATATTAAATAATTTTAAAATTGACAATTTTCCAAAATAATCTAATTCCTTTTGATATGCAGTAAACAACTGATCTACCAATCAGTGCTTTCTATTCATATATGTAGGTGATTATTTTAATGAACTGCTTTTAGGGAAATCACGGTTCAAGATAGTTCAATTCATTGCGTGTTACTGAAATTCCATCCTCATAATACAAAAGCCTTAGCTGATGCATTTAAAAGCTTCCTGTACAACAGTAATTCAATTTTTAGTGAAGTAGATTTAAATGACTGGAGCAATACACTAATTCTGCATAACATACATAAAAGTTTTCCAAAAAAAAAAAAGTTATTAAAATGTCTTTCTATTATAATGGGAAGTCTAAATTTAAAAAGGCTGTAATCATTTCAATGAATCCTCACAGCTGAGCACAATAAAATATCTTAAATCCTGACATTTTACTCTGACAAATATTTGTTAAAGTTATTCAAAGCCTAGATATAAAACAGTGACTGGATTTATTCTGCTATATAGTGTTTCAGTTCTATTCCAACTTCATATATTCAGAGACCATGTTTAAGCAGCTTCAAATTCAGATTCTATTTTCTTCTAAAGCACAATGCCTGACAGAATAGGACTTTTGCACATAATTTTCTTAGGCAGCATAAAATACACTAAAACTGATCTTAATAGTTATATCATGCACACTGTCGATTGCTATTTTTGCAACATCCAGACAAGCTTTTGTGAAATTTTTATTTTAAACTGTGATTCAAGTGACTCTTCCTAAGTCCTCTATTTAATGTATTTGTCTAAGATATAACCAAAGTAAAAAATCATTTACATCTCCTCTAAATGCATATCATTGTTAAATATATTTCAAAAACAACAGCAGAAAAGGTGAGTCACATGATGACATGCAAAAAACATGGAGAATGACTAGTATATTTCTGCAATACCTGATCAAAATCTGAAGCAATAATTAAAATGGCTTAGAAGACTTGTGCCTTATTGTATGAAAATCTTAGAATATGATTAAACAGTGCTTATCCTCTTACAAAATGCTTTTGCCTTAATTATAATTTTTATGTCATCAATATTTAGCATCTTCTATTCAATAAAAAAAAAAAACTACTTCTTTAAATTCGATAGCTTTTTCCATGACATATGAGCTAATAATTGAGAGACAGTGCAGTGTTGTAGTAGAAATGAACATTAACTGCTGTGATTTCTCAGAGGGAAAGGAATACTCCATCTGAAGTTCTGAGAAAATTCTCACTATGAAGGGAAATGTTGGAAATGAATATAAAATACTTACTGGAGAGACCATCTCGTAGACAGAACTATTTCTTATTTTTTAAATAATCAGAATTAGATTGTAGTCTTGAAGGACTACATAGGAAGTATGAAGGATCATAAATGATAAATGTAGGAAAGTTCTTTAAGAACTAACGTCTGAAGATGTAAACCTGTTTGGGAAGTCTTATGCTAAATTTTCATGACAAATGATAAGTTATTACCTATACACTAAAACTTATTAACCTCAACTTTCTTTGAAGATAGTTTTTCAATAGAAAATGTATCCAACTACTAAAGTCATCACAAAGGATCCAAATAGCTCATCTGAAATAGTTATCTACTTCAGAAAAAATTCTATGTCCAGAAATCAATTTACTAAAGTTTCATTCTGTTTTGATCTTTGTAAGTAATTGACAAGATCCCAATGCATCTACTATAAGTCTTTTGACCATTTTTAACCGAAAGCAATATAATTCCTCACTTATATGATCCAGGGTACTGACAGAATTAGGTAATTCTACAGACTTAACGCATCATATGCCTATCCAATTCTTTAATAAACTATAACTTTTTACTGAATCTTAAATACTTTCTATTTAGCAAGATAAAAACAATAAGAAACTTTAAAAATTGCTGGACTAGTGTGACAGGAAAAAAGAGTGCATGCAAGCCTGTGCGTATTTGTGTATGTGTGTGTGTGTGTGTGTGTGTGTGTGTGAGAGAGAGAGAGAGAGAGAGAGAGAGAGTTTATGTGAAAAATGGTTTTTGTAAATCATTCTCCTTTGCATTCTCAAATCTTCCCTCTCCATATTTATCCATTCCCACTTTTTAAGTTTAGTTCCTAAATTTTGTTGCCTTAAAAATGCTTGTCATTATGAAAATGGAAAGGCTACCCACTGTATGGGAGAACATCATTGCCAATGATATATCAGATAAGGGGTTAATTTCCAATATATAGAGAGTGCTCAGACAACTCAACAAAAGGAAGACAAAGAACCCAATTAAAAAATGGGCAGAGGAACTAGACACCTCTCCAAACAGAACATACAAATGGCTAAGAGACATATGAAGAAATGCTGAACATCAGTAATCATCAGAGAGATGCGAATTAAAACAACAATGAGGTACCACCTCACACCTGTCAGAATGGCTGCCATCAACAAATTATCAAGCAACAAGTGTTGGCGAGGGTGTGGAGAAAAGGGGACTCTAGTACACTGCTGGTGGGAATGCAGACTGGTGCAGCCACTATGAAAAACAATATGGTGTCACCTCAAAAAATTAAAAATTGAATTGCCATTTGACCCAGTGATCCCACTTCTAGGAATATACCCTAAGAAGCCTGAAACACCAATCAGAAAGAATATATGTACCCCCATGTTTGTAGCAGCACTATTTACAATAGCTAAGATCTGGAAACAGTCCACTTGTCCATCAGTAGACAAATGGATAAAAAAGCGGTGGTACATATACACAATGGAGTCCTATGCAGCTGTAAGAAAGAAAGATCTCTCATGCTTTGAGATGATGTGGAGGGACCTGGAAAGTGTCATCGTAAGCAAAACAAGCCAAACAGAAAGACAGGTATCATATGATCTCACCTATTTGTGGAATATGATGAACATAACAGTCTGAAGAACGGGGTAGTCCTAGAGACGTGGAAGTGGGGTACAGACTGACTATCCCTAGAAGAGGGGGTGGGGGGAAGATAAACCACAGAACTTATATGCATGTATGCAAGAACAATGGACATGGACAACAAAGCTGGGGAGAGGGCGGGGAGGGAGAATCAGTGGGGGAAAAAGGAGAAACATCTGTAACAAAAATAAATTAACTTAAATAAAAAAAATAAAAATGCTTGTCATTTTTTTTCAGCTTGTTTCTTTACAGTTAAATCTGATATAAAACAGAATAAGCAGGTACACTAGGCTTATTTTACAGAGGGACACTGTAATTTTAAGCAATAGTAGGCACTTAGGAAAATTAATTTCCAAGGAAGAATTAGCTTAATTAGCCAACTTAAAATATATTGATGATTTCCCAACTAATAACACATCCCATATTGGACCCCAAAATAAGCTATGCAACTCTGAATTTATATTCTTATATTAAAAAAAATGGCAACCTATATAGTTCAATCACTGTAGTATATGTAGCCTTAATTTTCTTCAAATTTTTATATTAATATTTAGAAGTGCCATAACTAAAGCCTTAGCTGGTTTGGCTCAGTGACTAGAGAGTCAACCCAGGGACCAATGATTCGTGGGTCTAATTCCGATCAAGGGCATATACCTCGGTTGCCCTTTGTCCCAGCCCTGGTTGGGGTTGTGCGGAGGCCACTAGTCGATGTGGCTCTATGACATCAATGTTTCTCTCTGTCTGTCTCTCCCTCTCTCACTCCCACTCCATATGATTAAAATATAAAAAGAAGTGCCATAACTAAAATTGCCCATAAGTGAAAGTGTTGTATGGCCACCACATCACCACATGGCATTACTGTGTCCTACCAGAATTAGTTGGTTTGCAAAATGTTAACAAGCTTTTTCATGGCATAACCTGGATTAGAACTCAGGTATCCCCACCACCACACTAATGTTTTCTCATAGTTGCAGTAAATGCAATTATGGCTACTCAACCATTTTATGATAACACATCAAAGACCCAATGTAGCAAAATAAGATTCAGACCATTTTAAATAATTATTTAATATAACTTTAAAATCACAAAATGAAGTATAAAATTATATGATAACAAGTCAGTGTGTTTTAAGCAGCTAAATCAGTGGTAATTTATACAGCTTCAATAGAAAACCAAAGCACTCCAATAATCAAATGCCATTCATTGTATGGAGAATCACACACATTATATCTGAGTCACTTGTTATTTGTTAATTGAATAATCATATTATGTTTATGGTTGCAGAGTAAATTCCACAAAATGAGGGTGATATTTTGGGTTATCTATCCAACACATATACTTCCTTGTTCCTTCCAAAAAAAACCCACCCCAATTTTATTCAGATACCTACATCTTCCTCATGCAGATATGTATGTGACAGGACAGAACTACCTGCTAACATCTCGGGACGGTTCTTATTAGTGTAAAAGTAATTTTATTTTACTTCCATTTACTATATTGGCAATATACATGTTACCTAGTGGGCTCAGAGAAATTTACTTCTGTAAAATTTTTCCTTCAAGTCTACAGAAAATATTTTCCCTCTTTTTGTTCTCAACATGATCATGTTTCCATATGATGTCCAGAAATGCTTATATTCTAAGGATAAATTGAAGGACACTAATAGATAATAAGACATTAAAAAATACCTCAATTTAATAATTGTGGTAATGAAACAGCCAACCCTTATGTGGCTTGAGTTTTGAACTTCCTATATATTAATGTTCTGTTACTCTTTAAGCCAGGGTGGGTTCGGATTCCTTATTACTTGTAGTCTAAATATCTAACTAACAATACATCAAACTTGGCTGTAAATATACTGTGCACCATGGCCCTAGTTTCTCCAATTACTAGACGCATTACTTTACTTGCAAAAAATGTAACATCTTTAAAGCCTAGTTTTCACAAAGAATTTTTTGGACAACCATCTGATGCAATGTATATGAATGCATGTTGATGTTACAAAGTTGCACGGGATTGAGGACTAGTAAAGATAATAAACTCAATGAATAACATGAATCGCTATATTTGGTTTTATAGGCAGTTGTATTTCTCAATATTCTGCCTTTATCCATGATACTAATTTTCTCTTTTGTTATTAATTGAAAAAATAATCCCTTATGAACAAATCTAGTCTTGCACTACCTATAATAAACCATTATTAATTGTTTGAATTATATTATTCTCTTTGTATAGAACAATCTCAAATCACGCTACTTCTATGTAAGTCATACCTGATTCAAATGATTATAAGACTATGAAGATACCATTGGCTACTATCCCCCACCCAAAATGATTCTTCTCTCAACTGAACCAGTCTTATGAGTAATGCATTTGGTTTTAATTATTTGTTTTCCTGTAACTCTGTCTCTATGTGGTTAAATTACCACATTCAAAATCTATCTCAAGGCATTTTAATACATTGACATCTGTTAATCTGTTCTTTCTTATTTTAATGGCCAAACTTTAAAATACTGAATTTATTAGTATTATTTGAATATTTACACTATATATGTACTTTACATTCAAGTCTGTTTATTCAAATCTTAATCATTTTGGGAAACTTTCTCTCTCTTGTTTTTTTTTTTTTACCTTTAAAATGTCTATCAAAACCTAAATGTTGTCAAGGTGAGGCCAGCAGAGTTTATCAGGTCCAAACAGACCAAGATTGGGCTGCATACAGGAAGGGCTCTGCACTAGTCAGGCATGCGAGGGAAAAATGACCCCCTCCTGGAGACATACAACTTAGTCTGTTACTAAGCTGAATTGAAAGAAGTTGGAAGATTTCTAAAGCAAATGAGTTAAGTGGTATTTTGAAGATACTGAATTCTCAAATGGTAAAGATGTGTCAGTGCGACCATATGTCCATAATATTATATTGATATTTAAATAATATGGTTACTGTGATAACAGATTTTATAATTCAGGTCTCCTAGTGGTCTATTTTTGTCAATTTTTCTGACTTGAAATGGAGAAAGATATAACATGGTGTCATAAACAAACGATCACTTTCTAGTTCAAACTAATATATTAATTCCTGATAAATATCAAATTTAAGGCAAGGTTCATGTTTTAATGGAAAGAACTATACTGGTAATATTTATTTCATTATTGTTAATTGTATGGTCTGTTTTAAATAGACAAAAACATATCAGTAATAACAACAAAGAGAAAACTATTAATGGATAACTGGAGGAATGTGCCAAGGTCCTGATGAGTCAGCTAAAACTTCCTTGAGTGGAAATATTTGAGCTGAGACTTGAAGGACACCTAGGAGACAATTGGCAAGGAAGGTATGTCAGGTTTATGAAAGTACATGACGTTTAGAAAATTATGAGCAAATCAATATGACTGGAGTATAGACCTCCTAGGAGAGACAGGTTGGAATTAAATTAAAAAGGATTCCTGTATGCCATACTAAATTTGGAGGTCCACGTCTCACTGAGTTTTGTTCGTGTTTTTTATTTTTAAATCAACATAGACTGCTAGGTTATGAAGACTCAAGTTTCACAACGCTAACTCTGGCAGCCTTAAAGAAAATAAAAAAATGGAAGGAGAAAGGTTCTTTGTTATGATAAGTCAAAGACTTCATGAATGTTCAGGAAAGATAGAAGTCCACTAAAAAAGCAGTTTAAAAATATTTTAATATGACTTAGAGTATAAAAAATATTTATACATGCACATAAATATTACTAAGACAGGTCTCATAAAAAATTCTTCATCTTAGTATATTGAATAATCTGGTATTTTTTGTATTTCTTCCCATTTTTTCTTTTAGTATACAATGCAACTATGACCAATGAATTGATTTCACAGCCAATTGATAATCAATATTCACATTTTAAAAAACATTGGCAAAATGATTTGGGTTCAGAATTCAAATATGGTGGTAGAAGGAAAAATTTCTAAGTAACTAACATTTATCGAGCACTTCTTAGTTGCCAAGCTCATTTCAAAATAATCTTATTCAACATCACAAAATCTTTAGGAGATAGTGCAACTTGTATCTAATTATACATAAACAACAAAGACACAGAGAAATAAGTAAGTTTTTAGAAATTATAAGATGAAATGTTAGAGTAGAAATTCAAGTTGCCTCAGTATGTGTTTTATAGTTACAAAGTCCTGCTGGTAAAATCTAATTAAAATAGGCATGAGAGATAAGTGAGAAAACAGTAATATAATAATCAAATAAAGATGAATTATCTGAATATGCCATTTATAAAATTAATACTTTGTGAATATATTAATATTATATTGGAAATAGTTAAAGCCAATATTAAATGGACATTTACAAAGTGCAATGAACAATTTGTATAACTCTAAATAATGTGGTAAATCTGAGTTTCTCCTACATAAAGTACCTAAAAATAGAGCTAAGTATTTTTTAGTATTTTAAATATAAATCATGCATACACACTCACACACACATATACATTTTTTAAAAAGGTGAAGGGATGAAATATCTGGGTAAATAAATTTAAAATGAGTAGTGTCTGGTAAGCTTTTCTCAACAATTTTTTAAATGAATTTGTCCTAAATGATTTTAATCCTTAACAATCAATTCTAGGAGGAGATGAAAATTGGTAATATATAAAATATATATGTGGGCCCTGGCCGGTTTGGCTTAGCGGTTAGAGCGTCGGCCTGCGGTCCTGAGAGACCCGGGTTCGGTTCCCGCTAAAGGCATGTACCTCGGTTGCAGTTTGTCTCCGGCCCTGGTCGGTCGTGTGGGTGGCAGCCACTCGATGTGTCCCTTTCACATCGATGTTTCTCTCTCTCTCTCTCTCTCTCTCTCTCTCTCTCTCTCTCTCTCTTTTCCTCTCTCTCCCTCCCACTCTACCTGAACAAAAAATGGAAAAATGTCCTCGGGTGAAGATAAAATATATATATATATATATATATATATATATATATATATATGATTACACAAAATAATTAACATGTATTTCTTTTTTTTTTTTCTTTTTTTATCCTCACCCGAGGACATTTTTCCATTTTTTGTTCAGGTAGAGTGGGAGGGAGAGAGAGGAACAGAGAGAGAGAGAGAAACATCGATGTGAAAGGAACACATCGAGTGGCTGCCACCCGCACAACCGACCAAGGCCGGGGACAAACTGCAACCGAAGTACGCGCCCTTAGCAGGAACCGAACCCAGGTCTCTCAGGACCGCAGGCCGACGCTCTAACCGCTGAGCCAAACCGGCCAGGGCAACATGTATTTCTTGAAAAAAAGATTTTCAATACCATTTTATTTCTTTTTACACTTAGATGAGTTTATTTCTTAGAGTCTCCCCCTTCTTACCACAAAAGAGAAAATGTAGCTGTTTTAATTCAATACTATTAAGATATTAAGTTTAGCATAACAAATTGGGATAATATTTTCTTAGGTTATTTGTTAGTTTATTAAATTACATTAGTAATTTAGACCCAGAACTTGTGAATCCTAATTAACTATACAACAACCAATCATAATGAAAAAATGTCACTTGTAATGATGAATAATAACATTAGAACCCCACCATGTTAGGTTACACTCAACTCATGCCGGATCTTTTTAACACGTCTTATACTGGTAATGTAAAAATGGTAAAATCTTTCAAGGTTCTACTTAAATGTCATCTTCCATAAAACATCTCCTGAATATAACCCTTTGCCTTTTCCTACAAATTCTTGCATGTTTTTACTTATAAAATTAAAGTGAACCATATGTTCTTTTTGTGTGCCTTTGTAATACTTAACACATATATATGATCATTTGTCATTAAGTAACCACTGTTGGCACTTTATTTTTAACTACTTACTTTTGTGGTTAATCATGCAATTCCATGTGATGTTTCCCCACTAAACAAATTTTTCAGGGTGTTTGAGCATTACTGTTCCAGATATCCATGTGCTTTTTCTACTATATTGAAAATGGACAGAATCATGATAAAATGAATCTAAATACAAATACAAAATATATACAAGCCAAATATAATAATTAAAACTCCCATAAAGGGCACCTTCTTTCTATTAAACCATCAAGAGGCTGAAATAACATTCAGAGCATTGTATGGAGCAACGAGGGGAAGTCTGTGTCTTTAAAAAGCATTTATTCTAAACTAGTGCAGTCTCTGCCCTATAATAAGGAAGCTCTATCTAGTGAAAAGACAAATGCATCAACCAGAATTAACAATGCTTTTTTCTTGCCCCAGGAACAGACTAACGACACCTCTCCACCATCTTACATTTTGTTTCTTTAGCAATTTTCCTTCAGGTTACAATCAGCCATTGCTTTCCTGTCTTTCTGCTCAGGAAACACTTTGTGTCTGAAGTTGTTTTACATGTATTATGTCATCCAATATGCTGTTTCAATTTCATAATTTGGTATGTCTGTAATCTCTTCATTTTTGGGTGCAGGGGTCTTTTTTTGTGTGTGTGTGGGAATATCTTGAATATGCTTCTCTCTAACAATAAATATGAATTATAAAAGTGATGACTATTTTTCTTTCCACTACTTGGGTGTGGTTCCTCTTAAATTTATCTTTGGCTATTACTACATATTTTGGTTTTAAGTACATATAGCCCTGAACATTTAATATAAACATAATTGCAACTACAAGTAATAAAGTGCTTTTAGAATCCAACATACTTGTCTTGAGTTTTCTGTTCTTACTGATCATCTATGTTTCTTCCCCCAAAGAATATATAATTAAGAAATAGTCATATATTTGACTTCACATAAAAGTTAGACGAAAAGGCTAGTTGAAACATAGTATGCTTATGTTAAAAACATCCACATGAAACAAGTCTTTAAGAAAGAGGTAAAAGTAATTCATGTAAAGGTTCAGATAAGATTTCTGTAGATAGCTCATTGCAGCTACAGTTGACTTTAATTCCAGTGAGCCCCAGGTCCTTAAATGTTCCGAATTGCTTCTGACAATAAGGTCTCCAAGACTGACAACATCTTCAGCTACAGGCAGACTCAGTTTCAAGGGGATTGTCTTTACTGAAAGTGTCCTTTTTGGCACTGCTTTTATTCATCTCTATGGGTTTTAAAGAAGGAAGTCACTTTCGATGTGAATTCAACACTTTCAGGTTACCAAAGAGGAAATCTCAAGATAATCAATTCAAATGCTCAGAGCCTTTGTCACGCTTACTGGGTTACCCCAAGGAGGGTTCAGAAAATTATGTAATTGACTGTGGATAGCTCAAAGGTTTCCTCTTGAGTAATTATGTATTGGCTTAATGTTCTTATTCATTATACTTGCTTAAAATGGAATTTGATAAAATTATATACACATGTTATATTTAGTATGAGTATAAAGAATACTATTCTTTCAATTTCAACTTAATATTACCTTCAAAATAGCGGATATATAAAGTCTATTACCAAACATATTTTATTAAAATGTATTCCAGTACAACATAATATGGTGGATATCAAAATCAGAGCCATATTAAAATGCATAGGTATTATTATTAATAGAACCATATTGGGTTTTCAAAAAATAGAATTTAGTAAGGCCCTCTAGGATTAGTTTTAGGCCCATAGCTATTTAACATATTTATTAACAATCTGGATAGAGTGCTGAGAAGCAGATGATTCAAAATTGAGAGGAAAAGCAAATACTATGCTCGAAGATTTAAGGTTCAATAAGATCTGGAGAGATTAATCGAATGGGAAAAGGGTACTTAAGTCAGCCTTAGCACATGCATTAGTAAAAGGAAAACCAAACATTTTAAATCTGAACTTTAAGCAGCTTCCTCTTTTATGTTGGGGAAATTTAGCTGAACAACATTCAATACATATATAATTAAATTATGTGATTATGCACATTGTTCTATAAGATGCATGCATTTACCAGTGACAAAAAGAAGCACTAAGTATTCAGGTCTAAATCAATGTCAGAATCATTGCCAAAGAAGAACTATGGACAAAAGGCAAATTTTATCATAAAGTGATAAAAAATTCAACAGTTGGATATACAACCAGAGGCATGAACTTAAATCATAAAGCAGGATTAAACCACAGCTGGGGCACGGTTCTCTTGTTTTTTTTTAAAGCACATACTGACAATATGGAAAATATAGAGAGACTCTCCAAAAAGAAGTTATAAAATACATCATATTATGAAAAATTTAAAAGCAAAACGAGAGTGATGAGAATACAGAGATTATAATAAATTAAAAAAAGAGTAGTTATTAAGAAAAATGTTTTAATCATTATAAATAATTTGGTAAAATGCTTATTTTAGTTAAAACAAAGAAATTACAGATAGAATTGTTGAAGCATTTTTAAATCAGCAAAATCCCAGATTGTACATCATAATAATGATTAATTGTTCTGGGTTTCAAAAAATGTTTGCGTGTAGTTCTTCTGATAGATTAGTTTCTGTTAATTTTCTGATATATTGCCTTATGTTCTGTTAACCACTCCTTAAGTTGTTTAATTAAACTCACTGTATCAATTTTAATTTTGAAATGTCTTTTAAGAAACTTCGTTAATATATTTTACTTGGATTTCTTTATGATGTGTCTATAATGGCAACTGATTTTAAGTATGTATGTTAATGATTTTTTTATTTTTATTGTTAACAGTATTACATGTTTTCCCCAGACTATTTTATTTTATCAGAGACTTGAAAAAGAGAGTTGGCAAGGCAGGGCTAGGAAAAAAAAGAACAATTAATCATAAAGTCATAGATAGAAATATCAGCCTAGAATATTTTCACAAATAAGATGATATAAACAATAAAAATGCAAATGCAACTTTCAGATGAAAAGTATGTTGTTATCTAAGGATGTCTAATGGAAGTAGTTAATATTAGCTAGACTGCTAGAAATTGTATAAGTATGCATTGAGAATATTCAGGGTTAATTAGGCACAGAGAATATATTAGAGAGTGATTAAGAAGTTAATGTGAGGTATCAATTATTTTAACAAAATAAAGAGGAATATAACTGTATTGAATATAAATTAAAATTCCTACTCAATAGAAAAACTTGTTTGGTGCGAACCTATTAAGATGTGATTACATAAAAAATAATATCACATTATTTTATTGTTATTTTTTTTTAATCCTTACCCGAGGACATTTTTGCATTTATCTTCAGATAGAGTGGCGAGGAGAGAGGAGAGAAGAAAGAGAAAGAAATATCGATGTGAGTGAGACACATTGACTGATTGCCACCCACATGACCCCAACCAGGGCTGGGGACAAACCAAAACCGAGGTATGTGCCCTCAGCGGGAACCGAACCAGGGACTCTCTGGTCCACAGTCTCACGCTCTAACCGCTGAGCCAAACCATCCAGGGCATATCGCGTTATTTTTATAATCATATTTTCTATGTTCTTTATTCAACATATGAGAAAATTAAAGGAATAAAATAATGTGCTTTAAATGTTTGATGATTTTAAAGTAACAGCTGTTTTCAAAAGGGTATTTCAGAATACCCAATAACATTTAATTGTGTTAAGAAAAATTTTAAAGCGTATTTGCACACAAATGGAATACACTGGTAGGCAGAAAATGAGAGACATAGAAGTGGAAGGGAATTAATACAAATAGAATGGTTTGGGAATTAATGTGGAGATTTTGTTTCATGTTGTCAACTTCTTATAGTCTCCAAGTTAAGGGGGTTAGTGGTATGAGTGATGCTTCTATGGAAAGACTTGGATAAACTTGGGAGAAGGACAGATGGATCTTAGTGAGTTATCTCTGGTTGGAATTCAGAGTTAAAGACAAACATTTTCAGCCCTGGCCGGTTTTCTCAGTGGTTAGAGCATCGGCCCCCAGACCAGAGAGTCTACGGTTTGGTTCCTGCTAAGGGCATGTACCTCAGATGCAGTTTATTCCTGGCCCCATGGGGTGTGAGTGGCAGCCAGTCAATGTGTCTCTCTAACATGAATGTCTCTCTCTCTCTCTCTTCCTTCCTATCTCCTTCCTGCTCTATCTGAAGATAAATGCAAAAATGTCCTCACATGAGGATAAAAAAAAAAAAAAAAGACAAACATTTTCAGTGAAAAATTAATTTGATGGGTAAAGCCTTAAGTGAAGTATGTTAATAAAGTTACATTGGAATTACCATATGACAATTAGACCAGAGACACACAATATTCAGGATGATTTCTGTTATATCACATCCATTCTCTAAGAAATAATCATATGTAAATGTTACAGTTTCTATGACATACCTTGCATATGACTTACCTATCTTGTCCAGAGTTCTCTAACATACTTTTACTCAGACTATGACAATTATCTTTCCTTAAAATCTAATTTCTTATACTTTTTTTTCCTATCAGAATGTACTCTTTCTCTTCTTATCATTATTTTTTCTTCTTTTTCTGGTTGCTAGTTAGCATTAATGCATCAATGCATAATTAGTTTAAAAATAATCTTTAAATTTATTCTAAGATGTTACCAGCTATTAAATTTGAGAAAATCTTATTGTTAAGCACAAAAGTCATGCTTCTTCTATGGTATCAGATAAAATAAAAAAGAAGGTGAGATTATAATTCTCAAAATATTATTCAAATGGAACAAAATGTTCCAGTCTCAATAAAATCTAAGTTTTTAATTTAGTGTCATTTTTTAATCTCGTATTGCCCTTTGTTATCAGTTAACAAAACAGAACTTGACTTTAATGTTGGGTTTATCATTTAAATATGGATGAGACATTATTATGTGTAGTACCACACAAACTAAGTGAAAATTGCTTTTTAAATGGAGATCTACATTTTATATACATGTTTTTAATTTTCAAGCTGACATTTAAGAAAATTAAGACCCCGTATAATTATATTGCTATGACAATGATACTGAATTTCTCAAAATTTCAAATATACAATGTACTGAACACTAATAGTAATACAATATTAAATCGTTTTTGTATATTTAAATTATGCCATCATGCATTATACTCAAATGTTAGAATAAGACCAATGTATGGAAGTTTTGGAAATACAGGAAGAAATGCTAGTAAAAAAAAATACCATGAACAAAACAAAGGCCAGCAAGATTTGTGTTTTAGATACATATTCACTGTTTTATAATTTTTTATAAAAAACTGACATTTATGCTCATCTCAGTACATAAAATTGTTTGTAATTTTTTTCTGATAGGCAATTTTGGTGATTGGCAAATGTCTCTGTTAGTTTACAAGCTTAATACAACTTTATTTATTTATTTATTATTTTTTTAATCTTCTCCTAAGGATTTTTTCCATTTATCTTCAGATAGAGTGTGAGGGAGAGAGAGAGAGAGAAAAAGGGAAACATCGATGTGAGAGAGTCACATCGCCTGGCTGCCTCCCCTATGACACTGACCAGGGCCAGGGACAACCACAACTGAGGCAAGAGACTTTGGCGGGAATCACACCCATGACTCAGAGGTCTGCCAGCTGAGGCTCCGCCCCGAGCCAAACTGGCCAGGGCCAACTTTTAAAAAAACAGTACCAGGAATTTCTGATCCAGAGGCAAAATAATACTGTATTTTTTTTTAAATACTGACTTTTTTAGAGTTCATTTTTAAATTTATTCTAGAATTGAAGTATGTCATTGACAATTAAATTCCTTTGTAATTTATAAAGTAGCACAAGTTTTTTTGACCAGAGCTATCAAGGTGATTTGAATACTATATCCAGTGGAAGTTGCTTAAGCAATATTTAGCAAAAACTGGATAAAAACTCAACAATGTGGGTAGAGAGAATGAAAACAGGCTTCTTTTCCTTCATAGTGAAAAGAAAAACATTCAATATAAGTTGATTCATTCATTTCTATTTCTGATTCTTACAAAAGTTTAATATTGTAGAAGAACATTTAAAAATATTTGATATGTAAAATTTGCTCATTGAGACTTATTCCCCAAGGTCATGTGTCTTGCAGCTTTGCAAGATGCTGTTTTTGGCACATGGGAACCAGGGCACTGGTACTGGGGCCTCATTAGCTTCCTCCACAAAGAGATGAATGCCCTTTCAGAAGAATTAAGTAAAAAGTCAGATAAAACTAGGGCAGAAATTGCTGCCATGGATACAAAGTCGGACTCAGGACTATAGTTGCATATCTGAACAAGTTGTTGTACAAAACCACAGGAAGAGCAGGGGCAAAAAAAAAAAAAAAAAAAAGTAAGTTCTGCTGCCAAAGGGAAAGTGTTCCAAGGACATAGCAGTAAGCACGACCCTGGTTTAATTTAGCTCTTTCCCAGCCAAAGTCACCCTCACACCACTAGCATGAAGATACTGGTAATGAAAGAGGCGGTGTTGGAGGGGGAGGAGTACATCAGAATCATTTTCAAGACAATCGATAGTAATTTTTACAATATTTAAATAAGGTCAAAAATCAATACATGGTCGAAATATATTCAAGCTCCCCTGTAGCTAAAAGAATGGGAATGACAAAACTGATAAAAATTAAATTCAAACTGTCAGATTTAAAGATGAAGATAAAAGAGTAAAGGTTTTTCCAGCAAAAGGAAAGAGATAGATTCAAGTAACATATTGTCCGCCTTTACTGCAAGTCCTTCTCGAATAAGGAAAGAGGACAACCTATGCTTACCAAACAAAATAAAACTGGTAAAAGTGATTGGATGAAGTGGAATAAATTTCACACTTTTCTTATAAAACTTGATAGGTGATAGAACTTTTCAAATGTAAAACATTACAACCGTGTCAAGTTTTCTAAATACATTTTTTAAATGACTGAAAAGTCATGTAAAATGGTAAAATTGAATAAAGATACTGAAATAAAGCTATTGTACTGGAAGTGGCATATTATTTACATTCTGTTATTTCATTTACTAAAGTAGCTCTTGTATGCATTTGGTGTGGCCATTATGAGATCATCATTTATAACTTGATTGTCATGTATATTCCCTAAAAACACTAATTAATCAAGATAATCTGCTTGACAAAACTTTAGGAAACTACAGAATGGAAATAAGAAAAAGAATATAAGGTGAATGATTATAGTAGAATGAGGTGATTTAAGCCACAGGGCCTCAGGAAATTATACAAAGAATTTCATATATTTTAATTAATATTTCAGGTGTTTCTGGGAGACTTATATTTAAAAAGTGACAACTTAGCAGTGTTTCGATACATAAATATGTGTTTACCAGGCAGCCAAGGATGGGATGGCATTCTAGAGGGAATGTGTTAGCAAAGTCTTTGTGGTGTCACTAGAATAGTGAATTCAAGGCACTACAAGAAGTATTTTATACCTGTAATATAAATTGGGGCAGCTTTAATAATAACATGGAATAGGATTTTGATTCATCTATACTTGTAATCATCTCCACATTCTGAACCATACTAAATAAATATAAAATCTAAGGAAACATACATGTTATGCAAGAACACACATCCTTTATCGCATCTGTCTAATCCATTTGCAATTCTTAATCCTCTCACTAAATAAAAGTTCTAGATCTTTGTTGCTGAAGATGACAGCTACTAACCACTGTGGCTACTTTAATTTAGATAAAGTTAAAGATTCAGTTCCTAAGTTCACTAGCCACAATTGCTCAATAGATCAATAGTTGAAGATACCAGTGGCTACCATATTCAATAATTCAGATCTGGAGCATGTCTGTCATCTAGAGAGAACAGACAGGTAGATAGAGTGAAAAGTAGACAGTTTCAGCCACTGTGGAAAGCAGTATGGAGTTACTTAAAAAAATTAAAAATGGAACTGCCTTATGACTCAGCAAATCCATTTCTGGGAATTTATTCAAAGAAATACGACACACTAATTTGAAAAAATATTTGTTCACTGCAGTGTTATTTACAATAGTCAAGATTTGAAGCAGCCCAAGTGCCCATCAGTAGATGAGTGGATAAAACAGCCATGGTACATTTACATAATGAATACTTCTCTGCCACGAAAAGGAAGAAAATTTTACCTTTGCGACACTATGGATAGACCTGGAGAACATTATGCTAAGTGAAATAAGCCAGTCAGAGAAAGACTAGTACCATATGATTTCACTCATATGTGGAATTTACTAACAAACTGCCAAGTAAAACAGAGACATTCTCAGGCAGACAGCGCTAGTGGGGGGTGTTGGGAGGACAGGGTGAAGAGATTGAACATACAAGAAAAAAAAGAGAGAGAGAGAGAACTCATGGACATGAAATATAGTGTGGTGATGGTGAGGAGGGGGAGAAGGGGAGGTAGAAGAACTCAAAAAGAGGATAAATTGTGATGGAAAAATAAAATAACATTTAAAAAAATAGAGCTAGAAATCTACTGATGAATGAGATCATGGATGACCTTCCACAACATACTCAGGCCTTGAAGCATTGTCCTCTGGACCATTAGAAGACACGAAAAAAGTTAAAGGAAAGAAATGCAACAGAGGATTTGTGTATGAGAAAACCCAAAGTGAGGCTGTAATTTATTAAACTTACTGTATGCGTTAGCCATTGTGCAAGCATCAGGACCTGCTTTTTGGCTACTGCTCCATGCTTATTCTTTGTGACGCAGGCATTCACTTTCAGGCCCGGGAGAGGGGCATATTTTCTTACACCTCTGACATAAAATCTCTCTGTTCCTTTTCAACAATTAGTAGCCAATTTATCCTTGTCATTAGAAAAAGACTGCTTCTGTTGGAAAACTTATCTAATCTGCTACTGAAGTTGCCTTAAGTGTATTCCTTTGTCTTTTTATAGGTATTCTCCTTCTATGTCATTACTTCCACTTCATTGTATTTATTATTTCCTTTCTTTTATTCTGTTAGAGAATGTATTACACATGAGAGCACAAAGTATATTTAGACTAGTTACCATTTTATTTGTACCACATTCTACAATGGCTGATACAAAATAGAATATATGTTTTTAAATATGAATTACCTTTAGAGCTAATACATGATTACAAGGTAGCTATTTACTTTCATGCCTTTTGAGTTTCAGGATTCCAAATTTTAAATAGGCTAAGTTATTTATTCAGGTTCAGTTAGCTAACAAGTTGAACACTGCAATTCAAAACTACATAGATTATATTTAACTCCTGCTACATTGTGATGACTGGATTAGACGGTGGGTAAAAATATTCTTTAGGAAGCTAATTGGATGCTAGTGTATGGGTCAGAATGTATAAGAATAAGAATATAACTGAAGTCATGGTATAGAAATAGAGAAGATGGAAGGGTTACAGAGTATAAGATTGTTTCTACAGAACTTGTTTCAGTGTTAAGAAAAGGAGATAGTGGAAAGATAGAAATTGACTACATCAGAATTCTAGTTTGAGTGACTCAGGAAATAGATCTACATTTTAAGTATTCATTGATTATAAGACAAACAAAATGTTTGGAGAAAGGTGTTGTTGGTGTTTTGTACTTGAGCAGTCTTTGATATGTTCATATGGAAAAACAGTAACAAGAGAGCAGATGAGAGGTAGTGAGAGACAGAGGGAGGAGTGTTCAGTATGTTTTTGAATGAGAAAATAATTGTAAAGCTTTGGGTTATAAGTTCATGTTTGACCAAAACAAGTTAGTGATATTTTCCAGAGTAAACTTTCGTAGTACAAAGAAAAGGTAATTAACAATAGAGAAGATCACACTGAATATGGGAAAACACCAACATTTCAGTGTAAGACAAAACAAAATGAGCTGATAATGACTTAGAGGATCAGCTGCCATAAATGCAGAAGAGGAAAGAGACAGAATAGAGAATTTCAAGGAAAAGAGTGTGGGAGACTGTTTGCATGGCATCAATTTTGCAAAAATCTGCTCTGCCATCTCCTGCGCCAAGGCAGGATATCTCTGCATCTCTGCATACAATGTTTCTGCATTCCTTTAAGTAACCATTTACTCAGCCAGTTATGCTCTGTTTATCATTTGTTCCACCCGGGATATTTATGTGATATTTACCTGAAATTGCTTCGAGGTGGTTACCACAAACTTATCGCTTGGCAACAAATGTTCTTGTTTTTCTGCTTCTTGCCCTATATATACTGTGGATCTCCCCAGAATAAACGAGACTTGATCAGAGCCCTGTCTTGTCTCCATTTCTTGTGTCTCTTGTCCCTCCTCATCCTCACTCCCCCTCTAGAGTCCTCGTTGATTGACCCGCGGGCCGGGTCAAAAGAGACCATAGCAAATGACGGAAAATGTTCAAGCATAATAAGGCCTAAAAATCAGTTGAATTTAGTTAATAAATGTTTATCGATAACATTTCCAGAATGCTTTTAGGGATGTGGCAATAACAGTACAGTGAGTTGATTTTGATTATGTAATGTTCACTTTTGCATATTTTGTAGCCTCAGAATAGGGTTTTGGTATATAGCGAAGATATAACACATACACACACACACACACACACACACAGTAAAAAGTGAGAGAAGTGAACAAATAATGCCTAAGTATAAATTCCCTTCTTTTGTAAGAGGATATGGTTTTACATACATTTAAAAATAATGTTACATTTTCATTCTTTTAGGTTTTATATTTCATTTTGATATAACATTTAAAAATGTTTTTATTGATTTTTTTAGAGAGGGGAAGGTAGAGGGAGAGATAGAAACATGGATGAGAAAGCATCAACATTGATTGGCTGCCTCCTGCACACCCCCTACTGAGGATCAAGCCCAAAACCCAGGCTTGCGTCCTAACTTGGAATCGAACCAGTGACCTCTTGGTGCATAGCCTCAACCTCAGAGCCACACCAGCCGGGCTTGCTAAGACATTTTAAACAAATATTTTATGTGTAATTTTATGACTAATTAAAAATAGTTATACAAACAATAATTCAAAAAAAAAATAAAGAAAAGAAAAATTTATTTTTAAAAATATAATTTTGACACCATAAATTCTTTTTGTTGTTGTTGTTAGTTTGTTTTCTTTGATTTTCTTAGGAGAAAAAGGCAAATTAGTTCAATGACAATACACAAAAATATACTCACCATTGTTTTCTGTTTCTTCTCTGCTTGACTTTCTGCATCTCTTTGAACTCACTTCACTGAGTTATAGAAAAGAGCCCAATTTTATTCACTGTCTTTTTGGCCACCATCCACATTTCTGTGAAAAACTCATACTTTTATTTAGAAACCCTGAAATACATAATACTTAAGACTTCCCCATGGCTACCATCACCTAAAGTTCTCTCCATTTCTCAGGTTTGATGAGTATGCAAAGAGGGGAGAATTTATAGATCTAGACATGTAGATATGAACATAGACATTGCTATCTCCTGTTTGGAAGTGTTCTTACCCCAAGTTCAAGAAAGCTTCCTTCTTCTCTCAGGCCTCTTTGATTCTTCAACATAGGTTCAAACACACACACACACACACACACACACACACACACAAAAACTGTGTACTAACAAACAAGATAAAGAATATAAATTTGAGATGGTTTTATATAATATAGGTTACACTAGAATCTAAATCAAGTATTTCTGTCTTTTGAGAAAAAAAAGTAAAAACTATCATGTTATTTAACTATAATATATTACATTGCTTTTGTCCAACAAAAATGAGCCAAATTGATTTAAACAAAATTTTTATAGAGAAAATCTGATTAATAATCTAAATAAACCAATACCACAACTGCATTATCATTATTATTTTGATAATCAGGTTCTTTGATTCAGTGTACAAAGCTTTGACGCTAGGAAACCTACAGAGAACAAATGTCTTAAGAACAGTAACTTAGCACTTTTAATTTGATATTATATGGAACAATATCTCAAGCTCTTGCTGATGAAAAGTACACTGCCCAGCAACATTTATTTCTTGTACTACTAAAACAGAAAGACATTGTATTTAACTTTTCATATTAGTAGCTGAAGGTGAGAGAATTGAAAAAAAAATTATTTCTTTTGCTATTATTTTTAATCACAAAGATACACAACGCTAAAATAGATATTATAGTTTCCTTCTCTTCTCAACAAAATAACCCATTTTAAAAAATTACTATTTATATGCCATTGTCTAACCAAAACTGTTCCCTGTGCATAGGATTTAGTTTATGATTTATTTTGCCCTTCTAACAAAAGAAAAAGAAAAAAAGAAAGTAATTTTTCATATATTTTATTCTTGCGATCATGTTGACTCATACCAAAACAGACAACTCGTTTACTCATTTAAGTGTTTATTCAATGACTCTTTTTTGAGCACCTACTAAGTGACAGGACTTGAATTAGAGAATGAAAATATAGTGTATTTTGTCACATATGGAGTCTGCTGAAGCTCATTAAGCTAGTGGTGGAGATAAACATAAAACCAAAGTTTATGCAGTTATATATAATATTGAATATTTCAACAAACATTGTGAAGAATAAGAAGGATGGGTCAAATATTAATGGACTATTAAAAGCCTGATTATAAAAACAATAATCAACTAAAACCTGTAGGATTGTTAGTAATTAGCTAGGAATAGTGGGCAAGGGGCATTTTTAAGATAGAGTCACAAAACTTTATAATCATGGTAAAATAAAATAAAATCTTATTCAAAAGATGATGAGAAGTTACTAAAGGATATTGAACATTTGAAGGACTTGATGTTAGATTTTTAAAAAAAATTATTCTAGACACTGTATACTGAAACAGTGGTTTACCATGGTGTCTAGGGTGGGGAGAAAATTTAAATAACCAGAAAAACACTACAACTTAATCCTCCACAAACAAATGATTCAATTTAAAAATAGGAAGAGGACCCAAATAGGCATTTCTCCAAAGAGGACATACAGATGACCAACAAACATGAAAAGATGCTCAATATCGCTAATCATTAACTAAATGCAAGTTAAAACCACAATGAGATACTACTTCACACATAAGATGTGGTATACATACATAATACGGGATATTACACAACAATAAAGAAGTATTGAATCTTGCCATTGACAACTACATGGATGAATCTACAGGGTATTATGCTAAATAGTATTTCACCTACATGTGGAATCTAAAAACAAACAAACAAACAAAAAACAACAACAACAAAAAGTGAATAAACAAAACAGAAGCAGACTTTAGATATGGAAAACAAGTTTATGATTGCCAAAAGGAAGGTGGGAAAATGGGAATTAAAAATGAGTTAAGAATGAAGAGTTGAGTTTTACTTCACGTCTGTTTCAAATGTGGGACCATGTCTACCCCACTTCTTCCTAAGGGGCTGTGGAGAGTGGGTATTGGTATCACTGTGTAGGATATGATATTGAATGGAGAAGGGGGTGGGGTACGCAGTCAGCATCCCAAAAGACTATTTAGATTGGTGTTATTCAAGGAGGGGTCTCAGGTAAGGGAACCTCAGGAGATGAAGTCACTTCCTGACAGTAAACCTCAACAGAACTTGAAATCCCTCTAACCAGGTACCACATTCTAGGGACATCCCAGTAGCCAGCTCATTTGCCAGGATATACTCAGTAGCGAAAGATGTTCTCTTGCTGTTTCTTCAATTACCAGGGCTCTTGCCTCAGGAAAATCTATAATGAAAGTCTTTCCAGACACTGCAGGCATTTGCTCAACACTCATCCTCAGCGTCTCTGGGCATTTTCCAGGAAGTCCTCTAAGAGCTCCATCTCCCTGCTCAAGGATGAAAATGCATCAACTTTTAACAGAAATGAGACCTGCATGGTGTGGACCATCCAGGCAAGCAGGCTGGATAAGCTGGAGAATATGTGGTGCTCACCTTCCTGGGCAACAACTCCACCTTCACACCCACATTTCTCTGTGCTTATAGAGCTTTTGCCACCATCCAATGGGTGCTGGATCTGCTGTTTCAAAGATGTGAATGCACCCTTGCTAATTCTGGTGAGGATAGTGGTCCTCTGGACCAGCAAAAAGACGATCTCCTCCATTGAAGGCACCTGACCATACCAGTACTTGGAGAATTTTTCCAGTCCCCGGAATTTTCTTGCCTAAAGATGTTGTTGGCCTACGTAGAACTCAAGATTCCATACTAAGACCTGCAGTGCAGGGCCCATCTTCTCCTTTCATAGTTGGAGTACGTTGAGTCCACTGAGTCAGCAAGCAGCTCCAGAGCAAGCTATAGAACCACCTCAAAAGCTGGTGCTAATTCCAACTCTACTGCTTTCAAAAGCTCCAGAGTTATTGCAAGTTGAAGCCATAGCTCTTTTTCAAGATCAAGAGCCAGAACAGACATCATCACCTGCTCCAGAGCCAGAACTACAGCAAGTTCAAGCCACAGCATTTTTTCAAACTAAGAGCTAGAACAAACACTTATACCACTTCCAGCTTCAGAGCAGCAGCCATAGCTCTCATTCAAACTTAGGAACTAGGTCAAGAACCTATGCAAGTTCCCGCTTCAAAACAGTAGAAGGCATATTATTCAAGCTCAGGAGTTAGAACACATGCCAGCTAAAATCCCACACCCAGATCATGCTCAAACAACAACTCCCATTTAAGCTAAAAAGTTAAATAAAGCACTGGACCAACTGTAGCTACAGAGCCAGAGAAAGTTTAAGCTGCAGCCTTTTTTTTTCAAGATTAAGAACCAAACCAAGCCCTATCATCAGCTATAGCTATAGCTACATAACCTAAAGAGGCTCAAGTCACAGCTCTCATTCAAGCTGAAAAAACTAAATCAAGCCAATATGTCAGTTCTCACCCCAGGGTCAAAGTGTGCTCATACCACAACTTTCACTTAAGAGCTAGAACAAGCACCTACATCAGCTTCAGCTTCACAGACAGAGGCAACCACTCTCATTGAAGGTTAGGAGATAGAACAAGCAAATAAGCAGGATCCAATTCCAGATCCAGAGAAGTTTCAAGCAATGGCTCTCATCCAACCTCCAGAATTGGAACGTCAACAAAAACCTGTTCTATTATCTGCTCCACCACTCCAGCCAGTTCTGTTAAGAGCCTCAGTTCCAGAGCTTTAGCCAAACCCAGGGAGAGCACTGTCACCAGCTCTGGAATTCCACAGTACGTTGGCACCAACAGTAGCTGCAGAGTGTAATCCCGCTCTGGCTCTAGATCTATGTACAACCAGAGACCCAGTTTTTACAGCAGCCCGGGTCATTTCCTCCCCCAATAAACCTAGACCAAGCACCAGGTAAGCAGCATTTGCCAGCTCCTGCAATGCCTCCAATGCCAGATTATGAGATGCAATTGGTGTCAGCTATAGCATCAGAGACATCCTTCCGCTCCCTATAATTGCCAGTTTAAGATTTTTTTAAACTTTATTCTATCACATAAATGTAAAATAACATTTGTCTTCGGTCATTAAAAAAGAAAAGAAAAAACAAATAACCCAAACAATAAAAGGTTATGGGAGTAGAAAATTATGAGGAACAGAAAGTGGCATTTTAGACAGAAATTCCCTACATGGCTCCTCAGGAAGAGGGAGGGTCAAACGTGTGGAATGTCCTTGAGAGGTCAAAGATGATAGTATGACAGTCATCTTTTGTGTTTGGGAGCTTTAAATAACATCATCAAGGATGCTTTTAACATTTTGCAGTTGAGATACTGAGGCAAAGTGTTACTTGTTGATTGCCGATGACCAATATTTAGATGAAATGGCATTTGAAGGCAAGTGTATTAGACATAAAATCCAGGCTCATAACCACTAGACAATAAAGTTTATTTATTGCCAGACTCTATCCCATTATTTACATATTTAATTTGGACCCTCCATTTTGATTTTTTCTAAATGACTTTGAAAAATATCATTCCAGTTTCCTTTGAATCTTGTATTTCCTACTTCTTTTGAAGGATGTATCCTCTCTTCTCTTTCTTGACTATTATTAAAAATTCAATAAATCACTACCTCTTTAAATTGCTTATCATGATTGTTACTGCTGTCCTTTTCTGTGATTAAAATATCCTCCTTCTATCCTCACACAGCACCAAATACATTTCCCTGAGTATAGTCATCAATATGTAATATCTTGTTCATTTACCTGCCTTTCCTACTGGTGTATGCCTTCTTGTGGTCAGGAACTGTATATTATTTACATTATATTTTCACTACATTTTTTACTACTTGAGATAGAGTGAGCAGCAATAAATAAATGTGAATAATGACTCAAAATTTTACTTTTCAGATTTTTATTGTTTATTTAACTCATTGTCTTTCTTCTTTGTATTCATTTGTAGATTCTGATTCTAAGAAGACTCAAGTTAATATAACTTGATTTCCTTTCTATTATTTAAAGTATTAAGCAAAATGACAATATGCAGAAGACCAAGTTGAACACAAATAAATGTGCATGACATTATATAGACATTATTCATATTAGTATTATGAATATTATTCATATTAGTATTCCAGGTGTAATTTTGAAAATATAATGATATTTGGGGTCCTATTTACTTGCTTTATGTTGAGATATAAAAAAGACAGAAAAATAAGTTTTCTTTAGGAGATACATTTCTTTATTATTATTTTCTCTTATTTTATTATTTAATTTCCTTTTTCAGGGGGAGTGTTAGTTTTACTGTGTGAATATACCAACATTGCAAGGAAGAAAATAGTAAATACATATATATTACCTTTATAATTTTAAATTGTCTATAGACACAAAAGTCATTCATTAAAAATTGTTTTGACTACACAGTTTACACAGACTTATCAGAATGTTAATAATTGATTTCCCATCCCATCTCCACTGTACCCCTCAATTGCTGTTTTATTAGTTCTTTTAGAATTATTTAAAAACATTCATAAAAAAATATCAGTTCAGATAAACAACTAATCAGTTCAGTTTAACAACTGATTTCTCTTGTTTATTATTTTATACAATGTATTTAGTTATTTGACACAAAGAAGCAGCGATGCTTTGTAATAGCTTTATATCTGCCCATATTTTACTTCACTATTAAAGATAAGTGTAAGTTTTAGAAAATGTGATTTATTTAGGTTTTAAATATATCAACATATGTAATCTTGAAGTCTATATTAAGGATGACACACAATTCTGAAAATTTATGTTCAGGGATTTATGTGTCACATAAAAAATTTATCAAATATGTATTGAGTCAAGAGGGTTTGAGTACTAGTTCCAATTCTAATGCCAACATGCTTATGCCTTCAGGATAAATCACATAATTTTCATAAAATTCAGTTTTCCTTCTTTTTTTAATGGTGGATTTTTTTTAAAGAATATCTTCGAACCCCTGCAGCTTTAAAATAGCACCATTCTCTGCAGTAGAGGGCAAGTTGCTCTGCATATGGTCTCAATAGTTGTCTAGATATTACAGTATTAAGCAATTTCTTTCTATTTCTATTTATTCTTTTCTATTTCTATTTTATTTATTTATTTCTATTTCTCTTTATTCTTACCTAAATAAATATTTAAGATTTCCAGTTAAAGATAACATAATGCTAATTAATCTGGGCTTGGGCAAATAAAATCAGGTTTAGTTCATGGCTTCTATTTTTATGTTTTTCTTCACTTCAATTATTAAACATGGAAGGAATAACCTCTTTTGCACCAAAGTTGCAGCCACAAGGCAGTTTGAAAAGTTATTTTCACTTAGAGATATTTTAATATACCATATATTGTTCATCTACATTCAGGTAGATACCTCTTACAGAGAGAATTAAATGACATAAATGCACATTTCTGTAGACCTACTGCTATAAACATAAAGGTTAAATTACAAAATAAAATGTCAGAGTTACTCAGAGAATTCACCTTTGCTTTAAAAATGATAATCAATAAAAATTTTTAAAAGTCACTTATAATGTGACCTCTGTCATATTACAGTAGAGAATGCTGGCAGTCTGTTGTCACATTTCTTAGTCCTAACAAGGCAAAATGAGAATATTATGAAGCAAAGAAGTGTAAATAACCACTAAGAAAAATAAAAGAGCAGACATGAAAAAAGAGATGAAATTAGGCCTGACTGGAGGAATTGATTAAGTTTACTTGGAAACAACAGAAACTGTGTGTATGTTAGTGTGTGTGTGTGTGTGTGTGTGTGATTTTTGAGGATCTGCCTGGAGGCATGACTATGACCAATGAGAATATTATTTTATATGGAAAGTGTGGCCAACACCTGACACAGGCTCTATTTTAAATAAAAAAAGGGAAATGTAACCCTTTTACCTTGATATGTAATTAGACTTACTCAAAATGATGTATAACAGAATTTAAGAAGGAATGAAACTAACAACTCATTATATATAGATTAGATGATAGATTGATGATATAGATAGATAGATGATAGATAGATAGACATACAGTCAGATAGATAGATGATAGATTTACTTGTGAATATATTATTCATTTATTGTTTGCTGTATTTTGTACCAATTCCCATAATACTTATGAATTGTTATATAAAATGTGTTTGGTCATGTGAACTGCTGATGGTCATACATGTTGCTAACAACAAAACAATTTCTCTGTAAATAAATAGGCTGAAAGAGGCTAAGAAATGTAATGAGTAATAAAGCTTCATTCAGTTGCACATACATGTATTGAATAACCACAACACACAACACATTCTTCTCTCTTCTAAAATGTGTGGCATTTCTTTTACTCTTTATTCAGCTGGAGATACCTTTCCTTCAGTTGTGAAAGTAATTTTTAAAATGTATATTTGAGTTTAATTTTTCTTTCTCAGTAGAGAAAGATAAACACATAAAAGCAACATTTAACCACTTATAATTAGACAAATAATGTATGTTTATTATAGAAAAATATGAGAAGAAAAAAGGTTTTAAATTCATTATAATCCCAGTAGACATAGAAAAGAACAAATTAAAAACTCATATATTCCTTTAGGACAAATAAATACAGGTGTAGTATCATGTACAAATACATTTAAACCCTTAGTATGAAGCTGTAATCATGTAATGTATACTATTTATAATTTGCTTTTCTCACTCACTAATAGTTTGTAAACATCTGTGTGAAGGTTATTTTACTTATCAATTTAACTGAGACAAGGGGTGCCCAGAATAAACTTCTGGGTGTGTTTTCATGAGTGTGTTTTCTGATGAGATGAGCATTTAAATAGACTGGTTCAGTAAAGTAAATTATCCTCCCCATTGTTCATGGAGAGCATCTAATCTGTTTAGAACCTGAATAGAACAAAAAGGCAGAAGAAAGAATACATCCCTTTGACTTCCTGCTGTCTGCTTGAGCTAAAAGGTGAATCTTGCTCTGGACTGAGATTTATGCTAGTGGCCTTCCTTGTTCTCCTGTCTTTGGTTTTAGATGGGCATTACACCTGCTTTTCTAACTCTCTAGATTACAGATGGTGATCATGATCATAGAACTCCTGAGATTCCATAATCTTGTGAGCGAATTCCTCGTTCTTTCTTCCTAGTTTTCCCTCTCTCTATCTCCTATTGGTTTTGTTTCTCTAGAGAACCCCGATTAATACACCTGCAGAGTAAACAAATATTTCATAATATACATATATACATATAGTCTCCTTGCAGTTACTTTTTTGCAAAGGGCAAATGTTCATAATACCTTCTTTTGCTTATTTAGGATCAATTCTTAACAGTGAATATTTGAGTACCTATTTCCAAATTATCCTCCATTGATTATAATTGCATTGTAAAATAAAATTTATTGAGCTTTACACAGAACCCATTTAGGGTTTGTAGTTTTAAGAATCAGAATCATTATACTGCAATATGATTCTCTTTCATTAGATCTTTTTGTCTTTCTGTCAAAATCAGAATTATTCCCAAGTTCACCGTGAAACTTGAAAAACATCATCACTTGGTTTGCCTTAGCCTTAAATTTTGAATATCCAAAATGTGGGCTTTTTATGCTCTTCTCTGACTATGTTTTGCATTATTTTTTTTTTAACACACAGGAGCTATATCTCACTGCTCATGTATGTGTTTAGACCCCTGCTCATTCCCAGGAACTGACCAGAGGCTGATTGTGTGGAACATGGATCGCTTTCTTCACCACCTGCCAAGCGTAGATCGTACATATGGAGACACTCAGCAAATGCATCTGGTCAAACATATTAATTATTGTTGGAGTGATGGTCTCTGCCCCTAGAGAACCTTGAAGCTGTAAAAAAAAATGAAGGAGAACAGCCACTTGTTTCTTTGTATTACGGTGGATGTAAAAAAGGGGTTCTATGGAAGTAATCTGATCATAAATCCTGACTAGGTGGGCAGTCCTGCTCCAGGCCTATAATTTCTTTATGAAAATATTTTAAACCAACCCTGTTTTTTGTTCTTGAATATAGGTTAATGCACCTTTGAAATACCAGAAGTAGTATCCCTGGAAAGGGGGTATTAACCTTCAAGAGAGCACGCAATCTTGTTAATTATCTTAGAATGCAATTTCTGCCTTGTATTCTCCATTCATTTTTATGTTCCCTCCTTAGTCTCAAATGCCTAAAAGAAACAGCAATACTGTAATTCTCTAGAGCATTTGAGATCATGCTCTTGGCATGTGTCATCAGTATGGCTCATATAGATGAGTATCAAAATTTTCTACTGGTTTGGACATTTCTTACATGGCCATTACAATGCTCGAACCAACATCAAGTGGAATATCAATAGAACAACGGCTGTAACAGTTGAGGGGATCAATGCAGGTCTGTAATCCTATGAAATAAATAAAAGTGTTTATTCACAAACACATGCACACAGTTTGTAAAATTTGCTTTACACGACTGATCAAAATAAAAATAAAAAAGTGTAAATGTTTACAAGGCAAAAATATTGAGTCTCCCTGTGGCATTGGCTCCCTGTACATTCAGGCGTCCCTGGAACAGGACTTAGGTTTGATTGGAAAGTAGGTATGGGCTGGATAGCAGCCAATAACTTGCTTTATCAAAGTGAGTATTACTATGCAATTTTACTGTGTTCAGAAAGAAAAGATAGCCAATGAACCCTTTGTACAATAAATCTTAATTTTTCCTGGAGCATTTGTAATATGAGACAGATGTCTGCATGACTGAGAAAAGAACATAACAGCAAAAGGCTTTGTTACTTAATTTAAATTTAGGTTTTAAAACTTTAAAAATTAAAAGAAAAAGCATACTTTAGGTCTGTGTTTGCATTTGATTCCTCAGAACTTTTTAACTTTATTAACCTTTACATGGTTAACAATCTTAGAAAGATAAGCTGTTCATTCAAATTTGTTTCTGAATAATTTCTGCTACATAAAAGAATGTTGTGAATATTTGAAGATACCCATTTAATAAATTATTTTCTAAAATTACTAGCAATGTTAGAAGTATATTTTTACTTTTACAAATAAAACAGTTCTAAGTAATTTCAAAGTCCAGAGTATACATACATATTCATAACTAAAATTTCAATATGCAAAAAGTGAGTAAGATTCATATGTTTATATAATTCTTTCTAGGCTTATGAAACTGTCCTTAAATTGTCTAGCATTACATAAACCTTAGAATTTTCTCAATATTTAAATTAGATTACACATTTATTATACTAAATACATGATATTGCAATAAACTTAAATGAATAAGAGTAAGTTAATTTAGTTGCCATATGATTATCTCAATAAAAAAAACATTAAATGTGCTTTATTGACCCAATTAATACATTAAACTTGAAAATAATTTGAACATTTAACCAGTGTTTTAACAAAATAACCATAGTAAGTTGATTGGATATCAATTAATTGTCAAAATTAGTATGTTAATTAGTATTTTACTATAATGGTAGTTATCTAGGGAATTACTAATTGAAATACTTTAAGCTTTTCTTTTCTAAGAGCATAATTATATTGATAGCCTTACTTTTTGGTTTATTTATATGGTAACAAAATGGGTATCTTTATACAATAAAACTCAAGCACTTAGAAATAAATTAATATTTAACCTCTTTAACTTATTAAACTTTCTTAAATATATACCACATGGTAATAAACTATATCTGTGTTTAGTGTGTGTGTGTGTGTGTGTGTGTGTGTATTCCTCACCAGAGAACATGCTTTTATTGATTTTAAAGAGAGAGGCAGAGAGAGAAAGAGAAATTTTGATGTGAGAGAGAAACATCCATCAGTTGCCTCCCACATGAGCTCTGACCAGAGATCCAACCCACAACCTGGTAATATGCCCTAACCTGAAATTGAACCTGAGACCTTTTAGTCGTATGGCAGTATTTATAGTTTTTAGGGTAGGATACTTTTATTAGCTCAGCTTTTCTAATTTTTAGAAACACTTTAAAACATGTAGTTAAATTCAAAAGAGATATTTTCTCTCCTTACATTAACCCACATAGATAAATTGCCTTCAGTGCAGATTGGTTATTCCAATTAATGTTAGCATGTATGTTTTCACACAAATTGTTCTTATTAATAATTATTAAATGCTAATCATAGTAGAGATAGATGATAGATAGGAAGATCAAGATAATGGTTATTTATAGTGGACATATATATTATTACTTATCTAAAAATATACGAGTTTGAAAATTATAGATCTTAAGAAATGATCAATCTTGGCTCATTCTGCTTGCCATTTCAAAGGGAACTTTTGAACTTGGGAGTCTTTGCGACTCAGCTCTCTTTCCCCAATCCTATTTTTCAATACAAATTCCTTCTCTGGTGTTTCAGGCTTCTTAGGATATATTCCTAGAACCAGGATCACTAGATCAAATGGCAAGTCTATTTTTAATTGTTTGAGGAAGCACGGACTTGTTTTCCATAGTGGCTGCACAAGTCCGCAGTCCCACTGGTACTAGGGTCCCCTTTTCTCCACACTCTCGCCGGCACTCATTGTTTATTGTTTATAGAACATCATGAATAAAATAAGCTGTTGATCAAAATAGATCCAGAGACAGGACTTAAGGAACAGACTAACAAACTTCAGAGGGATGGGGAGTGGAAGAGGTGGGAAGAGATAAAACAAAGGATATGCATATGTGCACAACCAATGGATATAGACATTAGGATGGGGAAAGCAGGAGGAGAATGGCAGCGGGGAGGAGGGGGTCAAGGGGGACATTGATAATACTTTCAACAACAACAAAGATTCCTTCTCCTTCAGTGTTTTCCAGATCCAATAGTCCTGATATCCAAAATACTTCTTTATTTTGGCAAGAATTTTTAAGCACTATGGAGAGCAAAAAACAAACATATCCTACAGTCACTATCAACAACAATAATAAAAGTCATGTCTACAATTGTGACCGTTTAAGAGACTCCACCTGTCTCAGGTAACTGGACTAGATTCATTTGTAGCAAACGTATGTTATTGCCTTTTTCCTTTTTAATTTAAGACAATAAACGTTAGAATTTATAGTGATTATATTAACGTATTTAGAAAAGAACAGTAGAAAAGAGGGAATTCCCACCTATTGAGGTTCTAATGTACTATATTCCAATATTTTTGCATATTTTACTTTAGCTGTATCATTAGATCCAGAGGCTGTTGAGCTCATAGATCTGTATCTAGGGTCTGTGGGATTTGCCCTTTATAACCTCCAAAGTTCTCAATTTTCAATTTTTGCATCTGTCTAGGGATTTTAATTGTCATCAGTGGGAAAGAGGCTGTGTTCAATTTACACCACTTTGATTGCCATCAAAAGTCTGATGATGAATTTTTGAAATTACTAGTCTCACTGGTGGTTTTCTTCTATCTAAGACTATTAACTGTGGCAAAGATAGCTAGTTCACTGATGAGACAATATAATTTTTTGGTTTGGGGAAATTTTTCTTAAAGCTCAGCTAATATCTTTTCTTCCTGCCCTGTTAATAATCGTGTAACTCTATAATAGCTTTACTATGTTTTCTGCATTTCTAAACATCCAGAGTGGTCCCTGGAAGTTAATTCAGATTTTTACAGCCGCTTTTTTGTTAAGTAAGCATGAGTTGAATTTCTGTTACTTGCATAAAGAAACCCAGAGTTACAGATTTTAGTAGAAGAAAGGGAGCTATGTAGTCAACCAAGCCTTAGTTTTTCTTGAATCGAGCACTAGTTTTCTGTACCTGATTTAGCTAGTGAATGTCAGTTTTGTTATTAGTGAAATGATATAATAATGTTTGGACCATAGGACCATTATGAAGCCAAAATGATAAAGTCCTTGCTGTTGTTATGTGATCTGTTATATAGATCAATTGCTACCTAATCAATTCTTTCATAAACACTATCAAGATAACCAATCTGAGCATCTTTAGAAGGTACAATTATTACTCATCAAAATAACAAAGTAGCACATTATTTTTAGAAGATAAAATTAATGAGTCTACAATACACATTTTGCATCTAAATCTGCTTTGATTCCTGTGCCACAGTCCAGTATTTCTGAACTCAACATTACATAAATATGCAGAAAAAAGACAGGAGACAAAAGGAGCCATCAATAATTTCCTTTTGATTTTAGTCAATGTATAAATTGTCACATAGAAAATTATATTGCTAAATTAATCTCTGTATTCATTTTCTTAAAAATCAGGATTTATAAGTTTAAGAAGCATTAAATATAGTCATTATTTATTACTATTGTTGTTATTTGGCCACTTAGCCTCCCACCTGTCATAAGAACAATAAAGAGATGGTAATAATAATGACAATGATAATGATGATGATTATAAACATTTAGTTGGATAATAAAAGTGATATTTAAAGATCTCCACACAGTTTCTGGCATATAGTAAAAACTATCTACTAGGACTAGTTATTTTTTAATCATCTTAATGATATTATAATAGCATTGCTTGAAAATTAAGCAATTGTTTTTGTGTAGTAAATATCTGTCTATTACATCATCTTTCTGTTTTTTTTTCATATAATAAGCATTTAGTTTTTCTATGATGGTATTTTATATAATTTGATGTTTTTAATACATCTTAATTACATTACTTCTAGTGTCAAAAATATTTATGATTGAGTTAAAAACACATTTAAAAAATTTTCTGATTAAACACCTTATCTAGATCAGAAATGACCTTTTATTGATGAACAGTTAATTGACTTTGTCTTTCTATCTGATCATGAAAAAAATGATGACCTTTAGAAGGAAAAAGAAAACTGTGAAGCATATCCTTGAAGTCCCTTAAACAATACATTTTTAAAAAAGTAATTTGTTTTGGTAAAAAGACGAAGTCCCAATAAAACTCTATAATTAACAGAAAGATTGATTTACTAGATATTTATTAGTCCTTGAACAAGGTCCTTTTATGTGCTTATAGACAGACACGTTATATTCTTACCCCTTTCTATTAGGAGATTCACAATTTGGTGTGTGGTAAGACCTGAAATTGTATATCACTCATTATTACTTAAGAACATTCAGCAAAGTGAGTAATTGTTTATTTCTTACTGCTTATCCAGCCATCATACTGTTTGCAAATCTTATAAAATATTTTTTTTATTTTTTATCTTCTAATGAAAAAATATATTTTAAAAGGAAATGATTCAATAACCCAATAAACTGAAATCTTTGTTTCACAGGACCCTACTGGATGCCAGAAGTGCACGGCAACGCCTCAGTTCAACTCTCATCTGAAGGTATAAACGGTCAGTGTGCTTGTAAATAGCAAGTGCGGGGGTGGGGAGGGTGGGGGTGTTGAAGCAAATACATCAACGGCGCACATCAGAAATAATGTGCAGTCCTGCAAACCTAAAGATGAAGTATTGACTGACCTTCGTAGTATGCTGATTTTCCATTTCTGCCTCTAGAGTCTCATGTCATCCTTCTCATATCTAATAGTGACGTTTTTGAACTTACTAACTGAATTAAGCATTCAGTACTTTGTTATAAATGAAGAGGAGTATTTACTTCCTAGAGTTATTTTACTCATGATTTTGGCCTGAGCTAAAGGATCTATCATGAGAAGGCATAATGAATATGAAAATATGTGGTGAGACTGGGTTTGTGTATCCATTCTGGGTGCTTCAAGAGAATACTTTCAGGATCTTTTGATTAGAGACAAACGCAAGTTTCTCTAAAGTCCTGACAGTCTGAGGATACTTGGACGGGTAAAACAAGTTAACATTCAGTCACATTAGTATTTTCTCTTGTTCTGCTTTTTATTCACCAAATTATGAGACCTCCTTTTTCCTTCATTGCCATCTGCTGTTCTTTATGTACTCCATCTTGTATTAATCTACTTGTCAAATTATCTCTCTGGGGACAGTATCTCCACTAATTTCAGGACAGTATAATAGCTCCTCTCCTGCTGCTGTATAATGTACAAAAATAATGCCCTTAGACATTCTTTTGCTCCCTTGTTTTTTTTCTGAGCTTTATTGAAGTATATTTAAAAAATAAAATTGTATGTATTTACAATGTATAATGTGTTTTTTGATATACATTGCAAACTGATTATCATAATTGCTAATTATCACCTTTATAACTTCCTTTTTCTCACATTTACTGAGCTATAATTGATAAATAAAAATCTAAGATATTTGAAATGTATAACATGATGATCTGATATATGTATACAGTGTGAAAGGATTCCCACTAGTGAGTTAACACATCTGTTACCTCCCATAGGTCCTTGTGTGTGTGTGTGTGTGTGTGTGTGTGTAATGAGTGCTTAAGATCAATTCCTTTACCATTTTAAAAGTATATAATACTGCATTATTAACTACTGTACAGTTATGCTGGTACTAGATTTCCAGAATGTACTTATAACTGAATGTTTGTACCCTTTGACCAACATCTATATATTTCCCCCATCCCCCAGCTCCTGGCAACCATGTTGTATCATTTCACATATACATGGGATGTAAATCACAAAACAATATATGGAAACAAAGAGTGAAGTAATGGTTGCCCTTGGACTTTTCACAGTGCAATACATTTGATGGTCTTCTCAGAGTAGGGTCATATCTTTATATCATAAACTATTGTATTCCCAGTGCCAAATATAATTTTAAACATTATATTTAATAAAATTATATTGAATCAATATGTATAGCTTCTGGTTTTGTCAATAGTAGAAAATAGTATATATCTTACTCCACTTGTACTATATTCCGGCACCTAAATTTAAACCATCCCATTAGCTTCGATGTTAATTACAAATACTTAAGATCTGCACTTCTTTTAATAAAATCTTCATTGTCGAGAGTACTACAGATGTTTCCCATTTTTCCTCCCATTACCCCCCTCCACCCGCTTCCCACCCCACTCAGGCCTTCACCACCCTCTTGTCTGTGCCCATGGGTAACTCATACATGCATATAAGTTCTTTAGTTAATCTTTCCTGCACCCCCCGACCCTTCCCTCTGAGATTTGTCAGTCTGTTCTGTGTTTCCATGCCTCTGGCTCTATTTTACTTAAATATATTTTCCTGGTCTTCCACTCCAAGGCCATTGGCAAAAATACCAGTGTCTTTTGTTTGATCTGAAGCATTGATTCCATGAAGGGAAGAGAAAGGAATTATTTCTAAGAATTGTGTGACGTGAGTTGTAAACCTTGCATGGTCCAGAGAGAGCATACCTTCCCTTCATAGAGGTAAGGAGAGAGTTTGATGCAGCCTGCATTTAAAAAGTGAAAACTGATCTATGGTTAAAATTTTATTACGATCTAGAACATCAGAGGTCATGCGAGCCAAGAGGCCTCCTTGCATTTTAGCTTCTGATCTCTTGTTTTTACGACGTAATTATTGAGCTTACTGCTATTCCATAAAACACTCATTACAAACACAACAGTGACTTACAAAATTGTGGGTTATACTGCTTGATAGACTAGACTTAAATTTGAATATTACTAAAGTTTTTTTATGTGTAGGTAGAGATATGAGTGGCTAGTGGATGGCAAATTGAAAAATATAAGATCTTTACATTGCCCTTAAAAAAGTATAAAAGCTATATGGATGATGTGACATGTATATAGGCATTGGGAAAATG